>NW_008795490.1:1450059-1507800 GCF_000699145.1 Aptenodytes forsteri | reverse complement strand
CAACCAGTCACCCCAGTGCCCTGAAGTCCCTTTTGATCGCTTCTGGACTTCTTTCTGCAACCTCATCACTGCCAGCCTGTACCAGCAGCGTCCCCTCAGAAGGGAATCGCCTATGACAATATCTTTATCGCCTATAAATATCTTTAATCCTGGAGAAGGTTTAGCATGTGTGGGAGAGAGCTGAGATAATTTGAGATAATCTCTTCCCAGTGCATATAGTGGCATTGAGATTGCATCATTCATATATGTAATAGTTGTCTTCCTTCTGCGGGATTAGTTGAATTTAACATTGGTTAACTTTATGTTCTTCCTTCTTAAATATAATGTTTGGTAACTGCTGGCAGTTGTAAACTCCATATAGTAACAAAAATTGTGAATAGGCTTTGAAGGCGCTCTTTTTTTTTTTTTTAAAGAAAAAAAGCACACACACTGTTGAAGGATGGGTGAATCCATCACACTTCTTTACAACTACCAAATTCAAATTTACGGTGAATAGCGGAGGCTAATATCAAGGTCAGTCTAGATGTGGCCACAGTGGTGCAGAAGATCTGCAGGTGTGGGCTCTTGTTTTGCAGCAGCAGTGGGACTAATAACCTGTTTTCCAGATAAAGTTAAGGTTAGCTAAAAAAGGCAAGTGGGTTATGTGAGCCAATGCAGTAATCTTCTGTGGGTATTGCTGGGTAGTATGCAATAGGGAGCTATGTTATATAAGCTGAAGTGATGAAAAACTAAGTGTACTGCTAGTTTCACTGATTTGGAAAACCTCAACTTAGTTCCATTGTTCTTTTGTTGAAACAGTAAACTTCTTTAAGAGTGTCATGTGCTTAAACTCCTTTTGTGTTCTCTTTTGTGGAATCTGCTTCTTATTTGTGTTATTTTGCTTCTTTCTGCTATCAAACTAATATGCATTACCTTTTTATTAGCATATTAAGTAAAAGATGGAGATAAATTGTTTAAATATCAGTAGTCTTTTGTTTAGGTTTTAAAAAGTGCTACAATTCAACAGGAGGGGGTGTGTGTATTTGCATTTTCCTCTGTAATTTAACTTGCTAGTTTGAGGATGGGAATTTTGATCAAATGTTGCAAACATTGAAGTTGTGTGTGCTGTAAGCAAGTGTTGTTTCTTAGTAAGCATGAATGCTTTCTCCCTTCTGTCAATCTGAACAAAGTTGTATAATTGTAACTTCTTATCCTTATCAACCTATCTTAAATTGAAGCTTATTCTAGCTGTTGCCAGATTTCAGGGAAAGGAAAGTTTATCTTGGGTACAGCAACTAAGGAATGGATCCAGTCCGTTTTTATTTTTATAGCAGAGTGGCTCTAAAACTACACTTTCACCTTTTAGAACTGTGTATTTGTTATGTTATGAACAGGGAAAGCAAGGTAGAAAGTATTTGTGACTTTCATGAAGTCCCAGTGGTGAAATTGCAAATAGATAATAATTTTTAAATGGAAAACACTTTTTTTTTGTGACATTGAGTAGGAAAAATATTTTATTAAGTTTTGATTTTGTGATAGGAATTTGTCTGAGATCATCCAAAAGATGTGTTGCCAGTGTGCTTGTGGCAATAAAATGTAGAGAGCTTTAGGCAGAAGTGATGAAAGTCATCTTCTGTATGCCACAGGTGGGAGACTTACCAGATGCAGAGGTCAAGCCACCAGAAAACGTGCTGTTTGTATGTAAGCTGAATCCTGTGACCACGGATGAAGACCTAGAGATCATATTTTCAAGATTTGGTCCCATTAAAAGGTAATTATTGTAAAATAAAAAAAGAAAACCTTCTTTGTTGAAACTGAACTTGATTCCAGCCAGTCTCTTTAGGTTTGGCTGTTAAGTAGTATTCCGGCATCTCTGGAGATCTATCCTGTGCCTGCATGTATTTGGATAGAGACCACAACAATGGTGGTGCAAAGTCAGATCTAGCTAGATGAGTATCCTGTCCCAGCGGTGGCTGTAAGTGAAAGCCTAGGGAAGTGTAGGAACAAGGAAAGCATATGATACTTCCCCCAGCCCCGCATCCTCTCCTTCCTTTCAGCAGTTTTATCTCAGATGCTACATGAGCTAGATACAGTCTCTGGGTTTTTCTTTTCCATGGGAATATGTATGGTTTTGAGATAAAGTGACAAACACTTTTGGCATCCAATATACTCCTCGTTAAGGTGTTCCTCATGCCTGCTGCCTTTTTCAGTTTTGAACTTGGCTCCTAGTTTCAGTTGATTCCTCCTAGTACTGGTATCAAAAGACATGATGGGCAGTGAAACCTACTTTCCTACATCTCTCTGTCCTGTACCCCAAACTCATCCTTTCTTCTTGCTAAGAGTGCTAGCCTACATAGTCATGCTTTGTAGAGGAATTTTCCTTACCTTGTTTCCCTTTTCTCAACCTTTTTCTGTTCTTTTGTTTTCATCTCGAGAGGACCAGAACTGCACACAGTATTAAAGAAATTACAGATTTACAGTGGCACAGTGGTATTCTCTGTTTTGCTCTCAACTCCTTTTCTAGTTAATGCTAAAGTTTTTTTTTTGTTTTTGGTTTTTTTTTTACAATGCACAATTAGGATTCCCCCCACTGTGTTCATCTTGTTGCATTTATCTACGTTGAATGTCATTTGCTATCTTGTTGTTCAGTTGGTCTCCTAAGGACTTTCTGCAATTTTTTCAGTCTTTATTTTTGCCACCTTTAACAATTTAGTATCATTAGCAAACTCCACTGGTGACCTCTTTACTTTCTCAGTGAGAAATTACCATTTACTCTTACCTGGTCTTTCACATGTTTATCAATGCAAAGATGCTTCTTACGACATTGCTGCTTAGTTTCCCCAAAAGCCTTTGGTGCAGGAGTTTACTAGAATTTCCAGGGGGATTTCAAAAGACTGCATCAAATAGATCATCATCATGCATAAGCGTATTGACTCTTTCCGAGAACTTCACTTAGGTTTTATTCAAATGATCCTGAGTAGGTCCTGTTTATTCAGATGCACGCTAACTCTGTTCTGCGTTGAGTTTCTAGCAGTTTGTGCAGTACTGGCATACAGGCCTGCAGACTCCTGGATCCTTCACTAGACTGTCTGTGTGTGTCTGTGTGTGTGAGTGAAATTGGCATTGTGTTTGCCACTCTTACAACTCCAGCATGATTTCTGGATGTCCTAGGGATTTCTCAAACTTTTTTTTGCTATCAGTTTGTTCAGTACCTCCTCTGCAGTCCTTCTGCTTTCAGATAGATGCTCTGAATAATCCACAAAGGAGGGTTCTGGCACAAGATTGTCCTACCTTCTTCCTTGCTGGTGGCTGCTGCAAAGAATTCATATAGCTTGTCTGAATAGCCTTGTCTTCTCCTTTTTTTTTTTTTCCTTTTTTTTTGGGGGGGGTGTGTGTGTGTGTCTTGATCACCTTTTGGATTGTGTATCCTAATCCTGATTTGTCAGTTCCTCAGTACACATGGGGGAGGTCTCACCTTAATACCACATTTCCTGCCCTTGTTGCCTGTCTAACCTCCTTTAACATGCTGTAGTCAGAATTCTCATGTCATATACAAGAGTTTGGTAATACTGATGCAATGCTGTATCATTCCCATTTTGCGTCTACTGATTCAATACTTTAGGCTTCTTATTTTTGCCCAGTGAACTGCCTGATAAGAAGATGGTTGCTAAAGAGGTGCTTGCTAAGAAGCGAAAGTTTGTCACATGATGTCTGTTTAAACTTTCCTTAAAATGACTGAGAAAACAGAATGTGAAATTTCTTGTCTTGCATTAGTGAAATGCAAAAAATCAATAACAACCAGTAGTGTTGGAAAACAGGTTTTGTTTCATTAATCAGAAATTCATCCCTAGTTCTACGCTTCATATTAACCACTTGTGAGTTAAGTGTAATAATTACTCAAGTAATGCCACATGCATTTTTTTCTGTGCAGACACCCCCATATCAGTAGGGGACTCGGAATCAAGTGTTACAATACCATCAAGGTTTTTGTTGTGTTTTTTTTTTTTAACTGTTATTTTAAGCAGTGCTTGCCTATCCTACGTTTTTTGCTCCAACAGCATTGACATTTTAATTTCATATCAATTTTTTAGCTGTGAAGTGATTCGAGACTGGAAGACTGGTGAATCTCTTTGTTATGCTTTCATTGAGTTTGAAAAGGTATGTTATTTAGGTATACTATATGTAGATTCTGCTTATAAAACTTAATTTTCGGCATACTTCCATTAAGGAAAAACAGTGAAATCTTCAAGTGTGGGGTAGCTAATATTTTCTTTTACTGACTTAGTTATAGAAGTTGTAGGTCCTAAATGAAGCAAACGTTTAAGTCTTTCTCTATTCAACCAAGGATTACGAATACATTCTTCTTAGGTTTTCTTGAAACCAGTGGGAGGAAAGCAGGTCCCTTTTTTTCCCCAGAGCACATTAGGACTTTGAAGAGTTAAAGAAGGGAATGCTAGGAGAAAAAGGAGGCATGCTGCATAGAGAGAGGAGGGTGTATGAAAGAGGGTTGATCGGTGTGTACAGTAGTGTCCTATATTGGGCTTGTAAATGATGCTTGTTTTATCAACATGCTGCTCTTACTGTGAGATTGACAGTAAAAGTTCTTTTGATGGTGCATAGTTTCTTGTTTGTATCTGCTAATTTCTCTAATCTGTGAGGAAAACTGGAAAAGTGTTTTCACTTTTCTTTAGCCTACTGAGGTACTTAAAATGGAGCTTTTATTAGTTGTCCTTTTTTTGCCTTGTTTTTCTGAATGTATTACACGTGCCAAACACATAGCTGAATTGGCAGATTTTTAAAATAGTGAAAAGAACTGAAGAAATGGAATTTGAAATGTTTACATTCGGACAAAGCATAACTATTTCTTTTGAAATGGCACAATACAAGAACTGCTGTGCTTTACACAATTTTAGAAAAAAATGTATGCCATTAAGCAGTTGAATTTGTATTTGAGCTCTTCAGTGAATATTTCTATGAAATAAACATGACTCAAAATTTTCCATAAACATTAATATCAGGAGGAAGACTGTGAGAAAGCCTACTTCAAAATGGACAATGTGCTGATAGATGACAGACGGATACATGTGGATTTTAGCCAGTCTGTTGCAAAGATTAAGTGGCAGGGAAAAGGTAGGTACACTTGCGATTCTTTAACCCTCATAACTTAATAAGCCATGACTTCTAAACTGTAAGTATTATATAAAGAGAGGCAATTGTTACGAGCTTAAATCATCTCGTCTTCAAGGATATGTATTTTCCTAGTACTGTAGTAAATAGAGCAACACAGTTGCTAGCTCTTCTCTTCGCTTATTCCATATGAAAGAGTAGAAGGGTTTACTACTGTTATATTAACATTACATTGCCATGGATTGCCTTTTTATCAGATGTATTTTTGCCAGTAAATCATTTATTTCTCTCAAGCTTTAAAAGTGATGTTTTTTGATATTACTTATTAGCAAAATAGTATGGCAGTACATTGTTACTTTCTAGTTTCTTTTCTTTATTCATTGTGTGACAGTTGGGTGTATATAAGAAAAAGTCAGTGTTCAGGCCAGGGATTTCCCCTCTTCACCTATTGTAGGTCAAGCATATTGCATATCAGGCTGTATGTTACAAAACCCAAATCCACATGTTTGAGGATGTTTTGGGAGAAAGAAGATGGTGGGAGAGGTGGATGCAGTGGTTATTTGGTTGTTGGGGACGTGAGGAAAACACTGGACTTGGAGAGGTGACTGTGCGTTGCAGTGGTAATGTTCTCATGTGTCTTTGCCTAAAAATGCAGTCAGCCCTCAACAGTTTCTCCAGGTTGGGGACTAGTCATGGACACTGAGGTACTAGAACTTGTCCTGTACAGAGCTGAGATGACTGTAATCCATACCGTGCTCTGCAGTGCATCCTGTACTAACTGACTACATGGAAAACTTTTCTTGATCTGGGTAACTTAGGTCTAAATTGTCCTAAATATTGGAAAGCTAGCTATATTGTCATCTTGTTGTGCTTATATGCTACCCAAAAGATGACCTAGGGGAAGTATTGTCCTTCCACCTTCAGTAGCCATTTCTGACCTAGCCAGTTAATATTGCAGTTTTAAGTCTGACCGTGAGATGGCAGCACGTTGCTGTAGAATAGTTTATTAATCTGTGAGCTGATACTTTCAAGTGAATGGATGGAAAATGCAATCTGTCATGCCCTTCTTTAAATCAAGACAATTTTTTTATAGTTTTCTATTTGAATTTCTAAGCTGTAGCTGTCTCAGAGGTTTCCCTTTGTGCAGCCCAGAGCAAAAAGTCATTTAATAATGAGAATAGTCTGTAGGCTTTCATGGTAACAGAATTTTTAAGTAATGTGACATAGGACCTGTAATCAAAGTGGGACTAGTTGCTAAATCCTGCTTTGTGATCCTGTTCATGCGTTGTCTCCACTGGACATGAGTGAGGAGAAAGCCAGATGTTGTTTAATGGGATCTGCAAGCAAGAGAAGGACAGAAAATCACAACTTGTCCTACTCTCTTCTACAATGTTACCCAGCTGTCAATGTGGTTTCTGGAACTGTATCCTGCTATGAATCTCTGTATGGTTATGAAGAGCCCTTAAATTCATAAGCAGAACTTAGTGGTAGGTGTGGATCTTGGTTTTGTTTTAGTTGGAGTGAATTGAATATATTTTTCTGTGGACAGGTGGGCGGTATACCAAGGACGATTTCAAAGAGTACGAGAAGGAACGTGACAAACCTTCAAAACTTGCTCTGAAAGAGAAGGTAAAACCAAAGCAGGAGTATCCTTTTCTGGTCAAAGGTGTTTTTTGCACTAAGTACAGTTTATGAAAACAGCCTGGAAAAGATGACTTCTTCTTAAAGCTTGCCAAATGGGTGTTTTGCTGCTGCTTCATGTAACCATTTGGTGTTTGAGATGGAACTAAGCATTCTGCGTTTTTCATCTGATGACTTCGATGAATTTAGTCAAATCAGAATATGCTGTTTCACTTCCATGTTGTGTGCAGGTAAATAATGTTCCCAGTCCAGAGCCCTGGAATGACATGTGGCATAACAGAGTTTCAAGTAATTTCACAAGGGATCTGCTGCATCCAAAAGGAGGCGATAGCAGTAACTAAATCACGCTCTGCGATTCCACTTTGCTTGTGGTGAGCATGAGAGAAGACCATAGCTTGTTCGGATATCCACAGGTAGAAAAGAAAGGAGAATTGGGACCTGGCTGTACTGTTTGACAGGACAGAATTCAGTCATTTTAGCACAGCTGATTTTTTTCAGTGTGTATGATCCTGTTCTGACTGAAATACATAGTAAGTCTTGGTAAACCCTGGTCTGATAAACAGGGGTTGGTTTGCTTTGTGAGCTTTTATGTTCTGCTATTTATTGATATTAAGTAACGGATCTGTCCTTAACCAACACCATCAGTGCCAAGTATGACCTTGTGCTGGATGAGGATGTAGAAGAGTCTCAAACAAGTCAGTCACACTTGGCTAAAAAACAAAAGAAGAAAAAGCACCACCACTCTGAAGATGAAGAGGATGACAAGAGAACCAAAAAATCTAAGGTACTAACCTCTTAATGCATTAACTTTATACCTGTTTATTTTTCTCCTAATAAGGGAAGCCAGGAAAAAAAGGTGATATTGAACTGAGGACATGGCGTGCAAAGTCCCGTACAATACAGCAGTTGTTAACATAACAGAAGGCTGATGTTAGTATCTGATTATGAAAGAGGCTTCCCAAATCTTCCTGGACTTTTGAAGCTTGGGGCATGTCTGAATGGCTTTTTGTCAAAACATCCTGAAGAGGCAATGTAGCCTCTCATGAAGTAGGAGATCGTCAGCAGTTTGAACCTGTTGTTCGCATATTCCCAGTCATAAACTAGTAGTTAATCATATTTCATGAATGCAGACTATTTCTCATTTTTTTTGTCAGACCAGAATGTGTTGGCTTTTTCCCATATGGAATCAGAAACACAATCTCTTTGCATTATCTTTTTTTATTTTTCCTTAACTGTTTTAGAAGCGTGTTTGTAGAATCTGTGTGCAGGTTTGCTTGCATCTGTATTGTGCAAGCATACAGTGCTGTAAGACTCAGACTGTGGAGGAGGTTGTCAGAAGACAGTAGTTCTGTCAATTAGTTCCACTGCAGCCTGTCAGGTTAGCATTCTCGTGTTTCTGTGAACTTGGCGTATTCAAGATGTTGATGTTTCATGGAAGCAATGTCTGCAATGATAAAGTGGAGGGTTAACCACCATTGAAGTGTGAGCATTAGGGACAATTGAGCTAAGCTGAAGAAAAACCCCCCAAACCCAATATTTTAACAATGCAAGCTTTATGAGTGGGAACAAAGCTGCCTTCTAGCAATTTTGCAGAAAGTGACGAGGTTCCAACCACAGTAAATAAAGCCATTGTCCTGGCATGAGTTTTGAGTACTGCTTTAAGTTCTGTGTACAGAGAGCATACATGATTTGGTTGTTCCATTGCATCACTTCTTGCTGTGATGCTAAAAATAGCTTTTCTCATGAACGTTAGCAGTTAACTTATTTCAGTGTCACCAGTAAGCCCTATTGCTCATTTGTGGTACAAGTCTTTTTGTCGCTGTTTGTATACAAATTCAGTTGGGATCCTTTGGGTGGAAGGGAGGGACCTGTTCAGATAATTAAAGTCTCAATTGAAGCGTATACATACAAGAGGTCTGAAATAATGTTGGTTTAGTCTTCCTCCTGTTTTTTTGGCTGATTGACGTTGTTGCTTTAACATTATTGAAACAGATGTTTCTGGAAGTAGTCTTTGTTCTTGATGGTTCATAAATTACACGTGTGGAACTGGCTGGTCATGCATTATTAGCAGAGAACATTTTAAAATCAGTCAGATGTCTCCACCCCTGCAGGTGGTACAACAGGCACTGGCAGCAACAGGCTGTTAACCTCTGTATGTTATAATTCTTAAAAGGGGACCACAAGACACATTAGCAGTGGATTTCATAGCACAAAAATGTGAGGACAGAGGGATTCCTGGTGCTATTTCCAGGTTCTGGAAAACAGTATTTTCTAGTGCTTGACTCTGTGATCTCTTCTGTGTCTCTGTATATCTTTTTGTGATTTAGTCACCTGTTCCTATTGTGGTTTGTTCCTGTAGTCTATTGCTGCTGTATTCTGGTATGTTCTTCCTTCTCACTGCTTTCCTCTCTGTTGTTTACCTTTACCTGTTTTGGTGTAAATAGCTTAGCCTTCTTATGCCCAAAATCACAGGTGGAGGCTTACTTCTATTCTCTGATGGCAAGCAGCATAGTTCCCTCTTGGAGCTGTGAAACTGAATTTATGGGAAGAATGTTTTTCTGTGTCTGTACTTGAATATTCTTGTAAGTGTGTACTGTATAGTATGTACATACTGAGCAGTATGTACTCAGTCTGATTTAGAGATTCAGTAAGTGTCTGGGCAAATCTGCAGGCAGCTTAGCTGACAAATCCTGTTTAGCATATATAAAATTTAATTTTTTAAAATTTTATTTATAATTTGGGCATCATCTGGGGAACTCGTACAAGAACAGGGGAAGGAGGCATGTTCTTGAGGCAGAGTATGTTCAGTGTGAATACCGAGACCAGCACAAAGCATAACAGTATGGAAACTTTTTTGATGAATGGTAGCATTTTTACTATAGGCAAACAAAGCATTTTCCCTTAACCCTATTTTGGAAATACTAAAATATATTTGAGGCAAGAAGTTTAAAACAAAACAACAGCATACCTTCCACAACTAATTGGCCAAAGACCACAATGGCCATGCTTCATACATAAACTTCCACCCTGAGCCACTAGTGTGGCAGAGATTTTAATTAACGGAGAACAGGGTCTTATAATGGGAGGTTCTGGCAACTGAAACTGCAGTTTGTGCTACCAGCTCCAGCTATGACTGAAGGGGTTTTATTTTCTGAATAGTTTCCATGATGTTGAGTTGTTTTTCGGTTCTCTTGCTGTTTTGGTTTTTCTTTTTTTTTCTTTAGTGTATTTTGACTCATCCTTTTCTTAGTCTGACACCCGTTTCCTGAATCTTCAGTTTCTGTGTTGATGTTTTAAGAATGTATTTTTGAATCTTGTGCTGTTTGACTTGATTCCAGAGGGTAGAAGAGGTAGGGCGTTGTGGCTTGCTTTTAGTAGGTAACAGGATGTGGGTCTGGAGCAGGAGGCTGCACTACCATGTGGGTTTGTGAATAGGATTTGGTAGAGGTTTTTTTGAATACAGGTCATGCTTCTGCTTGAGATCTGTATCATGACTTTGTTCCCTTTCCAGTTTTCTCTCTGGTTTTTGGTTGCTTGGATTTTTTGATTTTTTAAAAAATTTTTTTTAAGATAACTGGATCAGTGGAGGAGTATAGCCTATCCAATGGATTTTTGTGAGACGTAGGGGCTTCCTGACTTTCAGGTTTCTGTAGTGCATGGTTTTGGCAAAGATACTGATTTTTCTGGTTTTAATTTCCTGCTTTTTCTGCTTATTGGACACTGTTCTCTTTATATTCAGGGTCAAGTTTGATCAAAATCTTCCTCCTGAAAAGTCTGTCTCTATTTGTTTGCTCCTTTTAACCTTTAACTAGTGTACTTAATGTATGTAGAGGGTGGTATATTGTTCTGCTTTTGTGATCATGGTATTTCTAGCTGATTTACCTGCAAGTGCAGTTTGGCAAGTTACTACTTTTGGCAAAGCCAGCCATGAACTTGAAGAGAAGTGTTTTTCCCTCTTTTCATATTTCCTTCCTCATGTGTGTTCACCAACACAGTGCTGAATTAAGAACTGGGATGATCATCACTTACTCATTGACTGATAAGAGGCTGTGATCCTGGATTGAGAAATCTGGACTTCAGCAGTAAGAGAGAGCCTGTTTTTAAGTAGGAATCTTTCTTCCTCTTCCAACGGGAAAAGAGCATGTTGCTGACTTGGATAGGGCATAAAAGATTTGATTTCAAAATACCATTACTTTTAGTAACTTAGAGTGTTTAAAAAAATTGACTTTTTTCTGTGCCAAAGACTTTAAAAAGGTAAAATCTTATTTAAGGGGAAACATAACCGATTTTTTGGGGGAACTAAGTTGCAGTTCATTCTATTAATTCAAATTAGTACATTTTTTTTCTTTACACTGTGATCATATTAGCTACTGTGATGACCTTTTTGTGGCACTTTCAGACTTGCCCTGTACACCTATACCCTAAATGCTTCTGTGAAGGTCATTGTGCTTAGCTGGCTCCATACTCATATGACTTTTTTTAGTCCTTTCAGCAAGTTGCCCTTTTCTGTGGCATTCAACGTAGGCTGTTTGTCTTCACTTTCAAGTCTTCGCTAACCTGTTCCCTGCCCTGACTTGGCCAGTAGCATGTCTCCAGTGTTGGCCTGGTAGATTTTTCAGCTGAGTGCCGTTCTGCTTTTCTCCTGTTTCTCCTTGCGCGGGTAGGAAACTTCAGCAACAAACCAGCTAGAAGGCAGGAGTGCACCAAGCCCACTGTCTGTTTTTCTGGCCAATATTTTTGTCTTGTTCCTCTCCACTCCACCACCAGTCTGTCTATCTTCTGATGTTTACTCAGGCCCTGCCACAGAGGGGCTTGAGACCTGTCGTCTTGTTCAAACAGATGGAGACTGAGGCTTTTGGGTACAAGAGTAATATGGCTGTGCATCGTTCTGAAGATGAAGGGACAAACCTCTTATAAATAGCTGGAATCACCACTCCTTTTTGATGGATTCAGATTTTAAAATCTGTACTGAAATAGAGTTTGACAGTAAAGATGTGGAATAAGCATTTGGCCACCAGTGAGATTACTGTACCAAGCAGTAGCAGAATTTTTTTATTATGTAGATAAAGATCAACTCTGTGATTATTGATGTGTGTGTTGGTCCAGGGGTTTTATGTTGCTTATTTTACCTCTAGTATTTCAGCATTATCTACATAATTCTAAAGGTGGTGTTTGCTCTGGGAGTTTGCTCTGGGAACCATCCTGATTACTGCCTTTCTGGATAAAAGCTCTGCTTCGAGTAGAGTTTTTTGCACTATTCTTTTAAATAAATAAAGTTTATTTGTTTGTACATGCAGTATAGGTTTTAGCCATACAATTGTGAATGCTACTGTCGCGAATACATATTTAGAAAAATGAAATCTGTATCTGAAATTAAGAAATACTGTATAATTTAATGCAGACATTTTTCATAGTTCATAATGATCTGTGTTTAATAGTGGCGTTATTAAAATCCTATTAAAATCCCGTAAAATGGTATTGGTCTACTAGAGCATATAGGGATACTAAACTTTCAAGTGATCGTACCTTCAAAATAAAAGTGCCAACCACCTTCTTAATAGCAAGTTATATATGTATCTTTCTGCAGGATTCTGAAGCTCCTCTTGTATTTTGTTTCACTGTATATCTTAGTTGAATAGTAAGATCAAAATGGTTTTTAGCAGTGCTTGAAAATGTTAGGAGTTCACATGTCAAAACTCAGTGTTGTGTATTAAGAAAATCTTTATAGAGTTCCTTGAAATGAAATGGCCACTTTCTAAGTGATCTTTTTTTTTACTTTTAAAATTGCTATGATGCTGTGGTCTCTATGGGTGTTGGTGTCTCCACATAGTCATTCTAGCATGTGCTGTGCCGTAATCTTGTTAGTGTGACATTTCACAATCTGGGTGATTAAGCCATCTTTCCTTCATTTACTAATACACCATCTCAGTGTTTTTATGCTGTCTGCCTAGTGCAACAAGTGAAGCAGGTGTTTTACTGACAGCGATTCCTCCTTTGTTACATAAACCTAATTTCTCTCCAGAGCACATCTGTTCTGTGCGCTGGGCCACTCAGTCAGCATTCTTGGTGACGATATGCAGAAAGCCAGGGAAATTCAAAATTTCCTCATTTTTGGCTCCCTGAACTTGCAGCTTTTTTTTTTTTTTTAAAGAGTTTTTGTGTGTGTGCTGAAACATCATTACCACTTGTAGTGGTACTGTTGGTTTCTCCTTTTTAGGCCATTTGAAATTAGATAGACCTGTACCCCTTAGAGTTTACTGTGTCTGTGTATGAGCGTATCCTCATGTGTTTTCTGTATGGGTCATACCCATCAGCCTGCAAAATACAACTAATTTTTCATTACCTCGTTATTGTTTGACTGTACATTTAAAAGGATCAGATTTTCCATGTTGCCTTTTCTTGTGGACTTCTAGCTTCAAGGAAGTGGAGTAGTTTGCATGTGTGTGTGTGTAGTTTTGGTCTTTGTAACGGTGTTGTTTGTTTTTCCAAAGCCTAGAATTTAGGCCATTAAGTATTATTACAGGCAGGTCTTAAAAAGTGTTCTTTGTCTTCATAGCACTGGAATGCCTGTGGGGCTTGAACCAAAACCTATGATCGAAATACTTCCATTGCTTAGATAAGAATTCAAAATCGAATCTAGCTTAGAAGCTTGTGTGATGCTTATGAAGAGTTTGATAATAGCCATCTGAGTTGAATGCCTGATATAACCAGTTTTTGCTAAAGCTCCTTAGGAAATACAAGCAGCAGCATGCCTGGCAGCCATGCTTTTTTCCATAAATGCTGACAAAAACTGTAGACTTATCTTCTTCATATAGTCACAGTGGGGTTTTTTATGTGTTATCTCTTTCAAATCATCATGGATGTGAATCTATTTCAGGTAGTACCAGCCTTAGCTAAGGAACCAACCATGCTTGACTCTTTTCTAGTTCTCTTCATGTCTTTGTATATTTTCCCCTTTTGTCTGTAACTGCATATCTATCCAATTCCTTTGACAGGATTCTGATCGAAAACATGAAGGAGAACGCTGTAGAGAGAAGATAAAGAGTGTCAAGAAAGACAGGCATCGGAGTCGCAGCCGATCTCAAGAGAGAGACTACACTTACAGCAAACAGAGAGACAAATACAAAGACGACTTCCAAATAAGAGACTGGGATAAAAAAGCAGACAGAAGCAGAAGTCCTAAGAGATCAAAAGACAAAGAAAGGTCCAAGTACAGATGAAGGACGAGGAGAAGAGAGAGGGGAACTAAAATATGTTTTCTACCAGCATTTCCAACAGTCTCTCAAATGGATGTGCAGTTACTGGATAAAAGCAGTTGCCTTCTGTTGGCAGCTTGGCCTTATGTTTCTATGAATGCCCAGTATATGACCGTTGGAGTAAGCCTTGATTCCAAAAAGGTTGTTTCAATAAAGTATTTCACGTTAGTGAAATGGTTTGAGTCTCCAATAAGGAATGTTGTCTAAAGCTTTTTGGAAACATAAGCATGCACTAACAAGTGAATTGCCCTTCTCCACTGTGAAGAGATGTGCAGGACGTACCTCCTTTCTACAAGGGGGTTGTATTTATCTTTCAGCACTTTCAGATGCTATGGTAATGAGTGTGATAGAAGACCTGGGGAGACAGAAATGTGCTGTGCACACCCCTTCCAGAAAGATACCATTTGTATATGAATACTTAAAACTCTATTTCCTTCCTTTAAAATTAAGTGCTTCTGGTTGGCTTAGTCCTGTCTGCTCTGCTGGCACCACTGTGCAGCAGTGGTTAAAGGCACTGCTGTGCCGCTTGCAAGGGCGATGGAAGTGCTGCACCATACTAAATCAATAGCACTTGCTCGCTCGCTCATTTACACAGATAACTTGGCATTGTGGCATTGCTGGAGGATGCCTCTCAAAACTGAGATTCACTTGATACTTCTGTGCCTGTGTAGTGTCAGGGGGGTCCAGCTGCTATGATGTCAGGCAGGTTATGTTGGGTGGGTAAGAAAGAAGAAAATAGTCACTAGCAGAATTAGCAGAAAAACAGAATTTGTAACTTGCATTGTATTTGCCAATGCCTAGATGGGATTAATTTTCAGGTGTTGTGGCAGAAGTAGGTCAGTTAGTAACTCTTCATCTACAGAGGAATGCAGGTGATGTTATCAGAGCCTGGGTCCTAGTGAAAGTTGGCAGGCTTTTAAATGTCTGGCTTGCTCTGATATACAAGACCTTGCCATTTAAACAGTGTTAGCCAGTATGCATACATTTTAAGAACATGTATGTCCTCTTTCTCTCCAGAGGAGGAGAGATCTCGCATTGTTAGGAGGGGAGGGGAGACATGGGGAATAGTATTTGTCTTTTCTTCCCTTCCATGGAATGTGTGATGGCTCGGAGGCAGTCTGCTTTGATGAATAAATTTAACTTTTGTGATTGTGTTTTTTCTGTAATATTTGCTTTAGTGTCTGATTGTAGTATGTAATAAGATTTTTGTAGCTTGATACCTCTCATTGGAATGTGATCTGCAGGACAAAGACTGAAATTCAAGGCAGCCAAGAACAGTCGCTGCAAATTACTGTGCCCTGGAGGGCCAGTAGCTGTGCCTGGCTTGTGCGTTTGAATGGACTGTATGCAGAAAGCGAACTTCTGATTAAGATGCTTCTATGGGAAGGCTGGTACTGAAGGAACAAAAGCAGCTGTTTACCCCATGGCAGAAAATTCTGACTAAGCGGGCCAGCCAAGATGCCTAGAATATCCAGACCCAAGCTGAGCAAGGATAGTGAGGGTATTGTATACAGGAATGTGCCTTCCAGCAGCATCTACCCTGTCTTCGGCTTGTTAAAGATTAAGTTAAGTGTATTTGGCCAAGACGCTGCCTTTTGTTGAATCTCTCCTTTCTAACTTTTGTGTGCTTCAAAGCATGGAACTAGAAATCCAGCGTTTCCGTAACTGTCTCCTGACAAAACGTTTCTAAGCCACTGGGGACTTGCAGGGGCCTGTGCAGTCCTTGCAGGGCCTGAGCAAGAGTGCGGGGCCCGCTGTCCCGGAGAAATAAACAGGAAACCTACTCTTGGGAGTCTGTCCGGGGGCCCTGGGCCTGAGGACTGCTCACTGTTCCCATCAAGAAAGTTTCTGCCTTCGGTCTGGGCATAAGACGACTCCAAAGAACTGTACTAGACCAGGATATGATGCATTTGGGGTAGTGCTGCTGAGGCAGTAGGTTTTCTTTAGCTCTTCCTACTTTTAGCCTGCTTTGTTAAAGAAACAAGGTTTGCACTGCCATACTGCCCTCAGTTCTTCTTTTCCACGGCACATTTTTAACATGCAAAAAACATTGGCCAAATTTGACAAGGAAGTGGAGATGCTAAAGCACTTAAGTTCTTGCTGCTTTTAGGAAATGGCAGTCATAGAAAGGGAAAAAAAACTTCCATTCTTGAGAAGAAGCTGGATTCCTGCTGAACACCAGAGGTCCTCCTATGGGAGAGGTGATAAAAGTGATTCAACAGCATGAAGACTCAGCAGACATTCCCAGGCTTCAGCGAGCCTCCAACCACCTGTGGGACTTACTGAACTTCACGTTTAAAAACAAACACCCTATTTCTGGTGAATGTGCTCGCAACAGGTAAAGAACTGAACGTTTATGAGAGTAGTGTATGGAAGTAAATAATCAATTTGCGTAGGTGGCCAAAGAGTCTTCAGAATAAAGGGTTAAAAAATAAATACATCCAAAAGGTTTCAAGTTTCTGATTTCAATATGCCTTAGTGCTTTTAAAAATGTATCCAGTATCTTCAGATGGATGAAATTACCTGTTTATATTTTTAAGCTAAAACTTGAAAATGTGGATGTTCAAAAATGAGGTGACAGCATAAAAGCTCCCTATTTGGAGGTAGGTACTTAATTCCAGGTACTGCTAAATAAGACTGAATTTCTGGGCTACTCTGCTGACACTGTGGAGGGATCGCAGTTCCCCTGGTACACACATGAAGTGCTGGGCACTCGGATGGGATGTACTGCTACAGTCATCGGGAAGTTACGGTTGTGTACATGTGGTTCTTCTGGAAATGACAGGAATGAGCTGTATGGTCAGCTGAAACCACAAACATTCCCTGCTGTTCCTGTCCTGCCAGAGGTGTTGGAGTGGACAGGACTTTTTATTATCTGGGAGTTGAAGAGTTGACTTGTTTTATTCTAGAGTTCACACTTCCCCATCCTCATTTCCTTTTCATCAATGCTGTCTCCAACCTCAGTTTCAGTATTGACCTTTGGTGCTTGTGGTAGTTAAACAAAACTGAACAAAACCCCCCACCTTCCTCTAATATTGAGAATAACATTTAAAATGTCGCAGCGGAAACATCAGCTTCTAAACTTCGACTTAGCTGAGGCCTGTTTGAAGGGGAACTCTCCATGCTTTAGGTTCTTTGTTCAGAGGTTAAAAGCTTAAAAATCAGCTCCTTATAGTTTTCTGTTGGACTCCCTTCTCTGTAACAACTTAAAAATACGATGTAGACTCTGTATACTGTTGTAGTCTCTGGATAAGAGGAAGTTAGAGACCTATTTTGTAGTCATGCAGTGCAGTTCCTTTAGTTCTCTCTAGCTCTTTGTAGGCTTGAGGTGGACTTGACCAAAACCATGTTATGAATGGGGTCTGGTCTTAAAGCACTAAAGGCAAGTGAGAGAGGCTAGGGTTTTGCAACAGAGATCTCTTTTCAATCCCATGGACGTCAGACAAGTCAGTAGAAGTGGCGTAAGGATCATATACAGGTGGTTGGTGTTCCAGCATGGGCGACGTGATAAGTGCCTACCCAAAAACATTCATGATAACCCTGCGTTCATCCTGGTGTGTGCTCTGCCTGATGACTGTCGGCCTTCTTGCTGACGGCTTCCTGTTTTTCTTTTCTCAAAGATCATTAGTGTGTTTATGAAACTCCCTGAGCATAAACCCGGGTTGTGCTCTGGGTGGGTTAGGGAGCTGGCAACACGTAAGCATTCTTCATCAAAATCCCATTTTGGCACAATGCCTTGGTGTGTTTGCTCTTCCTTTGGGATGTGTGCTGAAAGAGTTGATCTGCATACTACCATGCATGGATGGAAGAGCGTGCCATGTGTCCCAGGTTCTGGGCTGCCAAGAATCTTTACTCTCTGTAGGTAAAGCTGTACCTGCTTCCTTCTACTTGTCAACCCCCCCTCCAACCCCACCTAAACAAAAAACCAAAACAAAGCACACACGCCCCCCGTCCCACTCCCCGCTAGTTATTTGGACAAACATTTTTAGTTGCACATTTAAGAAGTTACATTCAAAATTTTCAAGAAGTTCAGAAGCATTTCTGAATCTGTTGCTGCTCTTACCTTTGTTCACCTCACCTTCCTATAGCCTGATTTTTTCATATAAATCTTGTATGTTATTGGCAACAGGATTACAGGTTTTGCTTGTAAGCTTCCTAGAGCACGGATAATGTCAATCCTATCAGTCACCTGTTGCATACGTAAGGACAGTATAAGCAATTTGAAAAACGTTAAATTACACTAAGAATTATGTAAATACTTGCTACAGGGTAGTAGTTTTGTCTAAAGCTCTTGGTCTGGTTACTGACAGAATGTGCTTTTTCTCAGTGAGCAAGACAGTAGCATCTAAACACGGTAGCTATGTTAAAAGGCAGCAGTAAACCGTATTAAGGTTTAGGTCTTCCAAGCATATGATAAATCATTGAAACTGAAAGACGGTTCCAAGAGCTTTCTGAAATCTTCAGCTGAACAGCAGTAGACTTTTGAACTTGAAACTTGTTTGGGACTTTCTGATTGTAAAAGGTACTTTTTATTATAAGCCCAGTGGAAAACACTTGAGTAATAGTATCTTTTTACATAAAAGGCAGAGGAAAAATAGATATTTTAGGCAAAACCAAGTTGGGATCCTGCTACATCAGATCTTAAGATGGGATTGTAATTTTCCAAGAAACAAAAGAAGTTACCATTGGCTGTACTATTGAGATCAGTTCTTCTCTGTTCTCCCTGTTCTGTGGTCAGATGGAGCGCTCGCTACTGTGGCGTAGTTTTGGGGAGGGAGGAAAGGTGGTCATTTTGGCAAGTATGTAAAAATACCTCTTCCAAAGATACCGGCTCTTCACCAGCCTGAATACAGGATTGACCATCAGTAACTGATTTGACAGTCTAGCAGGAGCTGTTAAGTTAGTGATGTAAATTTTTTGGGTGAACACCTGTCTCCAAGTCCGAGTGTCTCCAACAGGGAGAGAATTTCACTGGCAGAAAATGTCTAGACTTTGCCCAATAGTGTGTGAAAATCATATTTAAAATTGGGAGCATAGCTCATACCGTGTAACAGTGACTTGTCGTTCTTGGTGAACCAGGAGATTGAATTGAGGGAGTATGGCTTGAGGGTCTGACCCAAGCCTTGTAGAAGGCAGTAGGGAGATATTCTTGCTTGAGGCAGGATGGGGAATGTATTAGTTCCAGGAAGTATTTAAAATATTCCTGGCAATAGACCTGCATTTGATTAAGCACCTGCTTTATCCTGACTGTCTTCTGCTGGTTAGGGGCTAAAGAATTTTCACTGTGATACTACAGCCACCTACGCTTGTTTGATGTTCCCAGCAGGTGTACTTTTTCAGATGAGGAAGACAGTAATAACGCTTTTCTCTGGTGCTGACACGATAAATGACTGTTTCCTTTAGCAAAGCAAATAGCTCACTGGGGTGTGTAGACCAAAACACCTGTGGTGTTCCACACTACCAGTTTCAAGAGACTGGTTTTTTCCATAAGAAAGTCTTAACACCATCAGGAAAGTGGTTTTGCACAGGGAGCCTCCTTGAAAGTCATGCTTGGTCCTCTCCGTAGCCTCCAGGAGCTGCCACAACAAGGCTGTCTTGCTTTGAGGTTGGTAATGATTCTTTCTGGTGAAGGTCTAGTTGTTTCACAAACCAGTAAAACCTCAGTCTTCAGCTCAACATAGGAACATTCATTAGTGGGGGGATCTTCCCCTCTGAAAACTTCTCCCACTGCAGCTCTTTCCCTCTTGAACATAGCAACGCCATTGAGCAGCAATAAATCTTTGCGCTGGGAAAACTCGTGCTTGTCAGCGCAAGGGAGCACAGCAGAGAAAGGCAACCACAGCCTTGGGCGCTCAAATGTTTATCTGCGCTGGTGAGCGAAAGGGTTTGAGACCATCTGAAAAATCAACTATCATCCTTTATTTTGCATGGTCTTCTGTCTCTCAACTAGTGATCACCTAGGTAAAGGCCCTTAACAGATTTCAGGAACTGGGTAAGGGTCTTCCTGGCTGACTACGATTTGAATGATGTTGAAGTCTTTTGCTCATGGCTTTTTACAGTAGATGGGTTTAGTAATTTCATTAAAAATGAAAGACGAGTGCAAAATTCTCTTACCTGATTTTCTTCTTGTTTCTTTTTAGAAGATCTGGTTTGTTCTTATTTACGTAGTAAAAAAAAGGTTTTACTGGGAAGTAGGAGTTAAAACGATACTATGCAATGTTGTATGCTTTGCTCTGTTGCCTTCCTGGATTATAAATAACGTAATTTTCTCTTTCTTTTCCAATAGTACTGCTCCGTGGTGGTCTTGTGATGAGGTATGTGGCATTCTGCAAGTTTAAATGGAGCAAAGAAGACCCTTCTTCTCTAGGGATGTGGAGTCAAAGGTTCTGGGTATTCTGCTCTTACAGCTGTTCCGGGCAGCGGAAAACTAACATGTTTCTTTAGTTGTGACCTTAGGAACACTTTCCTATTTCTGTAGCCACTAACCCGCCCAGCCAGACCTTTGTGGATCAGAGGAAGCTTTGTGCCAGAGGCGGGATAGATGAGGCGGTGTGCTGCCATTTCATCCTGTGACTGCCTGGGCACTGCTTTGCACAGCAGCAGGGCAGCCTGGGTCCCAAAGAGTTCCCGGGAGCCTGGGTGCAATGCAAAGGCATAACCATCAGCTGGAACCGGCTGGGAAGCGGTGGCGAGGCTTGCTTACCAGCAACCAGTCTTTGGATTAAACAGGATGCCACTACAAAGGGTTTGGCCGCCCTGCTTCCTCCCACAAAGTATGCAAGTAGGGGGGGAATTTCTGTCCAGCAAAGGGCATCCCTGCTCTGTTGTGTCACTTTGCGACAGTGGCAGAGGTGCTCTCCTTCTGCAGCGGGGTACCCCCACCCTCCCTGGCCCTGTGGGCAGAGGGCACTGCTCCTGCAGAGCTGCCTGCAGCATCCAAAGGGTCCCAGAGGTTAACCCCACCTTGAGTCTCCAACCCTTCCTGCTACCTAAAAGTGGATTTGGGGCATGTTTGTTTGCAGCAAGGTAAAGAACAAGCAGAGGAAAACCTCAGGTTTCTATTGGGAAGTGCCTGTCGGTCTTTGCCGTGGACGGGATGCATGTCTCTGAAGTAGTCTTTCAATCGAGGCACTAGTAGGTTAGGGGGTTGGGTTTGGGTTTTGATATTTTACTGTAGTCTCCCAGAGCAGGTTCCCTCAGATGTGAAGGTGTTTGAATGAGGCTTTGCAATATCAGGTGCTAAGCAAAATGTTGATTTTTTTAAATGTTTTTTTTCCATGTGTCCCTGAAGGTCAGAAATTTGACAGACGTAAGGGGAATGAGGCTGAAATAACTTGGTAAAGCATTCCTGGTGGAAAACTTTTCACGTGCCCCAGAATTCATATGCCATTTTCTTACTGCCCAGTGTTGTGGATCCCTGCCAGAGTGGGTTTGACTAATCTTTGCCTGTGACTCAGAACAGAGATGTGTTGGGAACCGCTTTTTTTTTCTTTTTTTGCCTTTTGAAAAATGAAGTGAGAGTTTATCAACCTGTAGAGTTAAATGAGAGCTCGGCCAGCCAAATGAGGAAGTAAAACCTTCCTATAGAATGAGCTCTAACCTGCTCACTGCACTTGTTTGCTCTCAGTTGACATCAGCCTTGCCATAAAGCCTCTAAATACAGGCTGACAACTTCCTTGTGAGCCCAGTACTGCTCTGAATCCAGCTTCTGGCTCGCAAATGGTGGGACGCAGAAATCGCAGCTGTCAGGTAAGGCAGAGAGCAAGCGGGGCTACCTGTGAGTATGGCTCGCTCTCTGGGGTGTTTGCTTTTGTTGGTTTTGGCAAACGCAGCAGGGAAGGGGGGGGGAAGAAAAAGGCAAATCTTTTCTTGGTCATCAAGACAAGAAGTGACTGGTCTTGTTATTAAGAGTTTATGTGCATCTCTAATTTGTGAAAGTAAAAATTCTTATTTTTCTGAAAGCAAAGCAGCCCATCTTCTTTCAGAGAAACAGCTCATGGAAGGGCTCAAACGGGCTGGCAGGCTGAGGCAGTTTGTGGTGTGATCCTCAGGGACAGACAAGGAAGAAGAAGTGGCCCAGACCTAAGGTGTGAGGGGGAACACGAATGTGGCAGGGAGCTGTTGCTGCGCTCCTGGTGTTACTCAGCATGCACGTCTAGTTTAAAGAAGGCCCAAACCTGCTCTGCCTTGACCAATGCCAGGTCCGGCTGGGGCCGTGTCCCCTCTGCGCCTGCTTGGGCAGGACGGGGCTTTGGTGGGGGCTTTGATGAGCCCCAGCTCCCTCTGTGTCAAGCTGGTCCTTATTGTGGTTCTGTGGCCTGAGGCCACTGGAGGTGCTGCTTAAACACACACCTGTGGGCCACCTGGTCCTGCTCTGACTGTTCGCGAGTGGAGCAAATGTCTGGTGGAAGGACTAGGCAAAATCCATTCTTCAATGCTGTTCAAGCTGAGGAATTAGACTACAACCAATATTTTTTTGGAAAGTTTTTACAAAAATTTCAAATTATTATTTTCTAATTTTCCAAATCTGTCAAAAGATAAAAAAGACAGAAGACCTTGGCAGGTCTCTCAATTTTTTGGTCAAATGTAATTCTTTTTTATAGCTAAACTGTTAAGATTAAAATAGAATTTTGGAAATGTCACTAAAGCCGGTCCCTCTGTGTGTGCGTGTGGGTATGCAAGAGGGGGCACAACACCGCAGACAGAGAGGGGTGCTTTTTAAGCTAGAGCATAGGATGGGCACACAACTACCTGTGGATAAATTTAGCCAGGAAATGAGAAGACTTTGGCTCTCAGTGGAGGGAAAACAAGAGCAGCTTCCCAACAGGGTCTGCTGAGGTGAGGGGGGAAAGCGGCAGCAGGAAATCTAAGTAGTTTGAAAACAAAGGTCATAAAGTTTATAAATGGGATTTCACAACCTGTTTGTCTGTGATAGCAAAAGCTGGACTCTGTGATGCACAATTTCTCTTCTTGTCATATGTTTTTGTGCTGGTTATAAGCACCCAACTGACCTGTTGGACTTGGGCATGCTACTGGCTGTTTACTAACTTGTAAGCTAGTGATTTTATTATCCTTTAATTCTCTTTTTAGAAGGGTCACCTTAGTGTTGGCTGTGACCAAGGCTTTTATCTCAGGGTTTCAAACTTGTTCTCCCTGTGGTGAAAACCCTGCAGTCACAATATTACTCCTTTTTAATATTTGGCCAAACTGCAGCAGAAATCCAGTGGTTCACTTTGCAGAACTAGCATGTTGCTGGTGATGGCTGATACTTCATCGTATCAACCCCAGGCAGCAACCCAGAGCTCAGCGTTTCCCATGCGTTGCCCCAGCTCACCAAGCCGAAGGGTGTACAAAAGGGCCAAGCCTTGCAAAATGCTGCCTCTGCGTGCCAGGATGCAAAGGGTGCAGATGCGGACCACGGGCTCAGGGCTTCCTGGGATGGAGCTGGAAAAGTGATGCGGTGAGCAGCCTTCATCCAGCACATCCTCGCGTGTGCTGCTGCTGCTGGGGGCTGTGAGGTGCACGCTGCAAGACAGACGTGGCCTCTGCACCCTCTGCAGCTGGAAAGCTGTCTGGTAAAATTCTGGATTCAATTGAACCTACTTTCTGATGAAATCCAGGACAAACATACACACAACACAATGTGATGCTAATGTGGAAAAATGGTCTGATACATATATAAAAAAAAAAGCGTCAGAATAGATAGAAGTACAGGTTTAAAAATAATAGTGATGGCTATTAAAATATGTATTAAATATTTTCTTTTCAACCTGAGGACAGATAGCAACTAAAGTTTTTCATTTACAGTAATTTATTAAAATAATCTAGACATCAAAAAACCCCAAGTAGTACATGTTAAGTGTTTGGAGTCACTGACTGCACACCTGGAAGCAGGGTTTGCTACAGCGCTAGCCCAGCTGTCACAGCTTCAGCTCTGTCCGGGTACAAAGATACATTAAGGGATTTCAGTTCAGAGAGTAGCTACTTCAAAGCTGAGAAATCATTTCAGTAATGAAAAAGCAGGCAAATTCCTTTTCATCTTCAGTCCATGAATTAAAAACAAGGATTAGATGTAAAAACGGTTACACTTGTAGATTGCACTGTGAGGAAAAACACTCAAGCCCACTGGCTAAAATCAGCAACACTTTGGTTTAGATGGAAAAATACAGACGGTCACTGCTTTCCCCTTATGTATATGACATACTTAAGGTGTTTTTCATTTCACTGATGCTATTTGTCACTTTTAACAGAGTGCCAGATTTCTTCCACAGAAGAATACCTGAAAGTTATAAGGCTACATAGAAAAGTAAAGGTGAAAGTTGTATGAGGTGGGTTGTTAACTAATTATCAGGTTTTCCTGCTGAACTAATCGGTTTTAAATTAACTGAACCCAATGGGGATTTCTTCCCCATAGCCCAGGGAGCCCTCAATGCCTTGGGGAGGAGCTGCACTCATGCTCCTCTCCCATCTCCCAGTCTCCAGTCCCTCCGTGCCTTCCTCCAGATGGTTTTTTCTTCTGAGCTCCTGGAGTGGCCCACTGCTGGGCAGGGAGTGGCCAGTGGGCCAGCGGTGTGCAGGGCGGGCTGGGAAGGGGAGCCGGTGGGTGCGATGTGGTTATGGCTCTGGGCTCGTCATGGAGGTAGTTGTTTGGTCAGTTAATTCTGCATCATTTGCTGGCTGCAATTAGTGAAGGGAAGAGGGCCGCCCTTACGTCCTACACGTGGGTAGGTGAACCACTCACAGCTTTTATCCAGGTAGCACCAATAAGTGCAGAGATGTGGTGAGAGAAGCTTCAGTGCAAGCATGCCAACAGTGACCAAAGACATTTGGCTTGATGGACGAGTAGTCACCATGTATGTCCTGCTCTTGTCACACTTATTAGGCTGAAGCAGCTCTGGGTATGCCTGCGTATGCTGCCCATCACCTTCATTTACTGGGTAGACCAGAAATGTAAATAGTGCAGTTCTGGAGAAGCTTGAAGTAGCTTTCTGCTACTTCTGCACACTCATTTCTGAATTGTTTCTCTTGACAATAAATACAAGTGAAATTGAAACCGCTTTTCAGATTGCCTGCTTCAAACCACTGCCCCGACAGCTTTCAAAAAACAAGCCGCTTCTCTGAACATAAAAGCCCTCACTGAAATAGCAAATAACAGGAAAAGGTAAGTCAGGCATCATCGGAACAGATGAGTGACAGAATTTCGTAAGGTATGTCTGTGTATACACACATGGACACATACTAGGAAAGACAAAACTATAAAAAAATGTTCAGAGTTCCCAGCTACTCTGCAAACAACACGTTTCCTTAAATCACTCGATGAAATTTGCTATGCTTGTTAAGTTGCTATGGCATCTGAGCTCATCTAACAATATTCGACAGATTTTTATCTGTGGCTCACAAACCACACTGAGCGAGTTGAAAATCCCCGGTTACACCGTGCTTTATATCATTTCCTGTGAGATAAGTCTGAAGAACAAACTTACGCATACAGCGTGTCTGTGTAGAGACGGGCTTGCATAGCTCGTGAAGTACGATGACACCTGTCTGACATAACGCCTGGAGAGTGACAAACGTTGCGTGGGACACTCCAGTGCTTTTATAAATAAGAGTGGACCAGAAAAATGCTTTAACGCTGAGAGAAGACTGGACAGTCTCTTCAAAGAGAAGACAGCTGGTCAGATAGTCTCTTTGCTGTGCACTAGGCAAATAACTGAGATTGCACATTTTTCCTTAACGCTTGAATTTTGTTGTCTCTAATCTTTCCCCCACCTAAAGCTGATGCCTGTTGGATGAGGCTGGGAAGACAGGAGCACTGGGTTTAAAGGAACGTAAATGCCTGCTAAGATGGCACTGGCCAGTTCACTTTCTAGCAAGCCAGTGCCACCACGCACCAGAAAAGTTTCTACAGCAGAGGTGGAAGTGCACCAGAGCAAGCTGGATTTTTTCTGCAAGCTGGGCTATGGTAAGCAGGACATCTGCAAAGTGCTGGAGAACCTGGGTCAAGAGGCCCTGGAGGATGATGTGCTGAAAGAGCTGATTCGGATGGGGAGCAAACCTCAAGCTCTGGAGAGCCAGGCTCAGCCTTCCCCACTAAAACTTATTGCCCGTGGCTCATGTAGCGCTTCACCAGGGTCGAAGTGGCTTGGAGAAGATGAAAGTGATTCTTCTGATCATTTGAGACCCATTGTGATCGATGGCAGCAATGTTGCAATGAGGTAAGCTCTGTTTCCTAAAAGGGATCTGTCTTCCTCTGAAGCTTTTGAATTTTAAAGCTGATGGCTTGAAGTATGTTTTTTCTTCAGGTGAGAGGTGCATTGATGTATTTGATGTATAATGTATGAACCAGTGCTTATTCCTGTTCTTTGGCTGAGGCACAGCTTCTAGGGACCTGCTGTCTCTATGCCCGTAAATACGCATGCCAAATGCAATCACTGGCTCGCTCTGCATTTTGACCTTTCATAAGCCACCATCTAGCTAACCACTACTGTTTATGGCAGTATGATTCAGCAGCTCGCTCTCCCTTTTAGTTCACCATTGATGTTTATGTGCCTTTTCAAATGGGTACCTAGGATTTCTAAATCTATATGCTGAGATGTTTCCAGGAAAAACTGATGACCAGATAGACAGAACAGCCCAACTAACCTAAGAAGGTGAGGGAAAATAAAGACGGGTGGCTGTGGTTCCTAACAACTTCACAGTTGTACTGTTTTGACTTGCAAGCAAACCCCAACAATGTTCCCGGCTTGTATATTTTGTTGGTTTTTGGTTTGGCTTCATTTTTATGGAAATATAAGGGAATTGATAGTTGACTTGTACTAAATAGTCTCATTTCCTCCTTAATTAATTCTGTTTCTGGGAAATGTCATAGCAACCCATCCTGGCCAATTACATTTCCTAAGCAGTGCCCTGACACTGTGAAAGCACTCTTACTGATGGGGAACCCGCCACGTCCATGTGGATGGGAAGTCCAAAGACAGTCGTGGGTTGGCCTCTGTTTACCTGAGCAATATGAACGGCCAAAGGCCCCGGCAGTCGGGTGTCCAGGACGCACCGGCTACCCACCGGTTTTCCCTGTTAACTTCCCTTCCCGCTCAGCATGGCCAAGCCCGTCCTTGCAGGTTGGGACAGGGCAGAGGAGGGCTTCTTCCTTTGGTTAGCTTTGGTTTTTGTTTTTGTTTTGTTTGCATGGTGGTGTTGGGTCGATGGTTGGACTTAGTGATCTTAGAGGTCTTTTCCAACCTTAATGATTCTGTGTTTCTATTCTATGATTCTATGTGAGGTGAGATGAGACCACATCCCCTCTGGTTAGAGGGCAAAGGGGACAAGCACAACCAGAGCAGCTGGAGACTAAGAAAATCATGCCATCTTCTGTATGAAGGGAAAAATCCCATCCAAAAATGAGGGGTTCCTCGGTCAGGGCAGCTCATGAGGAGTGAGAAATACACAACGGAGCAAAATCCCTTAGCCTTGGCTGAGCCATGAGCTTGGTAGCCAGGTGTTAGGTTCTCCTGCCCCCATTTGCGTTTTCACCCTAGACCCTCCTTAGGGTGTCCTTGCCTTTCTACAAGAGAAATGAGCGTTCACCCTAGACCCTCCTTAGGGTGTCCTTCTTGCCTTTCTGCAAAAGAAATGAGCACCCATTCAGGCAGAGCAGCTGAGCTGAGCACCTACCCTTTCATCGTGTTAGGGGCAATACTACCCCTGACTGGCCATGTGCTTCATTCTCCTGGCACAACCTTGTCCTCACCAATTTACCAGGGCTTTTTTACAGCAGGCAGAGGTGGACAAGGCAGACAACAGCGTTGTTTCCAAGATGGCAGAAGATGCACCCTTGCCACTGACCAGGAGGCCCAGAGTAGGTTGGTGGCTAATGAGATAGTGCATGTTTTGAGCTTGGAGTACTCTGGGAAAGCTCCGAGATCATCCCGCTGCGCCAGCCTGCGCACGGGAGCTTGATAGACAGAGATTATTTAAAATAAATGTCGTTACGGGTATGCGCAGCAAATGGCTTGAGCTAGCGTGTCATATTGCTTTCCTAGACCATGTGCCCACCTAAATGGGTTTTCAAGAAGCCACACGTGCTTCTGGCATGTAAAATTTAAATCTTTTCATAGAATAATTTCCCAAATGTGAGTCCGAGAGATGTTTGCCTGCTAGATTATTGAAGGCTGGTGTTCTGCTGTGGATTCCTCGTTTCTCACCTAAAAGGAATTAGAGGAATGTGAAGTACTTTTGATTTTTAGAAAGGCAGGGGGTTTACAGCTCTTCTCAGCCATCCCCAACCTCTGTCTTGACAAAGTTAAAGACTACTTGGATGATGGAGAAGACTATTGAGCTTGTCAGTTCAGTTTGTACTGAACCAAAGCAGCCTGGAAGGAGCTGCTTTCCTCTCCTGGATGCCTTTCCAAAGCGGTGCTGAATGGCATTTACTTTGGCTAATGGGACGGGCTTGGTGAGTGCTTTTGGTATCCTTGCTTTAATTTTTCTGGTTTGCTGCTGTCAGACAGAGAAGGGCTGTTTGCAGAAGTCAGGGAAAAGGGATGTTAGGTTTCCTTGCTGGGAAAACTTCATCATCATCAACACCAACAACCATAAAAGTGCCAGAGAAGCAGCAGTTTAGGGATGAAGCTGTCAGAAAGTTGAAGCTTGGAAAGGCAGTTGCCTGTGTGGAGAAAAGCGTCTTGAGCATTTGTATTTCTGTCTTAGGATTGGTGTTTCTGGAGAATTTCAGAGATGGCGTTGAGGGCCCATTGCGGGCTGCAGGGTTTTGAAAAGGATGTATATGCCCCAGGGTAATAAAGCAAGTGAGTGAGTTGGCGGTCTCCAATCATCAATTGGCCTATCCATAGAAATTGAATGCCTTCAGCCAGTCTCACTAGTCAAGTGTCTCAGTACACTTTGCATTTCCATCAGATGTAATGAAAAACTTAGCCGTCTGCCAGCCTATCCGTGGGAAACAGGCAGGATGGTTTAGCAAGGCTAGTGGAAAAAAATAAATGGACTTGTGTTAACATGAAAAGGGAACTGTCATAACCCTATTCACTGCACACCGAAGAAGCTGTCTAGTCTCGTGCTTGCACTTACACCCAGTTTTTAAGCTGTGATAGGTACAGAGGCCTTTTCCTAGGCCAGCGGAGTCCTGCGTTAGGCTCTCTCCCCTCTGCGACAGCTGTGGCTGATGTTGTGTCACGACCAGGTGGAGATGGGGCCATTCGCAGTTTTCAAAAGGAGTTGTTTTAACTAAACTTCTTCTCAAAGGGGTTGGAATTGTACAATTTAAAAAGGAACCACTGCATGCTAAGTATGGATTAATTGCCGGAGTCACAGTGAGGCCAAATTGCTGCTTCAGTTTCTGAGAGATGGGCCCTGCTGATCTGTGACCCAAGTGCAGTGTACCCTGGTGCTGGCAGAAGGGAGAGAGAGATGGGACTGAGATACGGCAGATCAGTTATGGTCCACGGACTATGGGGGTGGGTGGGAAAGGTGACTGACAGGAGCCAATCTGTTGTCAGGCAACACAAATTCACCATGCAGGGAGAATGTAAAATTTTAAAGCCCCTGCGCCGTTGCACAGCAGACATTGGTGTTCGGTTGTGTTGGCACTGCAGCGCACCATGCGTGTATATGCTATTTTAGATACACGTTCCCCAGGTTTGGCTGTAGCAATGTAGCAGCAACTGGATTAAGTGATAATGCTGAGAAGCAGTTCCAGGTGCCTCTTCTCGCTTGTTCTGCTTGTCCTTTTGGCCGAATCACTTGTGCTTGAGTGCTTTACCTTCTGCACTGGGGGTACATCTAGAACTACTTTCCTAAAGCTGACAAGGTTATATATATGAGTAGTCAACGTTAAAGCAGGCTGTTGTTGAACTTTCTTCGAGTCGTGGCATTAAAGATGTACCTAGACTTCCTTTTAAAGGCAGTTATCTGAAAAAGTCACCTGCGCTTCCAATTCACCTGTCCAGGTGACATTATACCTATCCTGGGTAGATCCTATCCTTTAAAACAAAACAAAACAGTTGCTCTAGAATGGAGATTAGATGTGTCGAGCGCTTCAGATCATTTATTATTGGTGTTTTGGGTTTTTTTTTAAGACTTCCTATTGCCTGGGTAGCTATTAATAAACAACTGGGTTTCTTCCTCCAAACTGCACTATTTTTCATTTGTGGTCACCATTTCAGCACTGAAACTTTTATTAGGTGTAAGATGCAGCTTTGATTATGAGGCTGATGTAGGCAGAACCTAGACTTGAATTCCTGGGGGATGGTGGGGAGAGAGGCATTTAAGACTACGGCATCGTCCTTGACGGGTCTGTCACTGCAGGTAGGTGTAGTAACCGAGGGAGCCAATTACAAGTATGTTTTGCAGAGGTGAAAGCCTGAGTGAGACTGTGGTGATATTATCCAGAAAGCTCAAAGTACAAGGATGAGGTTTCTGTAGATACTGTGAGGGCGTTTATGCATTTTAGGACTTTGTGTAGAGTTTATTTTTGTTTCCTTGTGCAGAGGTAGTTAACAAATTACCTTCCTTTACACGTGCACTGCACTGTAGTCAAATTTCAGATAAGAGAATGACAAGCAGTAAGAACTTTCAATAGTGGGGGGAGAAACTTAGGAAGGATATCACCCCTAATTATTTTTCTTGAGGTTGTTTTCTGTGTCTTGCTCTGAGTATTGATAATTCTCCAGAACCCGCCTTGCCTGCATCCTCTACAGCGCCTGTCCTAGGGCTTTGCTACCTCTCTGTGCAATGAAGACAAAATCCACCAACTAGGGCAAGATAAAGATGGGACGGAGGTGCCTGTGGCCATCTCCACTGAGGTCTTGTCCCTTTTTTGGTGTCCTGGGTTAAGTTCTCCATATTCCCATCCTGCCTCTTACAGTTTTCCTTCCCCCACAGTTTGACTCCTGTTTCCAAAAGAGGCCAGCAGCGGAATGATCTGCAATCACACTTGCAGCTGCTTCAGACATTAAAATCCCTAATGTCACTGTTACCAGAGAGAAAAATTCCCACATTTTATTTCTCATAGGAGAGCCTCGTGGGTTTCTGCTTGTGCTGGAAGAAACTCTCACTCCTCAAACCATTATCAGACAAGGCACATGAAGAGTCTGACACAGCCTAAGATCTTGCTGGTACTTTAGGACCCAAGTCCATCCAGATACAGATGGAAGCAATGGGCTTGGGTAGCAGGCAGGTCCTAGAAACGGGGAATAGGAGACCTCTGTTTTTAAGTATCCGAACTGCTTTAGATAACGAGTTTCTGGTTCCGCTGGAGGAGGTGTTTGGATCTGTCCAACCAGGACACCCTGCCAGGTTGTTTTCTTGGAAACTGGTGAATGACACAAAAGCTGTTTGTTTTGCTTTTTCATTACTGGCTCAGTCAAAGAGAACTCTAAGCTTCTTGAAAGCTTTGCCTCACCATCCTCCTCCTTTTTTTTTATAGCCATGGAAACAAAGAGGTATTCTCCTGCTGGGGGATCCAGCTGGCAGTGGATTGGTTTCGAGAAAGGGGGCACAAGTACATTAAGGTTTTTGTCCCACTGTGGAGAAAGGAGCCCCCTCGACAAGACAGTCCAATTGCAGGTAAGTCACCGTCCTGGACATAATTTGGCAACCGTTAGGTGCAGTTTGGAGGCAGGGGGTGTGAAGAGTCCAGTACGGTTTTGCCCTGTAAAGACAAGCACAGTGCAAGTTGTGTATCAGGTTTCCATCACTTAAATTAGTCATTAACTTCTTGCCGCACACTCCTGGCTAGCAGCTAAAACTCACACAAGGCTTTGTTACACTGCTTTGAGCCTTCTGCTTTAGAAGCACACGTGGCTGCCAGCTGAGTTAAAGAAACAATGAGTTTGTCAGCTCGCAACGACTCTGCAGAGCTTTTAAGGCCAGCCAGGAGACGACAACATCGTTTCAGACATTATCCAAAGGCGGCAGTATCCGAAGCATTCACTACTGCGTGACTATTATCTGTTAGCCTATTACACTGATACAGGAGCTACATGGGTTCCTCTTCCAGGAGAAGGAAACGCACCATCTGAAGTCTGTGGAGGGTGGCGAGATCTAGTTTGTATGGAAATAGATCTGCCAGATTTGTGCCAGCAGTTTGGCATCTGCAGCTGCAGATGAGGCAGCTAGGGATCTGCCTTTCTGTGTAGCAGGAATGACAAGAAGCCAGAGTGTCCTCAACAGCAGCAAAAGAATTGTTTGTTTTTATCCAAAGGCGGCAGTATCCGAAGCATTCACTACTGCGTGACTATTATCTGTTAGCCTATTACACTGATACAGGAGCTACATGGGTTCCTCTTCCAGGAGAAGGAAACGCACCATCTGAAGTCTGTGGAGGGTGGCGAGATCTAGTTTGTATGGAAATAGATCTGCCAGATTTGTGCCAGCAGTTTGGCATCTGCAGCTGCAGATGAGGCAGCTAGGGATCTGCCTTTCTGTGTAGCAGGAATGACAAGAAGCCAGAGTGTCCTCAACAGCAGCAAAAGAAGTTTGTTTGTTTGTTTGTTTGTTTGTTTGTTTTGAGGCACATTTTATCTCCCAGTAAGACTCATACCAGGGCTGGTTATGAGCCTTCTAGCATCTAGTGGGGTAAAAAGGGAACTACAGGGATTCAGCAAATCTCTGATGTAGAATTCAAGCCATCCTTCTGTGGATAAGACTTAAATATTAAAAAAGGTATCTCCAATTTTAAGATTAGATGTTTTTGTAAAAGACCTAATTTTCAAGTTGCCAAATAACCACCAGATATCAGTGCATCTGAAAATCACACTGTTTTAAGTTGCCTAAAGTGCTGGAACATCTTTAGATTCCTGTAGGTTTCTAGCACACGATTGAGACCTGGTCATTATTAATTGATTAGTTTTTTGATTTTTATTCTTTTCCCCTTCTATTTCTGCCAACCACCCCACCAGATCAGCACATTCTTGAAGAGCTTGAAAGGCAATCGATCCTTGTGTACACCCCATCCCGGAAGGTGAAAGGCAAGAGGGTAGTTTGCTACGATGATCGCTATATAGTGAAAGTTGCTTATGAGAAAGACGGAGTCATTGTTTCCAATGACCATTATCGGGATCTCCAGAATGAAAACCCCGAGTGGAAATGGTTTATTGAGCAGCGACTACTCATGTACTCTTTTGTCAGTAACAGGTAAGAGACAGCTGTTGTTAAGCAATCTTTAATTTAAACTTTATGGGCCAAGTCAGCTCCAACATCAACGCACCTCCCACCAGTAGCAGATTATGCGAGCCTTTTTCTGAAGGGAATTTACCACAACTTCTCTTGTCTCATTTCTTTAGTTCCTGCTCCCTCAGCTTTGGTCTTAAACACCCTGTGTCACTCTTCAGTGGACTTCTCTATTTGAAAGGCAACATTAGTGACCATCTTTGCTTATTTCCAATCCAAACTGGGACGTTATCCAAGGCCTGGTATCTTTGCATTTCTATTTCATAGCAGGATAACAGAAATCAGCGAGAGGAGGCTGGCTATCTGGCAGTATTTTTAATTCCCCTACAAGGCAGAACAGCCCTTTTTCCTGTGCTTTTCTAATAAGTTTCTAGAAGAGAGATGAGAAGCTGATCTCTCTGCCCTCTTAGCCATCCCCTTTGGGGAAGGTTTTCATTAAGGCACTTGCACTATGCCCGTGAGGCTGAGCTGTATGCTCCTCAGTCTGTACGTACTAACCTTGTCTAAGTTTCCTACTAGCAGAGGTGTTCAGCAGTCACTTTGGCTGGGGAAATGCACATGGAGACATCCAGTGTGCATGGAGGAGTGCAAGCGGAGAAGCCGCCTCACGCAGCGGCACTTTCCGTGGGTCAGGATGGAGACTTGACTCTCCCACCACCAAAATTGGATGGGAGTGCTTGGCACTGGGTTTCAGTTTCCCTGTAGCGTTGTTCACAGAAATGCAGTCGCTGAACATCAGCATACTGTATTTCTTGAAGCGCCAGTCCATTATCTCCAACTACCATCAGGCTTCTTCCCTAGTTACTTATGGGTTACAAATATTCATATGATAATTTCCTTCCTATTTTGTAGGGATTGCCAGACCTTTTCAGAACCCTTCCCTCAGAAACTCTAGCTGCTACTCTGAAGCTCGTTTCAGTGGGACCTCCTTGCACAGCTTTGGGAACCTCTCAAAAACCACAGCCTGAAGTTGGAGGTTTCAGTCCCATTATGCAGATGAACAAATTCCTGGTGGTGCACGGGTGGGTGCAGATGAACAAATTCCCTTCCCCTCCCACCCGCGACTCCCTTCATCTGACAGAGTTGTTCCACGGGTGGGTGCGGTGCAGAGTCATTGGCAAACAAGTCCAAAGATGCTAATTAGTTTTCTTCCTGAAGCATCACATTCAGGTACTGGCATAGAAGAATAAACAGTTTTATCCGAGCATTTCTGCAGGCCTTGTAGCAGGAAGCCTTTACTGAACCCTTGAAAAAGGCTGGGCCTTTTGCGTGATCAGCTGTAGCTCTGAATTAACCGCCGGCTTTTTAAACCTCATTCTCCTACAAGTATTTAGTAAGAGAAAAGTGAGTTTGCTGTAGAAGAGAGCTGCCGGTAAGGATCGCAGTGCTGGGACCACAGAAGAGTTTGCTGCTTTTGCTGCTCCAGAGAAAAAGGAAGCGATGCTGTAACGGCTGGGGCTGCTGGCCAGCCAGAGCTACGCCAAGCTGCCATCTATTCCCAGTTGGTTTAAGTTATTAGGAAAAAAACTACATGAAGCTGAAGTATTGGCTTGGCAGGCAGGAAGGCACCTGACTCCTGAAGGCCAGGCTACAAAAGGATCACAAGGATTTTCTGCCCTAAGCTTGTGCCACAAGTTGTGATGGCACTTTAGCTCCAAAAGCTCAAGGTAGTTTTGTTACCCCTGTGACTTTTTCCTTTTTCAGGTTTATGCCTCCTGATGACCCGTTAGGCCGGCATGGACCCACTCTTAATAACTTCCTCAGCAAAAAGCCAGTGCTTCCCGAACCAAAATGGCAGCCTTGCCCCTATGGTGGGTTTCTCTCCGTGTGAACTGTCACCCCTCTTCCTCCTGCCCCTTGCTTCCTAGCAGTGCTTTCCTTCGGCTAAGGGCAAGCGCCGTTGCCACGTGCTGTCCTACTTGGTGCTTTGTGTGGTAGAGTTTTTGGCCAGGGTGATGCTTTTTTCCCCTCCTGCTTAAGTGGCTTCAGCCTCAGCAAAGGCAGCAGCTGTTTCTGGCTCCCCCATCCTTGCCTGCGTGCAGCACCCAAACCAGGCACCGTGGCTGTGCTGACCCCCCAGCAGCCTGCACACACCTTTCACATTGCAGGGTGGACTTCCATTACAGCACTCGGGAAAGGCCATCCCAATGCTCTCCCCCCAAAAAACAGCTTCCCAGTAATGTGGCGGTTTCTCAGAGATAAATCTCTATACCATTTTTTAAAGCAACCCTTTGTAACAGCAGGTCTCCCAGCCCACTGAGTGCAGCAACCGGAACATAAATGAATTTCAGACACTTCTAAAATAGCAGAAACTTCCTTTCCCTGCTGCTTCACCCTGCTATTTAGGTCAGCACTATTTAAATCTGGGGTCAAAAGTACCGAATTGGAAAACTGCACTTCCCCTCTTCACTGTTTGTCCTCACCCCACCCATGCGAATGCACAGTGCTGGGGAGGTGTTGAGTACGTTAATCGACATGGGTGCTAGCGACAACCTCCTGTTTGTTTTTTTACTCTTTCAGGTAAAAAATGCACCTATGGCAATAAATGCAAATTTTACCACCCGGAGAGACCACATCAAGCTCAGCTCTCGGTTGCTGATGAGCTCAGGGCCAAAATAAAGGTCTCGTTAAGCCTGGGGAAAGAGGAGGAGCAGCGTAACCACTCGCTGTACAGGACCAGAGGAGAGCCTGCACCGCCTGACGCCTGCACAGAAACACTGCGAGAAGCCAGCGGCTGCGCAGGGGCTTCCTGCTACCCAGCATGGTCCCAGGGAAGCTGTCGTGAGCAGCCATCCGGTGCCTGGGCTGGCAGCCCTGGCGCTGACCTGGGGCTGGACCAGCGGTTGCTACAGCCAGAGCCCCTGCGACACCAGCTGCTCCTGGAGAAGATGTCAGCGCTGTCCATCAGTGACAACACGTACAGTTACAATCGCTCCGTACATACCTCTCAAGACAGAGAGGTGACGGACAGCCCTCATCACTGCAGTGACCTCAGGCACAGCCCATACTTGCTTCATCACCCCCGTAGCTTGGACCACACCTGCCTACCGGGATGTCCTTTCCAGCAAGCGGTGCTCCCGCCTGCACAGGGCAGGATGCGCCCAGACCACAGCTGGCCTCAGGAGTGCTGCGGCATGCACGGGATGGGTCAGAGAAGCTGCTGTATCCCTGATGGTGCCCAGCACAAACAGGTCCTGGAGACTCAGCACCACGTTTTGCCGCAGCCCACAGCTCTTCCCCCTGACCCGCTTCACTTGTACAGCGAGCATCAGCTGCAGCAGCAGCACTGTTTCCCCAGCCAGCCTCCACGGCAGCCCTTTCTGTTAGACTCCAGTAACAGGCTGGGCTTCTTCCAGAAAGCCCATGCTTATCCTGATGCTTGTTACGGTGACTACTGGCCCACCCCAGCTGCAAGGCCACCTTCTGCCCAGCAAGCAAATATACACAGGGAGCTGTGCTCCCTTTTCCCTTACGGCGAGGTGAACCACATCATGGCTTTGTACCCTGATATCAAGGATATTGCTAGCTTGACTTTACTGATTCAAAGACATAGAAACTTGTGAAGCCTCCAGATCAAACCTTTCCCAACAAGCACAAGTCCTGGGGCGCAAAGCTGAGGCTTAATGAAGTGTTATTAAAGGGCTTTATGGCAAGGGTTATAGCTGTTCCAGGAGCACAAGTCTAAGCATCAACCAGCTACGTTGCGTGGGGCATCAGGTCAAGGCAAAGGCTGCTGCTCGCTGCAGAGGGATCTCATTCACCTCCCATGGAAGTGAATGGGAGGGCTCGGGGTAACTGGGCTGTCAGCATTTGAACCTCACCAGTGACTGGTTTCAGGATGGCATAGAACTTCATTAATGCCTTGAAACACTAGATATGTTTTTAAAGCCTTAACCTACTGTTCAACTACCGTAAAAGATCCATACTCCATGGGTCCTAGTAACAAGCTCTCCGTAGACCCTCTGTGACTACTTGCTCAGCTAGCATATCATAAAAGTAATTTGGCCTATTCACCTGACCTGTGCTCTCTGCTAGAAGGCATCTTCGGGTCTGTATTATTGCCTTCTAGCTTTCAAAGACACATCTCGTGTTTATAAACCATTGCTGTGAACCCACAGAATCACTAGCAGAGGTGGTGGAGATATTCCAGAGCACTTGAAGATAGCTGCAGGTACATTTCTCAGGGATCACACACAATATAAGTCAAATCAGGGAAGTCATCTTCAATATAAATCCCGATGTGGACTGAGGGTTCAGGGTTGTTTCTTTGGTTTTGAATTAACACAGATGATACCAAAGGGGGAACGGGGGGGCGAGGGGGGAGGGGGGGCGGGGGGGGAAGGCTTTAAAGTGTCTCTGTTGTATCGAACAAGAAAACTATTGTTAACCCTTAAACCAAATGCGATAATGCAATTATACAGCTGATTTATGACTACAAACATCTAAACTGTGTTCTGTTAGGACATGTAGGATTTTCAGTAAGCTGTAAAGCTGCTAATCTCTGCATTATTCCACTGAATTCTTCAGGTTATGATTCAAATATTAAGGTTGATCCTGAAAGTTTTTGGCATTATACCAAAGTTTAAGTATGTCAATATGACGTTTTAAAAATGCTTTAACACATTATAAAATGGTCATCTAGAACATTTTATGCTCTGAATAATGTGGTCTCTTTTCTTTTTTGTTTGTTTTTATTTCTTTTTTTTTTTTCCCCATTCCTCTTAGCACTGGTGCTTCATCAAGTCCAACATTCAGGTGGGATTTACAAACTCTCTGACCCTGCAGTATCTCTGTTAAGTTCTTCTCCAGCAAGCCGAGGGCACTATATAAAGGCAGCGTGCCAATTTTCCTATAGATTTTAAATGCTTTCTGTATTGAAATATGAAGTGCAATCGGTGATGTTAGTCCCAGGCAGGAATTAAACATGGCCCTCACTGACAACTCTGAATTCTCTTGCTTTTGAAAAGGTGACTAAGGAGTAGTAATTTACCTTTAGTGACATTATCACATGATGCATTTTTGAAAGTGGTAATAGTTTGACCCATTTCCCTCTGGAAACTATCAATCAGCAGCTTTTTTTTGGTGGTGGTGTTTAAAGAGTCTTCAGGAAATAAGCATACTCTATCAGTTCAGTCTCTTATGGCCATGTGGTTGGCTCCAAGAAATTCTAATCTGGAGCTCGGAGGTATGATTTACCTTCACAGAACATGGTAGTTTTTTCCATATGTCATGAATTTTCCACTAATTATAGTCATTATATATATATTATAACTAGATCACCAGAACGGCTTATAAATTTACCCACTGCATATTACATAAAGATTAGAAATGCCATTAAAACAAAACCATGGGCTAAATGCCCTGTGAAATGCTTTGAAAAGTACTCGAGTTCTACAGCCATCGTTAGTTGCGCTGAAATATGCCACGTACCACGCTTAACACATTGAAGCGACCTGAGACATTTCGTGGATTAAATGCCTATATTGTGCCTATGCAAGGCCAGGCTCATTGGCTGGCCTAACAACCTGTACCAGAGCTTTCCCAGCTACTGCTGCACACATATATACTGCTGTACACATACACACCCTCGCAGAGAAAGCGCGATGCGGAGTGGAAAAATACCTTCCACATACTGAAACGGAGCAAGTCCCAGATGACAGCATTCAGAAAATATACACACAGCAACGGAGCAGGATATAACCGTATATGTCAACATTTATTTTTATGTCTGGAATGTACGTTACATATTTTAATACAGAAAGCATTTAAAATCTACAGGAAAATTGGCACGCTGCCTTTATATAGTGCCCTCGGCTTGCTGGAGACATGTGCATAAGCTTTCCTCCTTTTCCTTTGAGGATGCTCAGGAATTTGGTGGTTGTTCAAAATCCTCTCTTGATGTTCAATAACATTTTTCTTTCATTTCTGTCTTGTTTACTGGGCAATCTTTCAGTAAAATACATAGAATGTGCATTCTGCTGAGAAAGTGTCTGAGAAAATAAATCAGGCTTTGGCGCTAAACAGAACTTGGTTTCTCTTGGCTCTTCTGCTCACCAGAGGGTTTTTTCTCATGGAGCTTTTGTTCGAAGGGCAGCTCAGCAGCAGTGCTGTGTCACTGCCTGCTTGAGAGGCACTCTGCCGCTGGCCAAGAGCCCACGGAAAGCACAGACTTCTGTTATTTCACCACAGCACAACCATCTGGGACGCAGGACTCTCTGCTGCAGAGCCTTTTGCACGTGCCAAGGCAGGAGGATTTCTTTTTGGCTTTGTCAGCTCTTGAGGTGAGGGAAGGGGCTGCTAACAGAAAGGAGTAGGCAGCTTTCGCACAGGCAGGGTAGGAGGCTGTTGCTATTTGGTATCTCTGCGGAGATGCATTCGAGTCCAGCTCTTGCTGCCAAGTTGAAAATGAATCCATAAATCACAACAGGCTCGGAAAGCCCTTGATGTTCTTTGCTTTTTGGTTGTCAAGACTCTTTTAGAAGAGGACTGAAGCAGTGGGAGCAATCCTCCAGGAGGCGGGCTGCTTTTCTAAGGGAGATTTACAGAGTTGCCAAATTCATTTTAAGGTTAAAAAAAAAGTCATAAAAGAGACTCCTCTTCCCTTCTCTACTCTCACCCTTTCCCAAAAAGTTAGGAAGCCATAGACACCCTCCCTTGTGAGGGGCTAGGGAAACCAGATACAAATATTTCACTGAAAAGTCTTGGGTGGAAGTCACCCCCGTGGCAGCTCCTCAGTATAAAAAGGGGGAAAGAGGGTGGTCCTCTGCACCTGATGCAGTCCTGGGCAGCTCACAGCACCTTCCTCCCACCTCCTCCTAAATATAGAAATTTCTCCCTCACAGAACATTGATGACAAGTCTACTAATTTGGTGAGCTTAGATACCATAAAAATTAATGCCATAAGACGGTTTATGAAGTAGATAATTTATGAAGTAGATCATAATTTTGCTCTGTATCAAACACTTGTATTTGCCAATTATTCTGAGAAGTTTTGCTAATATTTTAACTCACTTCCCATAAGAGCTGGCACAATTTATAAGCAAATGTTTGAACTAATCACAAACAACAAAATAGAACAAGACCGATTTCACAGCTTCTCTCCTCCCTAAAAAAGTTGGATTGCTAGGGAAGAACAAGCAAGCCCTGTACTTCACCAAGTGTGACAGACCACCTCTGCAAGTTAAAAAAAATCCAAAGCCTCTGGTGAAAGCCTTTAACAGACAGACCCCTATGTTGGACACAGGTACTTTACATACATATCTCTAAGATAACAATTCAGACATTACCTTTCACCTTTTGCTTGGACTTTCCCCAAGCCAGGAGTCCGAACATCTCAGTTTTACTCCTGGAGCTGTAACTCGTTCACTCTGCCACTGTAAGCCCTTTGCTTCTCTGCCTCAGGGTACGTCTGCTCTGCATTCGCTCACGTACCTACGAGACTGCTGTAGTATTTACCTCCTACGTGCTAGTGGGACCGGGATGCTTTGAACTCTTGGGAACAGTTTAACGTTACAGCACCACTTGTCATTAGCATTATTAAGAAAGCACTATGACTTGCAATCGATAGTGAAGGGATTTTTATAGCATTTTAGCCACGTCCCTTCTCCGCCCCAAGTTGGGCTCACTGCCTTGAAGTCTTACAGCAGGCTCGGAGGAACTCTTTAGTAAGATGTACTGATGTGCTTGACTTGGCAAATGCAATCAAAATGGACATACAAATGGAGCAAAGCTGTGAACACAGTGATTCGCGGAGACAGCAGACGCAAGGCGGCAAGCCAGAAAGTTAGGACAACGCATGCAGGGCTGGCAGGCCTTTCAACGCAGTAAGGAAATTAGGTGATGTGCCTCTGCCGATGAATGGCAGCACCAGAATCACTCATTGTAACCACACCGCCAGCTCCTCCTCTTTGGCTTTCCCCTGTGTCACACAATTTCCTCAGCTTCCCTAGTTTTTCCACAGTTTTTTCCTCCTGCTCTCGCTGAGCTCAGAATTTCCACCACACCCTTTACAGAGCGGGTTGCAACTTACAAAAACCTTCCCTGTCCCAACCCCTCTCCTTCCACCTCTGCAGAAACCACCCGCCCCCACCCACTGCTGTCCCAAACTCTTGCTTCATGCTTCCTTCTCTTCTCTGCTCCCTCCCTGCCCCGGGGCGCTCACCTCCTCCCTTGCTGTGCCAGGTACTCCTCCCACTCAAGCCCAGATAGCGTCCTAGCTCTCCCTTCACCCCTGCCCTCCAGCTGAAGGGTTTCTTTCTTTTCTTTTCTTCTTTTCTTTTTCTTCTTTTCTTTTTCTTCTTTTCTTTTTCTTCTTTTCTTTTTCTTCTTTTCTTTTTCTTCTTTTCTTTTTCTTCATATTGTTTGATTTTGGTGTTTAGTGTTGTTAAGACCTTGATGTGGATACCTTTTGCCTGGCAGAGACCTGATATGCTCACGCTGTTTTCCCATCCCGCCTTAAAGCAGTCTTCCTAGCAAAAGTTGTTTGAGTAAGAAAACGGAGGCAAAGTTATATTCACACGTGCTTGTGCTGACTTCGTACAGCTTTCTCTTCTCTAAGGATCAAATGGGATGCTAGCAGAAACTCAGCCACTATATGCTCTTAACCATCTTAAATCCTACTGTAAAAGCAACATTTATCCTCCACCTACCACCACCAAAATAGTACATTTGAGGGAGTTACTAACAGTACTGGTTTCACAAAGAGGACAAATGGGCATTAGGACACCGAATGGCAGAAAAAACCCCTATAAACTAGAAGCAGGCAGCAAAACATGAATGGCATAAAAACAGTCAGTCCAGATAAAGGGAAATAAATTTTTCTCATAGAAGACCAAAGAGGTATTAAATAAGATTAAAGAAACGTAGAGCTGGTAGAAGCAAGTATTGTATGTTACGTAAGGTACGATAAACCTTGGCAAGGTCCTGCCGTGCACAGTAAGATTCAAAAGGGCGGCTGCCATCCATCCGTATACTTGTAACACTGAGCAAAGCGGGGTCCAGCTCTCTCCTGCAATCGTCAGCTTGCTGAATTTAATATCTGTACTGCAGAGACTCCAAACAACCGAGGAAACTGCTAAATAAGAAGCAGTATCAAGTATAGCAACCAAATGAACTACAGCGTTGAACATGAGGACAAGACAAAGATACCATCACCATCTGGTGATTTGGTTTCTGGTTTAGACCTAGTTTTACTACAGGAATAATGTTCTCCTCTCATTGTCAGCAGAAGAGCTGCAGATAGACAAGAACAGCCTAACAGGACTAAAGAGCAACCAACACTTGCTAAGGGAGGGTAGCAGGAGAAGCGCAGAGGAACATGATGGCTTTTACCACTTGAAATGGTAAACAGCACAATGCAGTTCATAAATAAAACCACATTCTGCACCTCCAGGGAAACCGAAGGCATAAACGCCACGATAGCCTGGCAAAGGCTGCAGTCCAGCCGATCACCGCTCCAAAAACGGTGCTGAAGAAATTTTAGCTGGGAAGCAAACTTGGCTACGATTCGTTATTGCCAGAAAATACACAACCACTGGCAGACAGTTATAAATGTTACTCAAAACTATCATCGGAATGAGAAACACCAAGTTCTCCCCACAGGAGGTCCTGTTAGGAAGAGACTGAAGGGAATACAGAAGCTTGTAAAAATGTTATTTCCAGCAGGGAAACATTCTCGGAGAAGAACTTCAGCATCTGAATATCCTTTTGCTCATAACGTAATGTATGACATGTGGTGGATTTGGAGCCCTGGCTTCATTTAAAGAAGCAGACGGAAGATCTTGAAACCTTTAGAGCATCTTTCTTAAGTTACATAGGTCATATTTTACGACTTGCAGAAGAGGAAAAAAAAAGCGAGTATCATTTTCAGCTGAAGTCAAAATAACATAATATTATGGAAAAAAGGGACAGAGAATCCAAGTTCTAGATGAGTAGGAAAGTAGAAAAAAATACTCTCCAGTGGTTACTGCTGTTCATCTTTCATGGTATTGCATATGCAACCAGGGATGGTATTTGGGAGACACTGTTTTAGATCAGCCTCTGCGCTTTGCTCTTTGATGTTCTAGTATTTGTATTTGTCCAAGGGAACTTAAGTAGAGTTGTTGAAGCAAAAAGTGTAAACAGCCAAGTGGAATGCCTCTAGGAAATGCCTACCAGTTGACATCTGTAAGGCATACACCAACAATATATTTTTAAAAAACATGATGGCCAAGTCAACCACAAGGTGTCAATGTGGTAGCACTAGAAACAGGATTTGCGGCTCCAGGGCTGACTTTCACAAGCCCGTCCCATCCACTCGCATAAATCCCGTCAGCAGGGGTTGTGTGCACTTCATCCGTATGACCAACGGAACCAACACGACACGGCAGCACACGTTGGAGGGCTGCGTGGTGGAGTTTCGGCTCTGCTCGGCCTGAAGACAGCTTCGCCTGGGCCTCCTGGCCAGAGAGGCTCCCGCAGGTTGAAAGAAATTCACCTACCCGCAGGCGAGGCTTGATCGCGCCAGCTGAACTGATTCTGCCACCTTCTGCTAGCTGCTGCTTCGTACATGGAGCTGAAACACACTGCATTGTTAAGCATTTACGCTGCATCTTAACTTCAGCATGTGTTTTGTGTTTAAATGGCCCTGAAAGCGTGCGAGGCAGCTCAGACGGTCTTAGAAGCTGCTGCACGATGTTAGACCACGGAGCAGGGAGAGCCAAACATGGGGTCACTTGAATAACGGGTTTCAGAAAGGGGGCATTTTACAAAATCCACCCTTTATTCCATCATTTTATTCTCCCCTCACCTGTGGTTCAAGCTACAGCTGCCCTGACATCAGCAGCTCAGGATTTATCTTGGCTGGGGCCCAGGCACTGCTGCCAGGCTTCCCTTTCAGGGCAGCAGCCCTGGGAAAGTCACTCGGGGTTAAGTTTAGAGTTCCAGGTTGGCACATTCTTAATGCAAGCCAAAAATAAGTGTGAATGGGGATCAATTTTATGAATTTGCTGAGCTGCCAATTATATTTTAAAGCTGAAATCTGAAACTAGGTTTGCCAATTGGGTAAGTATCACAGCCAACCCTTAGACAGAAATTAATTGGAAAAACACTTTCTCTTTGAGTCCAGAGAGCATTGCCTTACAAACGTTATCTCTAAAGTCTTTCCAGGTGTACTTTGGACATTATTGGTCAATCTGAACACAGGGGATTTTAACTAATTAAGTTTATTCTCTTGCATATGTGTCAATCAAGATTTAGGCAGATGTACACCAAGTATTCCAGGCATGCAACTGTAAGGCAACATTGAGGGGGAAAAGAAAAGAAAGCTTCTTCCAAAGCAATTCAAAACGCCACAATTTCCTATTGCCTTCCTTTTACACCTTCTTTCCTTGCATTTTTGGGGAGCGGGGTCACCGCAGCTGTACAATTGCCCAAGGCCAGGTAGTTGGGTTGTGCACCCACATCTTCGTAAAACTGAAAATAAAACTCCCTGCTAGCCAGGCGGAGGCTGGATGTGCAACACGGCACATACAAGCTTGAGCTCACAGCTATCTGAAACCTGCTTGCAGCCTTGTTTCTAAGCTCCTTGCCAGAGGCGCAAGTAACCCCCTTGGGTCCTGCTATTGCATCCCTGGTGCAGCAGCAACCCTGGCTTGAAGGCAGGATTTCCTGAGCCTCTTGATGGAGCCCATATTTGCCCATGGGCCAGCAGCTGTTTCCCAGTGCTGTGCCATCCTCGTTTTCATTTATTCAGGCCTGCTTTAAATACTGCGCATCTGTGGTACCCAGCAGACCTCAAAATGTAGTCTCTTATGTTCTGGAAAATGCAGTTTCTGTCTCATTTCAAGGCAGAATTGCATTGTAGTCATTAGTAATAATATTACAAAAGTTACACATGCTTTCTACACTTTATTGTATGTACAAGAATCTGTAAAAACAAGACACCCCCATCCTTTTTGCACACATCTAATTAACAGAAAACTTTTACACTTACATATTTTTAGTAAAATTGCTCTCAAGAGATTGCCATAGTGAAAGCAAAGACTACAAGAGGAATGAGAAACAAATATGCCTCAATTATAACTGATTTCTTAAACAGTTAAGTTGAAAAACTACTGAGTTGTACAGAGCATTAAATTCTCAGCTATATAAATCCACTGAGAAACTTCCAGAGCAAATCTTCTAGAGGACACAAACGATGCTATGATGTGTATATCCCCTGCACAAAGTCAGGTTACATTGCACCGATACAGAGCTGGGACCCGAAAGGGCCCACAACCCAGGCTGCACACAGGGTTTCGCTGGAACATCCCCAGGGGTGCTGCTGTGGCCCTGCCTGGAAACGCTGCTCTTCAGTACACGGCATCCGAAGTGCAGGGCAATCTGCGCTGAATGCTGCACGCAGCTGAAAGCAAAGGTTCCCACAGGCTGGCCTTGACGTGATTCTGAACGAAGCAGGAAACACCGGCTCCTCTCCTGCCCGCTCAGGGACCAGACAGCTCTATACGGAGTTAAGAGTACAATAAAACATTGCCAGCTCAGGGTTGACTCAGCAGCTCGTGTGCATTACATCAAGCCCTGCACCATCACACATACTAGCAGGAAAGTAAGAGAGAATGGCAAAATACACGGTTTGGGAGCTCTCTGCGACCGCACCATGGTATAACCGCTCACAACACTGCACCAGGCTTACCTGCTACAGACTGGAAAGGGCTAAGAAGGAAGGGAAAGGAAACTCCATCAGTTCCGATAATGGAGGCTGATGAAAAAACATCTGGAAAAGGTCAGCGAGCACACTGGCTTGCGTTACTGCTTGAGGACACACAGAGAGAACTAACCGTGCCTGTGTCCAGACAGCTGCCAGGCACCCTCTCAAACCACCAAATAAAAAATATCCAGCAGCAGCCAACAGAAACTGCAGGTACAGAGCTGATTTGTAGATAAATACAGTACAGCAGGGTCTGAGGGTGGAGAAGACCGCAGAAAACACTTTCAAACATGAACAATGGCTGTTGCTTTAGAGGATCACACAGGAGCTACTGACAGATGACCAATGACAGACAAAACAAGCCTCTGAGCAATCCAGTTTATGCCACCTACCTCAGGCCTTTGTCTGTAACTTTTTCACTGGTGTGTTTTACTCGTTGGTCTTTAGAAGTCTGCAGTTAAATGCTTTTGCTCTTAAAAAAGATGAAAAGAAAAAAGGTTAGGGTAGTAACAGCAGAATCCAATTGCACTGTGAAATGAGCTGTGTCGCCTTTCTGAGACCCGGCCAGTCATACAATTGAAATTCAGAAAAAAGAAAAAAAAAACCCAAACAATCAACACTTGATAACATCTTCCTTTTGCCTCAGAATTAGAAGCCCTTCCACACCAGTTAGAAAATGGCAGCTGTGACCAAACGGTGGGCAATGCTGAGATTAGCATTAGAGCACATTAGAGCACACCCTAGCACACCCCTAGAGAGGGTGTGTCCTTCTGATGCCAAAACACAGGATTAATGGCTTGTTAATAGCTCCACAGAGAACAGGAGCATCATGGAGTACAACCCTGCAAACTAGTAACGAGGACACTTCCAGCTGGGGGGGTGATGCAATCCCTGCTCTGAAGCATCATTAATGCATTTGGTCTTAAATTCTCAAAAGAGGGATTTCACATGTAAAATTAAAAGATACTAAGCGAGTTGAAACCACCACATAGCAGTCTACCACCTTCTGAGGCAGAACTAGAACTAATAAAAGTGTTTTAAAAACCTAGAGAAAAGCATGGTTGCCACAGGGCGACTGATGTTCAAGTGAGATCTGATTCAAGTCTTGAACTAAAACCACTCTATGCACTCAAAAATCAATAGGTTCAATCCCGATATCAGGATACAGGTATTAGAACAGGAAAAGAATAAGATGAAGAGATAGGAGAGTATCAAGTGAAAGAAAATGAAAACCAACACGAAGCAATAGATCAGGCGATGGACGATCCACTTTTCAACAAAACTACGTACGAGATACCTTTGCATGTTACTTACCTTATATCCACTTTGAACACAGGTGGGCTCCTGAAGTGGGAAGGAGGTATTCGAGCACTGCATCACACGGCACAGCTATGCCTGACAGTTGTTTTGGGTGCAATTGTAAATCATACGAGTAGTAAAGTATTTCTCTCCATCACCCAACTCTACTGTTGCTTCAGGAAGCATTGAGAACTGGAATGCATCACAGTTGCCTTGAAAAACGGTAAAGTCTGCTTTTCAGAGCAAAACTAGTGATAAGTTTGGAGGGTGGAGTTTGATGGCCAGCATTGTAGGGTTGGCAGAAAAGCACTCCCTGGTGAGATCCCCTGGGGCAGCTGTAGGGTCCATTAACAAAAGGAAATTTAGGCTCAGCCCTTGCTAGCTGGCTGTTCTGTTTCACATAGTCCAGAGTCCCGGGGCCAGAAGTGAAGCTCGTAGGGCCAGAACACTGGCCAGGCAGCGCAGCACTTGGTTTCCTTAGGGGTTCAAAAAGCCTAAGCAATTTAATTTAAAAGTATCAAGCTCAGCAGAAAAAAAACCCACATTACTAATCATTATCAAAGAGGGAAAGCTTTTGTCATGTCCTTCAGCTCAAAAAACACTAACACGACATTATTTTCTTTCTCACATACAGGGCAGCTGTGCCAAGGATTAGGAAGGGTTTCTAAAGCCAAGAGTTAAGTTGCCTTTTCAAAAATATATATATATATATATATTTTTTTTTTAAGTACAGCAGCAGCTTAGTTGCACTGGCATAGTATGAACCTCTAGTACACAGCCCCACTTCTTGAAAACCTTAACATTCAGGAACATGGATAGAAGACATGAAAAGAGGTACGCACCTGCAAACGCTTTCACAATAGCAGGGAAATTGCACAAGAAACTGCAAAAATCAGAAGGGTCATACTGCTGCCGTGGGACAGACAAGGACCTGGGCAACTTTCTCCAAACCACCGAACAAGTCTGTGACAAGGCATCAGACCACATTCAGACTTCACGCTGGATGCCCGATGGCAGCATCCAACGTCCTCTCTCTGACAGCAATTTTAGTCTGTAGACTACCAAAAAGTGATTCTTGCAAACAGAAAAGACGCCTCATGACAATCTCTTCATAATTGTCTCTGGTATCTCTGTCGGAAGACGGTATTTTCTTTCCTCAGGTTGTATTTAAATTTGATTTCTGGCCTCAAAACACAGAGGGAAGGAAAAGGCTCATGAAAGTAAACAAAAGATGCATCCCAGTTTTAATCCAAATTTTCACAGTAGCTACCGGATAGCTGCAACAAAACATGGGAAGTTTGGCTTGAGTGGTTGTTCAAGTCTCTAATTGGAGAGGGGGAGAAAGGAAAGCTGAAAAGACAAAGACAGAGGCAGAGATGAAGGCACGGGGAATAGCAAAATCTTGGGTTCACATTCTGCACACTGCTTGGAGCAGAGCTACAATGTCACCAGAGCAGAGCATCTTTTAGAAAGTGAGCCAGTGTCACCGTAATATTGCTGAGATAAACGATCGCTGTGGTGGTACTGACACCTGTGGTATCTTTACAATTTTTATTTAGTGTCTTCTGTGATCCTTTGACTATTTCCCTGCCCCATTAGCAGCAAAAAATGCTATTGCAACATGAAGACTGTGAGAAAACATCTATTAGCTTTAGGATATCTTTACAGGTTATACGTGAGAGGAAGCGTACAAACCCTAAAGCAGCGTCATAAATCTTCCAGCAGAAAGAAGTGCTGGACCTGCTGCTCCTTCAATTCCTGCACAAGAAGGTGGTTCTTACAACTTTACCGATTTGCCTTCCCTATCCTCTTGAACAGGTCCCTTTAGACAAACTTAGTTTTGGCCAAATGCCTTTTGACTGGCATTTCACACTTTTTCACTACTGTCCACAGGCTCCCAGTCAGCTCCAGCCCCAAAGTAACTGGAGGAGTGGGAAGGGGCGCGACGCATCCAAGTATCTTCTGCAGCTTTCTTCTAAACACCAGACACTAAGCACATCATTCTGGAAGTTTAACTAACACAAAACAACAAAAGCAAAACTGAGAAAAGATTTTGTAAAAAATAAATCCATCTGTCCAATTATGTTCTACGCAGGATACAACACATGAAATGCCAAATATTTAAAATAATAAAAAAGTACCAAAAAAGGGCTCCTCAACTTATAATTTACAGCTAACTATGAAGTACAGAGTTGCTACCATGAGTAGTGTTTGTAAATGAAGGAATTTTTTTGTACCAGCTGCTAAGAGACATTCCTTACATACAAACATTGCTTTGCTTATAATCTTAGATCAACATAAGTATAAAGCCACTATAAAACTAATTCTTTGTTTGAAGTTTTTGAGCTGGTAATATTCGTAATCAAGTTTTCACTCCAAACAAACATCCATCCTCTCATCTCAAACACACGTTTCCTGCCACATCAGAAGAGCTACCAATATTCACTAACCTGTTTTGAACTCACTTCTAGATTTACTACCTTAATTAGAAAACACCACTTTTAAGAGTTTATTACTGTAGTACGATGGTAAAAAACTAATCCAGAATTACTGATGCACTGGCCTTCCTTTTGAGACTATAAAGGTGTCTATTTTAAGGAATAAGCGTCCAACCTCCGAAACCATAGAGGCACAACAGCCCATTTTACCTGCAGGTGCTCCCCTCCGCCGTGGGTCAGCAGCTGTGTACTAGCCAGACGAGGCACTCCGGGGACTCGCTTTCCACCGTCCTTTTCTTAGGAGGACCTTGTGAACCTTTCCTTGGCACGTAACCAAATGTGCCAAGCACAAGACCCCGGCACGTGATGGAGACATGGCTGTCACGCGAGCAGATACACAGCGGTGACACCCTCATTTCTCTCATGTAACGGGAAATGAGCTTTGTGTTGAACTGTTTTTGGGTACCTTCTACACAGACTGCACCTCCCGCTGCCTGACAAGTCGGCCATCCTTTCCTGTCAAAATGCATGTAAAATCGAATACTCTGATGCTGCTGTTCCGTAACCTTACTGTTGTTCTGCTGACCTTACTTAGCACTGTATTGTACAAGTCTGCACAGAAATCATCGGACAGAAACACATTTGGTCATCGTGCCCAGGAACATAACACATCAACCAACTCAATCAACCACCACAAAAATAAGGAATCCCCCCCGATGACTGGCTACATGATGTGCCAAACGCATTGACGTATGACCAAGCACATGACAAGCCTTCACAGCCAGGCATGCTATGGATGCTATGTTCCAAGTTCCTGACTCCAACATTTACAGGCTTTTCAGCTTTGAGGCCTTATGTTTGCCACATTTTCGTTTGCACGTTACAGTGGGGCGCAAGAAAAGCAACACTACTTGCTTCTGCATATGAAGAACAAAGGACAGAGCATCCCTGAGTCCATTTCCTCTGTCTCCATCACCGTATTTCTTAGCCCTGGACCTCAACCACTTGCACTAGGAGCTTGAATTTAGGCAAAGCTTACCAGTCACAGGCTGGATGTGGTCTGCTGATACCTACTAAGACAAAACCACATTAAAAATGCTTAATATACATTTCCTCCATTCATTTGATACCAAATCAACTACATCAAAATCGTATGGCACTGTGCTCCTATAAATGGTGTGGAAAAATAGCATGCAGTCACAGAATTTAAAGCTGTAACACAATGCACATCCATAAGAAATGGAATTAGGTTTATACAAGCATCTCAAATTGCTCATTTGAGTAGTACCCAAATTGACGTACTGCTTTTCTCCTTCAAAATCTGCACTCACATGCAATATGATAGTGTTTTATTATTTTAAATAAACTTGCAAATAATAGGCAGTTTGAACCCATGTAGATAATCAATCATTTTGGCTCCAAGTCCTCTGTAACTACACATAGGTATCTGCAACTTAAATCAACGAAAAGAATGGGACACTGGGAAAAAGAGTCAGCTAAACTCATGCCTGCAGCAGCACTGCACTGGCCAGAGACTGTTACATTTTGGTTAAACAGTAAAAATACCTGCATATTTGATGAAAACAATGATATCCACTTACACTGCTGGGAATTAACATGTCTAGAGTCTGACTGAAGCAAGCACTTCTGTGAGTTCTACCAGTGCTGCCTCTGAAGGTGGCACTATTTGAGAGAGACTACTGTAGAAGCAAGTGTATCACTGATACAGAACTGCTCAAAGAAAACCAAATAAAAAACATTGAGAATTGTATAAAAAAAAAGTTGAAATTTAGTCTGATCACATCATTCTCAATGTTGTTCATCATTCCCAAGTGCTACTATAGCACTTAGGTTCGTCATGGAGCCTGAAGCCCTCAAACATTTCATACTAACTCTTCCTGTTCTCTCACTCTCTAGTAATTTTTAAGTAGTTTACACAAAATGAGCCTCATAAGGCATTTTGGACTACATAAAAATCAAAGACTGTTCCTCAAAGTTAGCAATAAAAGAGCTATTCAAGCAGTCAGGCTTGAAAAAGGAATGCACTGTAATCATTCTACTCAGTACTAAGGAAAGAAATCAAAAGTTTAAAGCTAATTTGTATTTTCTGTTCAAATTATAAGGATTTTTTAACAAATAAGAGAGAAATAAAATAAATATGTCAAAGCATTTCCTTGCTATTTAAAGTTAGAACTAAATATTAATAAGAGTTGCCATGGATTCACAAGCTACACTATAGATGCTGTTACCTGTATGGAAAAGTTTCTGCCACTTTTATAGCAATACTGCCATTCAGAATACCAAAGTAGTAGTACTGAAAAGGGTAAATACTCAGTAGATTTAATATTCGGCTTTTTTTTTTTTTAAATGCTTGTTCAACATCTTTAATCAAGTCTTCCTTTAATTTGTGTCCAGGCTCCAATGTACATTCGAGGTAGAGGAATTTGATTGAAGAAATGCAGTACTGATACGGATAGTTTTCTTAAAATGAAAAATGTGTTCTCCCTGGGCATCTACAAAATACACTGAAGGTAGACATTTCAAGAACATAAAATTGATTAAGCTCACACAAATAAAACAAATACAGATACACAGGCACAAATACCGACCATGCAGTTTTAAAATCGATCTGTCATTAGCTTGAGACTAAGATATCAAATCTTACAATTAATCTGAATTTCAGGGGTGCCACACATAACCATACTCCTGGGCAAGAGAATAGCTCTACTGACTGGAGACTGCAGAAGACAAACGTTTTTCTTATTTATCTAGAAAGCTAGCAGTGTGAACTGAAGTCAGTTCCACAGACCTGGCGTGACACAGCAGCCCGGTCACCAGCTCTTTCTGTTTCGCTGCCTGCATTTCTAAAGTTATCCCAATTCTGAAGCTTGACCACGTGATGAGTATTTCACATATTCACGAAAAATGAACAGGAGCATCTCTAAAAGCCAAGAAGTGTACTCTTCCCTTCCTGCTAAAGAGTGAAATCATCTATTTGTTTGGGATTTTTTTAATAATTATAGAGATCCCTGACAAAGATAATACAGAAAGGTAAAGTCATAAATCAGCATCCAAGATAAACTACTGATGTTCACAGTACAAAGTTTAACTTTACTGCAAATGTTTCATTTTTTATATTTATCTTCTATGAGGAAAAAGAAAAAAAATCAGCAGTGAAATCTAGTTCTATTTCATCCTTCAAAATTTAAACCCTTAAAAACCTATCCTTTAATACAATAGTGATATGCCAAGATACTGGTATCAACTTGAAGAGCTAATGATATACATGACCTGAAATACAGGAAGAACATAAAACCCCCGAAGGTGAAAGTAAAAGTCTGTGGAACAGATGGCACTGGAGATGTCATTTCTCTTGTCCCACTATTGCAGGATCAGTTAGTGAAAACACTGCCTGATATACTCTCATACTAACGTGTTGATGGCTCTGCATAGCTAGCTGGAGCTAGGACGGAAATACCTTTCCCCCCCCCCCTTCAGAAAATAAAGAGTCAAATAAACACAGGGAAAAGACCAATTATGCATTTGATCAGATGAGCAGAATTCCATTTTACCTATTTCCCCAAACATGCTTTTTCCACCCCACAGCTGACTGGAATTTGTTGTTTGCTTTTTAAATACAGCTGCTCTCCTCACTCCAAACACGGTTTTTCACCCAGCAGGTTAAGGCACTCCAGTTGATCAATCTGCGTTAAGGAATGGTTTTTGCTGGACCTGTAGTTGATCTGTTCATTGATGCCTCCTGAAGGGCTTTTACACAGCATCACTGTGTCTCAGAAAAGCCCAACTCCACATACCAAACGTCTGTCTAGACAGGGTCCAAGTGGGAAAGCCATGTCCAGGAACACTCCACATCTCATAGCACTGTAACATACATAGCTCCAAAGTACAGTTTAACCATATTAATCCTTAAACTGTGCTTATATTAACAGTACACAAAGTATACCATCTATTACCTTGGACAAAGTTGTTGCCCATTTTGAATTAGAAAAATATTTTAAAAATCACAAGCCCTTAAAGCATGAAGTAAAAAGGGCCTGTGTCTAGCTTATTATTTTATAAGTGAACGGTTCTTTGGTCAGGACACAATCTTGTCCAGTGCAACTTGACGGAATACATTCCTTACGCTTACTGAATTAAACAGAATAATGCATGGGAGGAAAGACACAAGATTCAACAAAACAAAGGCTTAAATAAAATCTCTGGTCATAAGAAACCAGCCTGCTTTTAATACTGTTAATGCTTATTGTTCCGTTGAGTATTCTGTTGCTCCACAGGATGGAAAAAGCAAACAAATCACAAAACCAAACATTAGAATATATTTTTTTTTTTAATTTTTATAAATAACTTATCTGTTACAAAGGCAGTTTACCCAGCTAAATCACAAAACCATCAACTCAAGATATCCAAATTAGGTTTTATTAATAAACAGGTAAAAACTGATTTGTCAATCTTCACATAGAACTGCAGATGAAGCTGAAAAACAAGGCCTCATTTTATAAACAAAATGCATTGAATGCAAGTGCTTCGGGTCTACTGCCTAATTACCTGGGATTGGCATTTTCTTCCCACATAAAAAAAAATGCAAAGCCTTCAAAACAAAGGCCTCTGTGCATTCACATAGATCACTTGTAAAACTCCTAATAAAAGTGTCCACTGGCAAATGTTTACAGTGGGTGACAGTCTACTTTGCCTCCTGCTACATTGTTAGCACTCCCTCCAGCCTCACGCTAAGTGCTGCTACATAATTCTTTGCGTGCCGTCTTTCATGCATACTGTACTGGAATTCCATTTTCTTGATCTCGGTTACATACATCCCCGATCATGTGAATATTTTCCTTAAAAAAATAGATCATCAAAATAAAGAGATGCTTGAGGTTGCTTCAGTGTTCAAGTCTGTTTGATTTCTCTTTTCCAGCCTTTATTTCAGTTGTCCTAAATATTGCTATCCTTGTTTTCTATAAATATGAGACTTCACCACAAAGTCAGGTTTAGAAACCGGCTGCCAAAACAGGAAAGCATTTAAAGTCCTTGAACAAAGCTGTACGATGCTGCTGCTGTTGATTTTGGCACTGTATGTACTTCCCCAATGAATCTCTCTTCAGGAGTCTGCAAGATACCCAGCAGATGAAGCAAGCTTAAATCGGATGCTGATCTGTTGGTGGGTTGAAAGTTTCTTAGTATAAAGTTTCCTCACGCCAGACAAAATGCTACCTTGTGTCACCCACCGTAAAACTCAGTGTACAGAGTGAACTATATGCATAACTCTTCCAACTTTTCCTGCATTTTTACCACGCTGCATCTGCAGGTCTTCACAGATCATCAGCATTTACAAGAGCAATGTACAGAATGAGCAGAGGAAAGCTATTTTGTGCATAGTTTCTTATTAATGCTCTTATTTTAAGGCATTGCTTCTCTCAGATAAAAGCTTAAAAAAAGGGACATGATCGTGCTTAATCACTTAAAGGGAAAAAAGAAAGTTAACAAAAAGACTATTACACTATACATACAGAAGTACAAGAAAATAATAAAGGTGAAGAAAAGAAATCACTTAAAGCAGGCTCTAGAGCTATGTACAGTAGGAAAAGCTTTGGGGTATTTCACTGTGTGTATTGTACAGACAACGCATGCAGTTTTTCCTTTTCATCTTTAGATGTGATTGTACTGATTTCTGGCTTCACAGAGATGTTTTCAGGGAAGACAAGGCAAAGAGTACCACTGATTTGTGAAGTTCTTCCCTTTATCGAAGGCACTATGTGGCAGCAAACAGTTTAAATAGTTAAACCTTGTTCCTTTCAGATCTCCTCTGTGCATGTAGTGTTTCACTGAAAGCTCTGAAAACAAAAACGCTAGCACCCTATTCCTTTCCCCTGTCAAAATTCAGTAGTGACATCGGGGCAGAGAAGAGGATGGGCAACACCCAAGCACTGAACATGGTGTGTGTTACTGGGGTACTGGTAATACTGTACATGGTTTAGGCAGCTGGCAACCGAGTCTTTCAGCAGATTACCTTTCAGCCGATCAATTTCAACTGCCTGTGACACAACACTGAGGTATTACTAGCTCTGTGGGCTGACATTTAACATTAGCAAAATACCATCTCGTCACACCTTCAATTTTACGAAGTCCTACGCATAAACGCTTTTTTTGCCCCCCAATGACCGGATAGTTCCTTGTACGTTTGCTATGGGTTTACAAAAGGTAACAGGCCTGTTGGCTCAGAAATGCCTGGGCATTTCACACTGTTCACAGCGATTTAAGGCCGGATGATTTAAAAAAGTACAGGCAGTACAACTCCACTGAGCTCCCTCATCTTCATCTGTGTCTGGAACAGTCTTTGGTGTTTTCACAATGGACCTCTGATCTGTGACATGAAAGAGATAAGATAAGCAGTTACTAACCAAGAACAGCATGGAAAGAATTTTGAGATGATTTTTTTTTTTCCCCACTAACTGAGAACTATCTTGTTCCTCTGAGAACAGCACAGTTATTACAAGTGACAGAGGCAGCTTTTTACCACCCCCTTGACTACAGCTTGATTGTAAGTCAGCCAAATGGCACAAGGTGAAACTATAAAAAGCAAGTTTCCCATCCCTTCACTCTGCTTTCGTCCCTTTTGGTCTAAGTTCAAAGCTGTTGCATGAAAAGGGAAAGAATTTTGGGTTGTTTTTTTTTTTCCCCACTAACTGAGAACTATCTTGTTCCTCTGAGAACAGCACAGTTATTACAAGTGACAGAGGCAGCTTTTTACCACCCCCTTGACTACAGCTTGATTGTAAGTCAGCCAAATGGCACAAGGTGAAACTATAAAAAGCAAGTTTCCCATCCCTTCACTCTGCTTTCTTCCCTTTTGGTCTAAGTTCAAAGCTGTTGCATGAAAAGGAGATAAAATTTAGAAATTAATCAGCACAGGAAACATGCACAAGATTTAGAAGTCTGAGGCCTATGGAGCAGCCTAAAATTCATTATGACAAGAAATAAGTGCTCTGTAACCTTTTGACCCTAGAATGAGCGTCAGCAGTTCTTCCTCAAACCAGACAAGCAGTCAGATACACTAAAGAAAAATCAATGCCTAGCTCTGTCATGCTATAGAGTAATCCTCCCAAGTATACAAGTGCATCTTTTTGTATGTGTTAGACAACAACCTTCAACTATTTTAAAAGAGCAAAGATGAAAAGAGATGAAAAAGATGAAAAGAGGGTTTCCGGTTCAGGCAACTGCAGCAAAGTCTTTTAGCCAACTATTTCAACTGGAGAACATCTCATTAGCAACGACCTGACAGCGACAGCTTCAGGAATTAGAACGCTAGTGATCACAACGGCAAAAAGAATTATCTTTCATTCTTTTCTGAACAGTGGTAATTCTGGTTTAAGTCACAGCCTACATCATAGTTAAATTGAAACTTACAATGAACTGAAAATTAAAGTTAATGAAGGACTAAGATACAGTAGTGATACTTTTTAAGAAAGAAAGAAAGAAAGAAAGGATAAGAGGGACTTCAGAGGTTTATAAACCAGTCAAGATAGGTTGTACCACATTATTAAACACTTAAATTTGTGAGTTCCTAGAATATGAGTCAATGCAAATGTTAACAACTAGTCACAGAAAATTAAAGTTTATTTTCTTCTTTGATAAATTAGATTTTATTTACTGTAAAGGGAAATACATAACTGACAGAACTTCTGATAAATTCTTCATGGTTCAGCTGTAAAATGTGTCTAATAGGACTGCGTATGAATTTAACTGTAGTCAGTATTTTCACTAACAGCTTGGATAACGAAGGATAAAAAAATGGGGATCGAGTGCACCCTCAGCAAGTCTGCAGATGACACCAAGCTGAGTGGTGCGGTCGACACACCAGAGGGACGGGATGCCATCCAGAGGGACCTGGACAAGCTGGAGAAGTGGGCCCGTGTGAACCTCATGAGGTTTAACAAGGCCAAGTGCAAGGTCCTGCACCCGGGTCGGGGCAACCCCCAGCATCAATACAGGCTGGGGGATGAAGGGATTGAGAGCAGCCCTGCCGAGAAGGACTTGGGGGTGCTGGTGGGTGAAAAGCTGGACATGAGCCAGCAATGTGCGCTCGCAGCCCAGAAGGCCAATCGTATCCTGG
>NW_008795490.1:1425919-1449674 GCF_000699145.1 Aptenodytes forsteri | reverse complement strand
CCCAGAGAGGTGGTGGATGCCCCATGCCTGGAGACATTCAAGGTCAGGTTGGCCGGGGCTCTGAGCAAGCTGATCTAGTTGAAGATGTCCCTGCCCAGGGCAGGGGGGTTGGACTAGATGACCTTTAGAGGTCCCTTCCAACCCAAACTATTCTGTGATTTACTTAAACTACCTCCCAACATATTATCCATCTTTAAACATACCCCACGTAATATACTTCTCTTTCCTGAATGTATGAATAGAGAGGAAACAAGAGCAAACAGAAGCATATTTACTGCCAATACAAATAAAATGCAAGGTTTGTATGCTTTTGAAGTAATCTATTTTATTATCAACATTTGAACTAGATTCATAGAATAGAACTTGTTATTAGATGCAAACCAGATATTAGTATTAAATCCAAATTTTACCAGTACAATACCTTTGGGTTTTGGTGGCACCGGACCAAGAAATCCAATATTATCGTAAAAATTATGAATAGCACTGGGATTAAAATGTGGTCCTAAAAATAAAAAACAAGGAAAGGGCAGCAGTTTTAAAAATAAACTTGGGTAGGAAAGCATATCAGGTTTTTTTAGCAGTAATTCTGAAACAGTACTACTATTCACTTATCACCTTTTATATAAAGGTGTCAATACAGACCTGAGTGAGACATTAGTGATGTCAACAATACACTTGAAGAAACTTATTGCCCAAAATATGCAATATAAAGTCAGAAACAGAATCCAGCAGACCAAACTCCTTAAATATATTTTTTCTGCTACACTTAAATATTTAACAGCATTTTATTAGTAAATTTTACCTGAGACTTTTTCTAAATTGTAACTATACTGAAAGAGATATGCTATCTACTATGCAGTATATTATATATGCTTAGATTTAATACTTAAAGGAACTCCTAGCTCCAATTTACTGTAACAAACAGATATAAAAATCACATGCAATGTGAATATTCTATTTAAGGTCAAGTTTTTAGTGCAGCATTACATTCAGTACATCTGTCTACTTTCTCTTTATCTGCAGGTACATTGTCTGAAGGAGAACTTCCATGGCTCATGACTGAACTGATCTAACAGCTCGCTGCTGCTGAAAGTGGAAAGCATTAGCCCCTTCCCTCTCACTATCTCAGTTCTCCCTTCCCATGCCTCTCCCTCACATCAGCTGCAGCAAGCTTCTCCAGCAATGCAACATTTTTTGCTTGGCTAGCGAACAGAACCAGTTCTGCAAAGGGTCCAAAAAGCTAATACAGAGCCAGAGCACTGTAAGTGGCAAGAGAGGGAACCAGGAAGAGAGAGGGACCTCTTGTTGGCAGCTCTTGAATTGGCTCAGCTGTCTCAATTTCACCCTCATGACCAAAAGCTGCGTCCCTGCAGACAAGGAAAGTGGAAGGAGGAGAGCACACTGGAAGTTACAACTGTACTTTGTATTTGCTAACTTGAAAGGCTGAATCCAAGACGGAAGAAGTGGAAGACGAGAGAGAGATGGGCACATATGTATGGCTGTATCATTCAGAAAACTTGTTCTCCCTCTTCCTTGATACTCAAATAACCAGACTTTTTCCCCCCAGCATTTATTAAATAAATGGCATCACAAGTTTTTCTCTTCTGAGCCAAGTAAGAGATAGGAATGATGGTGGGATTAGGAAAATCATGAAGCCAACAAAAACAACAGGCTTAGAAGACAATTACTTCCATGGTTTCATTCAAACTAACGTGATGATTTTGCACGTAGTGTGTATACCCATCATTTATAACACAGACGCTTTTGACACATGCAGACAGTGAAAGAAGAAAGGAAAAAAACCCCAACATTTACAGTTGCTGATGTACTAAGACATACTGTACCTCTTGCTTGAAAAAGATCAATCTCTTTGGTTAGGCAATCTATGTCTATCTGCAGCTGTCTGTTACAACTTCTTAACTGTTGCATTTCTTCCAGCTGAAAAAATAAATCTGCCTGTTAGACTAAAATGTTCCCATTTTATTATCGGTTATCATTCACGCATAGGTAGACAGCATTTAGTTATTTCAGAAGTGAAAATAAAAGAATCTTCCCTTATAATGACCTTTCTTTTAATCCAAGCATAATCTTACAAAAAGCTTTCAGACCCACTGAATTCTTCTCCCTCATCAGACTTCAGAGCTGACTGAACAACTCCAGATTGTGGTCAGGACACAGCCAATGGTCCACCAGATCAATGGCTGATCTTCTGGCACTGAAAAGTGGTGCATTAATCAGTTTCTTTGAGATTGGTATATTCATGAAGACCAAAAAATACATTGTGTGGAAAGCAGTATGAGTATTAAGTTGTAGTCTGAAACCTTCGGTGATCATGCCTTTAAGAACATCTGGAAGGACTACCAGGTCAAACCTTTTGTGACTGCCTTTAAAAGCAAAACTTCACAAAGCAATTAGTGTACTGAAAGGTTGTGGTTAAATAAAGCATATTTAGTCTTTACTCTAAACTACACTGTTCACCAGTTTAATTCTAGCTATACTGCCTGTCACTAGTATACTGTCAATATACGAGCAACTGTTCCTTTAATTTATTGTGACAGACCACACTTGTGGTTTAGGTTTATAGCCTACAGACATTTCAACTTACTGATGGAATTTGGGAAACAGAATTCGATCTTTTCAGGCGCCTTCGTGTTAGATTATTCTCCATTTCATTGACCTCTGATTTTAGTTTATCCAACTTTTTCTTTTGAATCTCAAGTTCTCGTTGAAGTCGCTCCATCCTGGCCTTCTGGTGTACCAGTAAAGCTGCAATACATAAAGTCCCATTTTATCTACTTTATTATCCTGCACACGGCAACATCAGATAAAGATGAAAGTTAGCATTCTTTTTGGAAAATACAGATGAAAACATTGCTACAGATTGCTTTTCCATTCTCCTCACAAGAAAATCTCTGCCATAAGACAAAGTGTTGTATTTTTGAAAACAGCACAAATCAATTACAGACAACAAGCAAATACAATGAAAGTCATACAACGAAACAGATGAGCATGCAAAATTTAGTTGTAATCTGTAAAAATCTTTTTCAAGAACCCAACCAATCTACAAAAATAACTACCAGAAACGAACAACAAACATCTCCTTGCACTGTACTCAGCCCAACCATTGTAAAACAGGTAGTATGAAGAGGATTTCAGAGAGACGGCTGCAATACAGAGCACTATATATGCTAGATAAGCATCAAGATTGATTTTTATTGCTATTTGGATTGGAACATAATCCAGTGTTCTTGTCATAGCAGGAGACACCAAATGAAACTAAACTAGAAAGTACTATAAGCAATACCGCTGGCAAACATCAGTTATATTTATCACAGAGGCTGGATTGTATGCCATTTTATCCCTAAACTATGGTGCAGAACCATTAGCTCAGCTTCTAATTTCTAACACTGCTTACTATTTGTAAAGAAAATGGCATGAAGAGACCTAATTTAGAAACGATGAAGTTAGCATTTAAACCACAGCTCTTTTAAGCTATAAAGAACATAAGTAGCAGAAGACACAATCAAATTCAAACAATTTAAGATTATTTCATTAAAGATAGGTATTTCATTAAAGATAGTTATACTATTAAACATAGCCACTTGAGCAGATAACACTGCTCAAAGCAATAATCACCTTCTATAAAAATGAAAAAGTATTTTCATTAAATAACCCCAACAATCATTTCAACTTCTGCACTGCCATTCGTTCATCCATTAAATTACTAATTCATATAAACTGGGATCAGTTTCGCAGACTATGGATACTTTTATAGCACTGTGGAAATTATAAAAAAGTAGCAATAACAAGGTATTTTAATAAGATTGAATTTGCCTCACAAAGTGTTTAAGCAAAACTCTGGCTGGAACGTGGTGTTTAATTCACTACGACTTCTTCAGGTACCAAAACACTAGAAACACTCAAATCTGGTTGGTTAGGTTTCCTGAGTAGTAGCAGAGGAAAAAATAGCACATCAAAAAGATGCAACCCTCCACCTCTTCGGCAAGCAGAACTGCCCTCTGCTGCAATTCCTGCTTGTTCATTCACTCACACATCATATTTTGTCTTCCAGAGGTTCTTCAAAAGGAGGAACCATGTCAAACTACTTTTGTACAGTGTTACAGAACTGCATGGCCTTACTGAGATTCAGCCTAGGCTTTTGAGTCACATGTGTTCAAGATACTGAAAAGACAGAGCTGCTTGAGCTTCTGCTTGGTTTTGTTCAATTTAGAGATGTTAGCATAAATAGGCACCTTTATTTGGGGTAGCCACTAGTCACACTATAGTTAAAGTTGCAGCTGTGCTCATATGTAAAATAAAAGTGTAGTAACTGAAATCCCAAGATAAAGATTTTTTTTGAAGACTTGGAATCATCAGGTAAGTAGTCTCAAAAGACAGCTTCCCCTCTTGAAAAGCCTTTTAGAAACAGCTGAAGAAACTTTTTCCCATTTACGAACTCCAGGAGTTATAAATGTAGCTGCAACTACAAAGAAAGGAAATCAAAGACTACTTTGCCTCTACTCTTTCAGAGAGAGTACAAGCCCTTTTTCCTTCCACACTTCATTTCCACTTTTAGAAATTCTCTTCTATTTTCATTGCCTTGGTATTACTGCTGAGGCAACTCCTTGAAGCCCAGGTGATCGGTACCTGACCTGCAGCAACACAGCTATGCTCTACCGACCAGACTCAGAACTCTTCAGACCTGTCAAACTATGGATGCAGGCTGCTGGTGAGTAACCAGTACACTGGACGTGGTAAACGAGGAAGAGTGCTACCAGAGTATCTCCAGGACACATGAGCAAGACTGCATCTCTGGAGGACTTTGCCCTGTACCCCTACCTTTTTTTTTTTTTTAAAAAGCTACTCTCATATAGAGAAAAACCCCACAACTGCTCACTTCAATGTTCTCCCACTTCTGTGGTTTAGAAATTAAGCTGTCTTTATGGAATTGCACAGGGAGCGGAATGCACTGATGGATGCCCACAGCACTATTACATGCTCTTCATTTTCACATCACTTTCCAGACATGATCCAATTTACTTTCCTAGCAGCTTTGTGGCTACTCTACCATTTTACAATTTCAAATCTCAACAGATTTTTAATCATTAACTTTTTAACGGGTGTGTTTGAGTTATGGTAAAGTTATGGTAGAAGAATCACTTGATATCGCTATACTAAACTACTATTAAAAATAACTTGGATAAGGGACTGGCAAGACATTGGTTTAAGTGGTGACTTTCACATAGAATTTGTTAATTTTGCTTAAATACCAATTTGGCACCTGTAGAAAAAAATGAGGTGGGGAAGACAAAATCTCCCCATATCCCACTGCAGTATTTATTAATGGAAAACAGCAATTTAAGTATTCAGCTCCCTCTAGTGTTGATCAGAGCAACTGAAAATGTTACAAAAAACCCGCAGCGCATCTCAATCTAATGCATTCAGCTACTAGATCTAGTTTACGCTGTCCACAAGGAGACATTTAATGGTCTTTTTGATAATCCTGTGCTTCTTGCAGGAAGGGGATTCCACCTATGCAGGCAGCACAGACACACCTAAGTTTACTCTACATAGACTAACCTGGAGCACAAGCCAGAAAGCCTCAGGCTTGCATTTGTGCATTCAAGCATCCTTACAAAGAAGCTATTTACTGTAATCATCTTAGCAAAAGAAGTACAAAGATTGCTTCCTTGACTCGTCATTGTTGTACCACAACCAGAATAGATTACACGTTCAACTTTTTAATTATGTGCAAACAGGGTACTGCGCACAATCAACTTCTGCATGTTCACATTCAGCAGATTGGCAAGAACAGTACACTTCAATGCTCTGACAGATGCCACTGTTTTCCTTGACGTTCAAGGCACACATTTTCCACAAAAAGGCTGTAAATCATTATAATTCCAGCGAGCATGAAAGTCTGGAGGACAAAAGTTCAACTCTCCTTTCCCAGAGACCTACTCAAACAGGTACTGAATATACTTGTAAGTGAAAATGTACGCATAATTGTTTTCTCAAAGCCTCTGTGAATCTGAATTTTAAACAATTACTGCTTTAGAGTGTCTTTTGTTATTGTAAGTGTTTCTAAGAAAAAAGCTAATCTAGAAACACAATGATTTCACCCTATTCTGCAGACCTATGAATTTCTGAAATTTCTTAATTTGCCAAATATGGAGGAAAGGGGAATTCTGGCAATGCAATTACTCTGTGGCAGTAGGTTCGTGAAATTCTCAGGACACACTGATGTTTGTGCACATTTTCAAAATCTGTATTTGAAGCTGCACAAAATTCAGTCATTTAATATACATTTAATACGCAATTTCAACAGTTCACACTGATTTTGTTTGTTTTTTTTTTTTTTTGTCCTTTTCCAATACTCTTTTCACTTTATTTGTTAGGAAGAGTGTTCCTTTTCCAATACTCTTTTCACTTTATTTTTTAAGAAGAGTTGCACTCAAGAGTGGGGCCTGATACACAGAGACAAATATAAGGCTGGTTTTTTTTCTTAAATCACATGATGTAATGGGCTTAAGGCCCCTTGGAGCATGGGGCACAGCTGCATCTCATTCAAGTCTTATTTTAAACATGTACAAGGACTGGTTAGGATTTTAAGAAATTTGTTTCCTGCAGCTTTTTTTCTTTTTGAAATTTTTAAAGAGCTCCAAGAAACCAAAGCAAGAACTGTGCAAAATGTCAAGTTACTAAACTAGTTTATCAATTAACATATTTACATTAAACACAGTGGCAAAAATTACTATGTAAACGTACATCCACATACATACCTATAGTTGGTACCAATGATTAACTCTAACTATGCATACCATCCCCTCCCCATGTTAACGAAAATAATATGAAAGTCAGTCAAAAGCAAAGTAGTATTGAACTAAGGGACTTAAGCTCCCTAGTATGAAAACATCAACCTAAAGATTTTACTACACAATTTTGTATTTTCTTGATAGGATGCCTGCCCATTATACAGATGGAAAGCTATACACAGAATGAGCAACTATTAAATAACTGTTTAGCCTCACTATTCAACATATGACTGCATGCACAGTGAGTGTACAACACAAAAACATTTGAGTACAGAATTTTCTGTTTCTAACAGGATTTCACTGTTTTTTGTCCAGAAGACACTTTATACTAAAGTAAAATATATATTGAAATCTCAGGTAATTACTTCGTATTAATGAAACTACTTATATTATACATTGAAATCTCTGCTAACTAATGGGAATTGATACTCCTGGACACACATGGAACCGATACTAAATAGATAGCATAAAAATGCATCCTCTTTTGGCTGTCCTTTTGGACATGCACCTAGCATTACTTTTCTCACAGCATTATTAATTCTTACTGACTTCAGTAGTGGATGAGTGCTCTCAACATTTCCACAAGGAAGTCCGCAGTATCTCAAACTGGAATCCCGGAAAACGAGAAGCAATTAGCAACCACTTCTGAAAAGTCTGGTGACAGTGAGTTTCTCAACATCACAAAGTCAGCGGTAGGGATATAACCTAGCATTCCAGGGTAACTACACTGATTTTTATCTGAGCAGTACCCTACTCCTTTTCACATCATATAACCTCCAGTTCTGGCAGCAAACAAGACAGATATCTGTGGCAGCCTTCTACTACCCACTGTGACTTACTTGGGAGGAAAAACAGAAGTCTAATCATGGAAAGAGACCAGAGTGCCTGCACACACTGTAACTGAAGTAAAGCTTCTCAGGTGGCAGGCAGCAGCACTTGCAGATAGGTCCAACACACCTTCTATTCTCCTGGGTTGGACCATGCATATGAATGTATTTCACTGGAACAAAGTAAAGGAAATCTCCTTTGACACCAAAGCAACTCCACCTTCCACATTCCTTCTACCCCAAGCCAGTTTCAGTTCTCCCTGCCAAGATAAGGAGCATTCTGGGCAGAAATGGAAAAGCTGATGAAAACACGTTTTTCTCTAATCATGGCCAGAGAAACTACCCATCTGTTCTGGCTAAAATTAAAATGAGACAAGCACCTAGCATGGAAGGGTTTTTTTGCACAGTCTGGCTAAATTATAAGCAGCTTAGAACATTGCCTCACAACAGAAAGCATCAAGTAACTCAAATCCCTTTTAGTATGTAACAGAAAAAAAACCCACCTCTAAGTAAAAGATACAAGTTTAAAAGCAGTAATTAGGACTTCCAGTTATCAAGATGATACAAAGTAAGTCTATCACACACTTCTCAACTTTCCAAATATTAAATTAACAAAAAATTAAAAATACTGCACTTGTTGCAGCAGAAATGGAGCAAACACTTCTGAATGTAAAGAACTTCAGAAGCATGAGTGTCTTTTATATGAACTAGTGAAGGATACAGAAGGATGATGTTTCTCTAAGGTCCCTAAAGCTGCACCAGCTCACACCATGCATCTACACTTCATCTAAACACTGCATCTATGTCTTGGCTTCAGGAACAACTGGGCTCCACAGCAGGTATAAGCCAGTCAATGCTTTTGAACTCTGGGCTGCATAGCAGAAACAGGCATCGCAAGCTTGCCTCAGCTCGATAAACTGGTTGCTGATACCCAGCAGCCTGTAGAGATCATGCAGGAAGTCAGGTTACAGTAGCCATTGCTACCAGGGGTACAAGAGATGAAGAGCTAGACCTGGTAGAAGTCAGTCCCATCAGAAGGGAAGAACAGGAGAAAGGGACACCCTTCCCTAACAAGTACCTAAAATGCAGAATGCTTGCGAAGCAAGTTTGTGATCTGGAAGAGTAAATATTTAGAGCCTAAGGACAAGATTTCAATTGCTTAATTTCTGGGTATCTAAAGACTTCTAGGATTAAAACAACAGCCAAGTCTCCCTTCAGAGTAAGGAAAGGGAATACCACTTCTGGATGGCAATTTGTTCTGCTTATCTACAGATAAATCATTTTCTAAAGTTCTTTAACTCTTCATTGATTGTAAAAGACAGTCTAGGATGATTAGTTTTTTGGTTTTGACACCTAACCTTTAGACACTTCAGTTAGGATGGATTATTCTCTCAAAGATATAATTACATCCAGAAGTAGTGCGCAAGCTATAATCAGTTTTTGATTTACTTCATTACTATAGTACTCCAGATGCAGACCTGGCTTCCAGTATCCTCATCACTGTACTTACTTAAACAAAACGGCTAAATTAATCTGAAGAACATTTAGAGTGGTCATGGAACAAGCCAGTATTTTTAACGCTGAATTGTTTGCCAAGTCCAAAGAGGACCAATGAGGTCAAAGAGAAATTACTTTTTTTTTTTACATCTTTATACAAAAAGTCCACAGGAGGGTTAATAAACCATCAAATTGGTAATAAAAACATGCAAAAACATGAGAACAGAAGATTAACAGGTTGGGTTGCCATATCACATATTTTAAGTTTTACCCTCCTGTTACTATTGATCCTTTAAAATAGCTTTCTTTGGTGTGGTGTTTCTTCTCACATTTCATAATATAACAGAAGTAAGTATCAAGACTAAGCATTTTATTGTCAGGCACACATTAGGAAACACAGAGGCCAACACTTTGTCCCACTAATTGCTTTTGAAGTCTGCTTTTCTTGCTTCGGAAATAACACTCGCAGAAAGAAAAAAATGGGAACATTATCCAATGGAAACAGTATCTCAACCGATTCAGAAATCTGCCAGTAGACTTGTAACTTTAAATCATTAGGACAAATTGAACAAGCTTAGATGTTTCTTTGAGAACAACATAAAAATGAAGATGCTATGACTCCACTTCATTAAACAGGTAACATATCTACTTAAGACAGACAGAAGAATTATCTCCAAGTATTCAGTTACATGTCTTCACCATAAAAAGAAAGCTATGATTTGCTTATAAAGCTTCTTTTATTTATTTAGGAAATGCTCATGAATGCTAAAGTTGAAGATACTGTATTAACATCACAAAGGTTATCAACTGTTTCCTGTTCTGTAATCTACATACTGAATTGACAACCTGGTTGAAATCTCTACTATTTATATTAAGAATATTACCTTGCGTGTAGGCAGCATCATCAGATCCCATACTCAATTTCCGTGCATCACTGATCCTATCCACATGTGCTAAAACAGGGTCAGTAAGATGCTGGATACCCTCTGGTTCAACATAGTGATCAGGAAGGTTTAGAAGGTTTGTAGGTTCAAAGGTTGGGGACACTACCCCTGGGGAAACTGCAGGGGGCTTATTTGGAGAAACTGTAATTTTAAAAGTATATTTTGTGTTAGGCTGCGTAACAACCACTCGAGGAGAGGTTGCAGTGGTGCTGTTGCCCACTGCTCGACTCTTGGGTGGATGGTGATGAATAAATGCAGGACCCATGCTTACTTGACCAGACATATTCCTAGAAGTGGTAGATACTCCAGGATTTGTCGATATGAAAAGCGTGGGCTGGTTCCGCACAACTTGATCATCTCCTGTTGTGGCATTTGCTGAAATGTAGACCTTGGGCTGAGCGCGCGTGATCACTTCATCAGTATTTGGAGGACTGGCCGATATGTAAACAGTGGGCTGACTTCTACTTAATGTCTGGCTGTTGAGGGAAGAGGGAGTAGTGGAGGTGCGAGGGCCAGTTGAACGCAACTTAGAAGAACTGTTTCTTTGTGGTGGTTCAAGTTTGATTTCAATTTGGTTTTTGCGGGGTCCTGTGGATATATTCTGAATGTTGTATTGGCTATGAGCAGAGGATTGTGAGCCACCAGATGAATGAATCATAGGTGCTTGTGGAGTAGTAGGAGAACTGATAGGCATATAGACATGAGAAGTCTGGTGGCCTTGCTGGTTTGGCTGCGTTGAGTGTTGCGATGAGGTATGTGGCGTAGTACTGGATGTAGGAAGAGTAGTCCAGGGACTTGGCTGCGAAGGCTGGTAGACTTGCTGAGGGTGCATGGGATTAAACTGAGATGCCCAGCCTGGTTGCTGCTGTGTCTGTCGAGTGGTACCACTAGGAGCTGTGATGTAAGGCCTAATATAGATAGAATTTCCCTGTGGACTGTTAAGTACAGGAGGAGGTACACCATGTATGTGCAAAGATGTAGGGGTATTGCGACCAGGCTGAATATTTGGGGCTAAAGTTACCATAATGGGGTTGAATCTGGGTGTTTGTTGAGACAAGTTAGAGACTCCTTTGCTGCCTAGGTGAAATCCAAGATGCTGCCCTGGATTAGAAGTACTAACTGTATTAGCCATCCCAAAGACATTAAATCCTTGTGGAACCTGTGCAGGTGCTGTCTGTGGTTCCTGCTGAAACAGTTCATTGTTGGACTGACTGGTTTGAAGGTGTCCATCACTAACGCTGTGAGCTAGAGTCCTACTTCCATTCATTCTACTTCCTTCTCTTCCATGGTGATACACATTCTGTGACTGCAAATCCAAATTCAGAGATGTCATGTGATTTCGTAGTCCAGGAATCGCAGAATCATCCGAAAAACCTAGGTCTCCTTCACCGTAGAGATACTTTGTGCTCTCCTGAGAGAGAACTGCACAACAGGCATCCAAATTATTGTTATTCTATAAGAGACAGATAAAAGTTTGACATTACTGATAAAACACTGTCACAGTTCGATATATATGCATCCAATCATCACTGAAAAATTAACAATGTAGCATCAAACAGAAAGCTTTAGGTGGTTGGCTAGCATAGCTGCTACACATGCACAAGGTGCTTGCATGTGAAGCTTACTATTTTGAGAACAGCGACTCAGTCACTGGCACCAAGGGCAGAGGTCTGCATTGCTGCTGAAGCAACGACAGGGAGATCTTAGACCTTGACAAGCTAACACCACACAGTGTAATACACCTTGGATGAATACTTTTGCTGTTCCTTCTCAATTTCAGAACAATCTTCAGCAATGACCAAGTCTCTGGCTTGAGGGGGAGAATGACAGAAGGAATGGATTCAGGGCACCTGCATATTACTGGTTAATAACTTAAAAACAAAAATCAAAACACATTTATTTTAAATGTTTTCCCAAACACTTCAATACCAGTTATGCATTACCTCCTGCCGAAAACGGAAAGTGAATCTTATGCAGGGAAGAAACATGCCGACCCAAGGAGTTGTACATGACTTCAGAAGAAATAAAAATTCAGTTTATACAAATACAGCAGGATTACTCTTTTGCAAGATGAAACTATCAATGGAAAACCCAGGGGACATTTGTATTTTCATTTTAAACCACTGCCTGCAAAGCTTTTAAATACTTACATTTGTACAAAATTACTTTATAAAACCTGTACTAGGATGACTTAGAACAAAACTCACAACCTAGCTAATTTGCTTTTTAAGAACATTTCAGAAGCAGACTGCTAATCCCTCTTCTCTTTTTCCACGTTTAGTAATATTGTACTCAGATCTTCCCTATTTAGTTTCCTACATAAGGATTTTTAGAAAAGGGTGAACGTGCATCAGTGGCATAATTTCTTAATATTGTGCTCTGTGCCTATCACTTTTCTTGCAGAACTCCCTCCCCCACCCCCAAGAAATAAAGGTTAATACTTTCTGCCAGAAAAGCACCTGTTGAGGCCCAGATGTTATTAAAACTAAATAGGTGTCAAATTCATCCAGCACACAGAAACAGTTACTAGAACGAATGCATATGATCAAGGAAAAAAATGGCATATGCCAAGTAGTAACATCATCAGTTAAAGAATAACACATGCAAGATAAATTGATCCATGCTACATGCTTTGTATCAAGTTATTTTTGTTAAACTAGCAGACAGTAGTTCTCATCCTTCAACCAGGATGAGAGGTCATAGTGTTGTGCAGACATAGCAAGACTGTCTCTACCTTACAGACAAAAAAAAAAAAAAAAAGAAAAAAGGACGGACATAACAGAAGTGGGAGAGGGACGACAAGGCTAAACTCCACCCACAAAACCAAAACTATGTATTCATACAGGCCAAATTCAGTTCTGAATTCTTAAAAAAAATCCCACAAAAAAAAACCACCAGCCACAAAACCTTTAAATAACAGGATTCCCTAAAGGCTAACTAGCCAGCTGTATATAAGGATTGTTGCAGAAAAGTCTTGAGAGATATGAAAATGGGTCAAATAGATGGTACGCATATCGACTCTAGTTTGGAATAAGCACCAGAGGACAAAGAAATCAAATGAAGTTAGTAGTGAAGAAAGGAATCACACACGGACAGAACAGTGGGTAAGAAAAGATAAGAACAATAGCCTTATATTTGTTGCAAAGGAGAAGACGGAGCCAGAAAAGGGAAAAAGAGAGGATGCCACAGAAAAACAAGCTAGAAAGATCTTAAAGGCAGAGTTTGCATGAACCTAAGTGAATTAAAATTATTAACAGAAAGGCCAAAAATATCAAACCAAAAAGGAACAGGCCAAGCTTGCAAGGCCCTTACATTCGGCTTGAATGCATTTCTTTGGACAATTTTTTTTTCTTTTTAAGACTGCATCCAATCAATTCCAAAATTTCAGTGACGTCAATGAGCAAATTGGAGAACTCAAAGGGGAAACGGGGGCACATGGAACCCCTGGCATCTTCTGGCTGGCAGAGGCAGAGTTTCAACCGCTTCTAGCTCTTTATAGATCAGAGAACCGGTTGATGGCAGAACTGAGCATATTCCAGCAAAACAATACCCCTCATCTTAGCTCTGCCCATGTCCCAATTGAGTTTAAAATGTTGGCACCCTGAAAGAGAAAGAAAAAAAAAGAAAGAATAAGAATGTTGGAGGGAAACGAGGAAGCAAGGAGAGGACACAGACTTGAGGAGCAGGTAGTTATAGAATGCTCCAGACAAAAAAGAACAAAAGGGGACAATGTCCAGACTGGGAACGCTGCAGTGACTCCTTTAAATGAGAAGGGGAAAGCTGAACGCAGGAGGCTTGTTGGGAAGAATGGAGGGATGTAAAATTTTTCAGGAACATTCAGTGCTGTCAGCCCAAGAAAGCAATAAAACTTTTTACCCCCTAGATTTACACCCTAGGTTTAAATTTCATCCTATTGTATTTTTGGTGGTCCTCTGTTTTTGGTATACTAGATATTGTTTAGGTATTTCAACACTGGGCTATTCACCTCAAGACATCTGCATACTCTATTTATCCTTAAGTTTTTTATTATAAGCACATAATGCTATAAACTTTCCTTTAAAAACAAGCTGAAAGTGTTTGGCTAAAAAAAAAAAATCAAAGAGGAGGACTGAAGTATCTGTATAGTTTTCCTGCTTTTCTTGTTATAAAAGACTCTTGTCAATATCATTATAAACTGCGTAACTGCTTAAACTCTTTCAGGTTCTCTCCTGGGATATCTTATACTTCCTGGTTTAAAAACATCTTCACCCTGACACATGATGCTTGCACATCAGGTACTGTGGGGGCAAGGCGAACGCACCATTTTTTATACCCAATAACGTCCTTCTCTGACCTAAACAATAGTTACTGCATTTATTGGAAATTCCTTCCACTATGCTCAACTGCAAGAAGGCAGAACTCAGGATTCAGACAACATTCCAGCAGTATTGCAAACACATGCAAAAGTACTCTCAAATTCTGCTTTCCAATCCTTACCACCAGCCCAAGTACTAAATTTGTTGGTTTAAAGCGGTCATGTTAGGCTTCTTTTTCAACAACAAAAAAACCACAACCCCAAAAAAGCCCACTATCTCAGAGGAGTAGCATAGCTAGAATCGAACTGATTCAGAGAAACCAGAGCTCATGAAATTTCAAAGAGCCACCAACATGACAGAATTTTGTTGGCAAGTCTTAGAAGCTCTCAGCTAACAACAAAAAAAGGTAGCTTTCTAGTGTAACAATATTGCACATATGGAACATTAATTATCCTACAGAATTTTTGAAAAATCCTCTTATCAAAGCTGACCTAAAACACTCCCTCAAAATCGAAACCCTTCTCCCGTATCTCCATCAAAGTATGGGATGTACAGTGTCTTTTCTTCACAGTTATAAGGCTCTTTTTTGTAAAAAAAATTAATCCACTGAATTCAATGTTATGAAGACTGCTAAGTCTCTCAAGAGCCAAGCACTAGATTTTAATTTATCAAGAATTACATTCAAAAGGTGATTACTGATGCATTCACTCTGTCAAGTCCATTGACCTTGCTCAACAAGCAGTTCTCATGTTTGAAGAACAAAATTGTACTTGTAGTATAAGAATTAGATTAGTCCTACAGAGAACTAATATAAAAATGGCGGGGTACAATCCTGAGAACAAATACAGGCAATTTATAGTCTGGGTCAGTTTCCTCTTCAGCTAAATAATTAGAAAGAAAGGGTTGGGGAAAGCATGAAACCTCACGAGCCCCAAGCAGAATTTTGCCCTCTTGCAAATCAAAAGCAATTCTCTCAAAGAACTGCACTTTTCACAGCTTCTTACGCTAGTATGAATGGAGAGTCACGATAAAGTCTTGAAAATATGAACATTAAATTGGCACAATCACACTTCTACTCCCAACAGTACAAACACTGTGTTTGTATGCATGTGTGTGCGACTACGTATACATATGTAAGTATACACATATGTATTTTATAAATAAAAATACATGTAAAAAGCAAGACAAACAATTATGATATAAAGAATGTTGAATCATAACCACAGATGTCCTAGCCATAGTCCAGAGGCAGCTAGCTTCTGGGAACTCATGACCCATCTTTTTTCCAATCTGGTTGTGTATACTGTTGATCAGTATGAATATTCAGACAATCCTCTTATTATCCAGAGTACTCAAAGGTTGAATACCTTAGATAATGAAAAGAATCCAATCAGTATGGATGCTTTGGGATCACCGGAAAATGCAAAGCAAACATGTTTAAGCAACATAGTTAAGTAAGTCTATCAGCATTTGTTAACTCTAGGCATTCAGGTGTCCCTATGTTGGGCTTTGGATGGGCATATTAATCTGCTGAAGTAACTAATACGATGTTATAGAGCAGAAGTTGATACAAAATATGGGCATATAAGTATTCTGATAGTGGTGGTATAGAAAACAGACAGCTGGAGGTAGAAATTGACGATATGGCAGTCCATAGCCTTAGCATTATCTGCAGTACAAGAGAAAAATGCTTTGCTACTTCCAAGCCCAGAAGAAATCCATAGATTAGCAGCATGGACTCCAAAGCCACAACAAAACAAAGGAAGCCCATCTGGCAGCCAAAGCCCTGGGCAGAAGCACACCAGTGCACCACACCCACTCAGGCCTAACACTGTGGACACTAGGCTACAACCACCTAGTCCTGCCTGATTCAGGCTGACTCAGACAGAGAACTTGGGTGTGCCTGCATTACACTCCCAGGCCCCCTGCTGCAGAAGGTATGTAAGGCCACCAGCACTGGCTCTGCAGGCCAAGGGAGCTGGGAGTGGAAAGCGGTGGGGCCAACCTGCATGCAGTCAAGGGCCCACTAATTACCTTGAAGCCTGATGGTGACCAGGTAGCAAAGTTGCTTCTGGACCTGCCCTGACCCTCAAAGCAAAAAAACCCAAACAAACAAAAAAACCCCCCAAACCCCAAAAAACCCAACACCCCAAAAAAACAACCCCCTGCATTTTTGTAGCACTGCCTTAAATTGTCCCTGCTGGACTCAAGTTGGCTTTGCATTCCTCCTTTTGCCAGTTAGTTTTGGCTCTTGAGATGGCCAAAAGGCACGAGCATACTGATTGGCAAGACGGTAGTCTCCATGCACACACTGATTTACAGGCTGGTTTTCCTTGGGCCACCCCTGATTAGACATGGAAAAAGAGAGGCCAATTTAACACTTAGCTTGCTATGCAACATAAAGAAATCGGCTGTATATATTTGTCTCACTCAAAAAGGAAAGTAGAAAGAAAGAAATCCGCTTTCAAAGGAGACACCCATATATAACGCTTAAAATAAGCAACACTGCTTACTCGTACAGTCATTAACAGAACACTGACCTGTAACATGCATCTGGATACAACACCTTCAGGTACCTCAGGAAACTTTTGTCGCAGGTCATGTAAAACCTGAATATCAATTTGCTGGCTTCCTTGGGCCATTCGTATATTGCCTGGTCAGGATTGTTTTTCAACAGGCAGTTTTAGGCCTTAGTAAAGGGAGTACTCATCTCTTCTGTCCCAGCATTTTCTGGAAGAGGAAGGAAAGCCTTAAGACACTGAAAGCAGGCACTTTTGATGTAACAAAAACCAACAAAAAACCACCCCAAAAAGCAAAAACCACACACAAAACCCCATTCCAATTATGAAAGGTAAGTCTGTATTTTATGTCAATGTTTTCCCATGCGACATCTTTGGCTAACTAATTGTCCTTCACACGCTCATAACCTTGAAAATTGCCCATTTATAGACACATCTCCTGATCAGTTTCCTTCTATCTTGGTTTTTATATTTACATTATAAAATATATTAAGAATAAAAAAATACTTAATTTATCAGAGTATTAAAATTCATGTTTTTAACAGCATTTTAACTTATTTAAAACACAAGTAAACACAAAGAAGTCCACATCAAAAATAGGAAGACAGTGTTCAGTCAGCTTTTGAGTGTACCCACACAGTTACCTTTACCATCACTGTTATTGTTTACTATCAGGACATTGTGGCTAGAAGTTCAGTGTTTCTAAGTTTCAGGATTTACTAGCAATAGTCTACTTGTTTTTCGCCCAACATACTTAAAAAAATATTCTGAGATTATAACTACAAGGAAATAACCCTATGACTACAAGGAAATAACCCTATAACAAATCGGGTTGCTTCAACTAATTCTGTTTTTTCTTTGAAGGAAATTATGAAGAGTTATGAATAAGATTATATCACAATCACACAGTAAACACATTTATACAAATTATCTGTCCTGGCCACATGATATCTGCAGGCTTTTACCAAGAAGAATTTCTACCAATTAAATTTGGAAGAATGCACCTATGTGTTAAGTAATGGAATGACATCTTCTTCATATAAACTAATATTACAAATAAATGTGACCATATAGCTTATAAAAAAACACCAAAGTAGTCAACTCCAACATTCATTTACCTCTTAAGTTCGTAAATCTTATTCAAACATCTCTATCAGTTTATTCACTGTCTCCTCCCCTTCTCTACCTGCTTTTCTTTGCCTCATATTCAACATGCACTATTACCCCGTGTGCTGACTCACGGCAACCTGCAGCAGAGAACTACCTCCAGTACCACGAGGCACCTGTACGTGCTGCTCCCTGGACCCCATCAGCCTGAGTTCTTTCCCAGCAATCCCACTGGTACACTCACTTTGTAAGTGAGCCTATGTGCTTGTGCTTCTGTACTTCTATGCACTAAAAGGGGACTAGTGGCAAGTAAACTGGAGAGCATTAATCACAATTTTCTAGTGCATTAACACCACTTGTGATTCAAACGTAATGTAGTTCAATGCTACAACTTCTCGAGACTGAAAAGATGGAGAAAAACCTGCAAAGAATTCATGGGAAAGCCCAAAGCACATCATTTTCAGCAGGGATGAGAAGACAGGTGCAATACTATTCCAGGACCACTGAACCACTATATTATATACTAGTCCTGAACCACTCTATTATAAGGCTTTTTCAACTCCTATGTCTTCTCTGGTCAGAACTGATACAATTACCAGTCAACTCGTAATTGGCCTGAACCAGAACACCTCCAATAATAGCTGAACGTGATCTGAAAGGCAACACGTTAACCAGTTCAACTTTCTGCCAACAATTTAAGAACAGCTCTGAAGAAAAGAAAAACAAAACCACCCAAAATATATGTTACTCTGGAGACTCCATCTATATGCACTACACATGGGAAAAAACAATTTCTTAACTAACAAAATAGTGAAGACTGAAAGTCCTAAGAATATTCCAGTAAACATCTGCTCATTATTTTAGTCCCACAAATCCCATCTTCTCTGATATAATCACAGTACATACTTAATTAAAAATACAAGCAAGAACAGAAATTTTTAAGACTATTCAGAGATGTTTTGATAAAACATAGATCACAATCCTACCCACAGATTTTAGTGTACATAACACAATATTCCACTATTGAAAACAGTACCACAACTTCAAAAAACCTTAACGTATGACAAGTACCAGCCAAGATTGCTAGAACTGGAAACTCACAGCTTATGGTATTCCTTCCAGAATACACATTCTGTTTATCTGATTATGCAAGTTCAGCTTCCCTTCTCTTCATGCACTTTATTAATGCAGCCAGAGCGGCCCAACTCTTCAGGAGCTAGGAAGTCTGGTTCCCTTCAGACATATATGATTTAAAAAAAAAAAAACAACAAAACCCAAAACCAAACACCAACCCAAAACAACCCAAAACCAAAAAAACCCACCAAACTATCTGCAAAGAGACAACCAGTATGAAGATCTGTGAAAATAGCAGGCAAGACAGGTTTTTGTGAGACTCCTGCACAAGTAAATTAAAATTAGTGAGCACACATTTAACACTAAGTCACAGTATGATTACAGTTTAGTTAGATACACACCTGCACTAACCCTGCACAAATTTACTCTGCATATACCAAGAACACTATTTCAAAGGGGTAGAGAAATATTGAAGACAACTGCTACATAAGGCGCCCTGTGGCTGCTGCTATCAGTACCCAAGATCACTAAGTTAAAGGTAGCATAGATATGCCTAAACAAGCTATGGTCATACTTTAGATTGAAGTTTAGACACACCGAAGAGGCCTCAAACTGCAACACTGGACAAGCAGAGGATCAAATATTTTGTTTTGAACAACTCAAGCTATACAGCTGAAAACCAACCATGTTCAAAAGCCAAATGAAGCCGCAAACCTTGGCTTACGCAATTGAGAAAAATCACCCTGGCCAGAGAGAAACACAAGTAAATACCTCATCTGAAACAAAAAGCGGTAATTTATTTTCTACCAGAAAAACTGTCAGGCTTTCACTCTGTTATAGAGAAAAGCTACATTAAACATAACATTAATATGGTTAAAATAAGGAATAAGAATTGCAAAAGTTAAAATGAAGTCATGAAACAGTCTTTAAACACATATTCAAGTACTAGAGAGTTCCTTTCCCCTCCCATGCATGGGCTAGCACAATGTTCAGTATGTACATATACCATTAAAACGATGCTAAAGCCTGTTTACATTTACTCACATTTAAAGCAAGCAATTCATAAAGGTTTGGTAACAAAGAATACTGTAGGAGTCCTTGAAGCCTTGGAGCAAATGGCTGTTCGCTACGGCAGACCCAAAGGAAGAGCTGACGATCCAGGCAGAGTGCACAAGCTTCAGCCAGGCCAGAGAGCAGGCCCTCGAGCACGTGGCTGCACACACTCCCCTGAAAGCCCCTTTAGCAGCTATCTGCCCTCAGCTTGGATTAACAGTGACTGGAGATCCTGCTCCCAATTGTTTAAAATACATGCCCTCAGACAGAAAATGTGAGCTGGGTTGACACTGCTCTGAAATCTTACATTCTTAAACTCTGAGAAAGTCAACTCCGTGGCAGTGGTAGCACAATTTTAAAAATGAATGAATCCGTGCCTCACTAAAAACACACCCCTGGTATTTCTTCAGATGGTTTAGAATACTAGACAAATCTGAGCAGTGACAAAGCACTATTGATCCTACACTTTCTTTTAAGCAACTATTAAGAAAAACACTGTTCAGCAGAGAAAAAACCCAAGAAATTAAGCAATTAAATAATTCAATTGTTTATCAATGATAACTGTACTGCAATGCTTCTCTAATTAAAATTCAAAACTGGCAAGATCACAGCAAGTCCAGAAAAATACAGGATTCTATTAACAAGAAGAAAACTGGTTTACCTTAGTTCAGTGTCAAATGCTATTTTTCCACCCCTCATATACTGAGTAGCCCATTAAACTTACTGCTAAATAAACAGTTAACCTCCCCTCAATCCTCCTAAGACCTCTTAATTTTTTTCCAATTTCTCTAACCTACATTAAAGTAACCCATACCACAAAACACTATATCATTACCAGAACAATAAATTCTGTACTCTCCAACTCAAATTCCCTGTACAGTACTAAAAAGTTTGCATTTACTCTTTACATAAATTTCTCTCTTTTGTCTGACGTATCAGATTGGCAAAAGAGCATCTTCACAGCTCTTACAGCAAAAACTGCATGGAAAAAAAGATTCACGCATCCACTCTTTTAATGAAAAAAAGAGAATAGATTAAAAAAATATTATTTAAAACATTTAAAACTAGGAGAACATTCCACATAGTCACCCCAGTGCTTCATTTCAATAAAGTACTTTGTATTCTAGCTCATTTTTCAGTGTCTGTAGTCTTGATAAAACACACAATGACCACAATTTCCAGTTATTACTCTGAAAACAGCAAAGTATTATATAATTACCTTAAAATTCAAAGAAGTGCTGCAGAGAAGCTTTCCTGCATCTTCATGAGGCATAAAATGACTTATGGGGCATCATCCAATGTTTGCAAAATTCCATTATTTGTTGGTAGCATGCAATAATTGTGAGTCTGCTTATTTTTATTTTAATACTGTACTTCTCAGTTTCGGTGGCTTAGCACCAAAAAGATACACGCCGTTAGTGCAGGAAGAGCTAGAATTAACATCTACTCTATCATTTTACTGAAGTTACTAAGAAATTTTTGTATGTGTGCATCAAATGTGTCAACATGGTGGAACGTGATTATATTTACTGTAGTACGGGAGAAAATAAATGCAATAGGCTCTGCGCTCCCACTATCTTAATTCACAGAGGAATATACTCAAAGTCTTGTAGGCAGTATATCCACCACATTCACAAAAAAAAAAAAAAGGTTTTTTCTCCTTCAGTTTCAATTACAGTAGGTAACTAACATGGCTTCACTGACAATACAGCATACAAAAAATGCACTTGTATCATATGAATATTAAGGTGTCACTCCAATCAACACTTAAAAAAGAAAAACCTACTGCAGAGCTCAAAGATATTTTAAGATTATTAATAAACTCAAATTAACCTTAAGGAAGTCTGAAGTGGCAGGCCAGGAGGCCTCATGAGGCCTCTCCAGTACAGACAGATTAAAAGGCTTTTTCCCCAATTCTTGGTGTTGCAAAGGAACTATAAAAAGGACTCAGCATCCATCTTGCTAGAGGAAAGCTTAAAGGAACTGAAAGGTATTTTGACATATGCATGCCTAAGGAACAGAAACGTAGCACTGTTGTCAACCACAGAACTCAGAATCTAGCAGCAGGACATCCAGAATATTGTTAGAAAGTTATATATACACCAGTGGAAAATAAAAGGCACAAATGCAAGAGCGAACAGCCAAGACTGCCAGTAAATAGACTGCAGAAGAAAAGGGTACCAACAGGAGGTAAGGGAAACTGCTAGCAGCAACATTTTGGCAACATTCAGAGACTCAGGCATAAAATAAGGGCGATACAGCATTACAGAAGTAAACTGAAAAATCTATTCAAGAAATTAATTATCAGCAGAAATGAAATCCAGCAATGGTTACTCAGAGAAAGAACTCTCCATAAAACCATTAAAAGCAGAGTTTACTTACAAAGGAAAAACTTTTAAATACTGGAGTGCAGTACAATATAAAGTTATTTTTGTAGTAATGTCCATTTACTAATCCTTTTACATACTGCTTTTAGCTATTTCAAAAAAACCCTTCAGTGTGACTTTATACTGTTGAAGAGAGACATGCACAACAAAGATCCTACTGCTCGCTTATGCCAGAAATACTAAGTAACTGGAAGAATTAATTAGCTGTGTTCTTTTAAAGACTACTGGCAAGATCCCCAGATAACTTTGAAGGCCTGGCAATTGTAACATGATGGAGCTCCTGTTGAAGCTTTATTCTGTGAAAAACTATTGATACAAAAGTAAACAATGCGTCATCTCCCAAAGGCTACTCAGAACCATGAGTACCAGACACAAAATAAACTGCTTATCTTGTTTATTAAAAAACTCAAAGATGACTTAATGTGAAATACGATTCAGATGCCAAATACTAGGTTGTTATAATGCTAGACCAATAGCCAGTTAAGAAATAAAAAAAATTTTAAGTCTCCTTTCTTCTGACAGAGCACACGTTGACCATCAACAGATCAGAGCCAATTCTTCAATACAAACCTTAAGCTTAATATCACATTGACTTTTCACAAAACACTTATAATGCAAGCATTCTTCAAAGTAAATTTTGCGGAAACTGATTTTATGAAATAATTACACCTAATGAAATCTAAACAAAGAAGCTGACAATCTAGAATGTTATCTGCACTTCTTGTTCATTACTCATCTTTTCTTACCGCAACTTCACATACAGTCAATGCCATAAGAAATATCAAAGGTAATTGTCCCAATATTAGCATAACTGTTGTATTGAACAATTCCAGTTGAACTTACGATGCACTCATAATGACTGAAGTCCCATTTATGGTCAGCTACCACTCTGGAAACAGCCTTTGTGAGTTCAAAGGAACAGCTTTTGGAAATAGGCAGAACACTGCAACAGTAAACAGCTTGCCCTTCACCTTCCCCAAAAATCAAATGAATGAAACCTTTATATCTGCCTTTATACTTCAGCTACATCTAATAAGTAAGTTGCTCATGCTTTTCTGTAGTTTTAATCTGATCACATTTGATCTGTGTTTTACTTACATGGCTAAAAATGCCATAAAAGCAATCCATCTAAAAGCTTATTTTAGAAACCTGGCTGTAAATATTTATTAAAAGGGTGCTGTGAATGCAGAAACAAGAGAACATTTCCTTGTAGCATTAATGGTGCAGATGATAGACA
>NW_008795490.1:1391327-1425456 GCF_000699145.1 Aptenodytes forsteri | reverse complement strand
GCCGAGTACAGGGGCACGATCACTTCCCTACTCCTGCTGGCCACACCATTTCTGATACAAGCCAGGATGCTGTTGGCCTTCTTGGCCGCCTGGGCACACTGCCGGCTCATGTTCAGCCAGCTGTCAACCAGCACCCCCAGGTCCTTTTCCGTTGGGCAGCTTTCCAGCCACTCTTCCCCAAATGAAGATGACATGCATAAAAGGACTGCTGTAATGACAACAAATTAGATACAACAAGTTGCAATGCAAGACCGGTACAGGTTGCTAAATTGCCTGTTGAGATAGCAGCCAAGGGATTTCTGGCATTTCTTTTGATAGATCCAAGAGGTGCAGAAAGACAGCAGAAACAGATAAGCAATTATAAAGATGACTGAAAAAACCCCCACGCAAACTCCCAAAAAACAACCATGCAACCACAACCTCAACCCCTCTACACTTATCTCAGGTTCCTTCAGCAGGACTAAATAGTTCCCCAATTCTCCCAAACTATTCACCTATCCACTGGATAGCTCAAAAAAGGAAAACTATCTTCTACCCTCCTGGCTGCATGCTTTCTTGAGCAGTACCTTCCCCCACATATTTAGGTACTTTTTTCCTGTTATCTTATCCAAACACCTATCCAAGCACCAGGTCAACAAATAGTGAGAAAAAGTCTATAGACCCTGCTTTTCAGCTAGACCTCAATTCTAACATATTACTCCCAAGTTGCTAATTCAACTGCAGGCCAACCTTAGGTCACTTTCCATTGAGGATTTCCTTATACCAAACAGCTCGAATTATAAAGTATGGCTGATACCAATATTGCTAGCATTTCTTTCAGGTTTCTTTCAAGAATATAACGATGTCTCTGGTCTATACTTAAGACTGGTAATCACATTATAGGCTTATGAATCTATCCACAAAACACCCCTCCTAAATGGGATCTCATCCCTCTGGCAGTAACAAGCATTGCAAGTTTATTGCCAGTTTATACTTACTTGTTATGTGTCAACACTCTCCCTTAGAATTAGGTTAGGGGTATATTTTTGTATCCCTATTGCTTTTTTTTTGGCGCGGGGGGGGGGAGGGTGGATGGAAATCAGAGTGTAAGTGCCATATTCTCCTCTTGCAAGCTGCCTCTCCAACCTCCAACCTGATTTCCACACCTATTAGTCCTTCTTTTCCTTCCTCACCTATACCTGCAAGTCCTTGTTAAATGTGAGACTAGAATCTCTCAGTGCATGTGCCCAGCAAATGGAGAAGAGGAAAGAAAAAAAAAAAATAATCAAGAGATACCACTGCATGTAAGGCCAGCTTTCCTTAGAGAAATAGGTTCCTAGCTCCAGGGAGCACTGCACAGTTTTAACTATAAAACTGACAACTTGCAGGCAGGAAAAGAGAAAAACGCAAGAATAATAAAACCAAAATTGTATGATTCTCTGTGCAGCTACAATACAAAATACATTTAGAAATTAAACAGCAAGAAATAATGAAATAGTCTCCCCCCCCTCCATCTAACCCTAATACACTTTTTCTGAATGCTTACATGGAGTCAAATATCCGGCAACCTGAACACACTTTTTTCTTAAAATTTTAGAGTAATTTTGTAAGGGAGAAAATATAGAAACAAACTTTTGTTAGCAAACCTCACACATGAGCACCTTAAAAATGAGGTTTCTCAGATCACTATAAGTAACTCCTCAGGAGTATGGTTTCATTAGAGAAAACTATCACAACAGTTATCAAGCTTGCCTCAAGCTATTGTTACAGTTGACAGTTTGAAAATTGACCTGTATTCTCTGCACAGCATGTTAACAACAGAAATCTGGATCTGAAAGCTTTGAAATTTGTAAAAAGGGTTTAGATTCATTTTTGCTGGAGATGAAGTAGAGGTGAGGACAGAAAAGCATCTCTCAGATGGCTGAGAAGGCATTTTGAATTCTTTCTATGCTTATTCTCAAGGGCACACCCAACCGTTTAAGAGCAATACTTCTCATGCGCTCTCCTGTCCACACAGTTACTCCAAAACCACTAAAAGCTTTGCATCACAAGTTAGCCTTCTGGTTAAGAAGGGAACATACCATTCCCCCCCCAGAATCAAATTAATCTCACCAAGTTGAAATGAAAAGGTCACAAGGAGAAAATCTAAGCATGCTATTTTTCTTCATTTTCATTCCCTGGTAAGTACAGTAAAAGTGCAATTGCTATCAAATAACCAATGATTTGTTAGGTATTCACATGAATCTGAAAATAGGGGCTCTACCCATTAAGTTATTCTGGGAATATATGTGAAGATAAAAATCAAGATGACTGAATGCCATGTGTATCTTAAATACAGTACGTGATGAAACTCGGAAACTTTTAAGTCTCAGAATCTTATAAGTTTATCTTGATGAAGCATTTTCTCCACCTCAGAAGCAACCATACATTTTGCACGTGTCTTGCAGCACCTGTTTCATGGCAGCTGTAGGATGTCATATGTAAATGACGTAGACAAAGTAAAATTTGCATAACAAAAACACCCTGACTGGGTTATGTAAAATTCTAACATGTATGAAAAAATTCTGCCTGTATTACAATTCCAAGTCTTAGCATCCTTCATGTCAATTTTACTCAGGTAATCAATTCTCTCCACCTTTAAGCAGATTTATTCCCTTCTTTTCTATGTATCTACATACTTGCTTCCATTTGTCAGCTTCCCAATGAATGAAAAAGCCATTATTAATTCAGGGGAAATTCAAGTAGCAAGTATAACCTTCACTTTGCCAACTGTGATTGTACCAGGTTTCTTCCACAGATTAACAACACGAGAAAGCTGCAAAGTACATTCCACTTTTTTTTTTTCCTTCTGCACCCTCAAGTTTCTACTATGGCTGCAACATAAAGCTTTCATAAAGATAATCCTCTATGAACTCCTTGGAGTCTACTGTCAAATCTAGGTATTGCTATTTTGAAGAGTACGCATTATTTCTAGTGCAACTGTTCTGAGACTTGGAGGAAGAGAAAAAAACTTAGACAAAAAAATGCCAATTAGAGAAAGAGGAAGGAAAAGAAACACCTATATGACCAGCCTTTATTAAAAAATAGTTTGAAAACAATGGCATAATCTACACAAGAAGCAATATTTGCTTAAGCTTGTTATTTTTCTCTTTTCAACTCACTTGACTAGATTTCCCTTAAAATCTAGTTTTGATTGATGATTGACAAACAGAAAAAAATTCAAAGCCTTCCTAAAATGAAGTTATGATTTTAAACAACCAGTTTAAGTCTAACTAGATGCTATAACCTCTTATAGATTCTCCGATCACAATGTGCACCAATATAAGGACATAAGAAATATCCCACTGAGTCAGACGAAGGGACATTTTAGCTCAGTATTGTCTGCAACAGGGGCAACAAAAAGCAATATTCAGGAAGAACATGTAAGCCTGAGCCTTTTTGTAGTACATTCCTCTCATTCTCTCAGTATATACAACTGTGTGATTAAGGAAATTAGAGAGCAGATCCCTGTCTATTCTCTTTATAGACCTGTTGACAACGTATTCATCAAATTCCTTTTCTCAACCTGCTGAAATCATGTCTCCACAATACCCTGTGGCAAAGGATTCCAGAAGTTTACTACTACGTGCATTTAAAAGTAGTAATAATGATAAAAATAATCAACCAAAAATCTTCCTCAGACTCTTTCTAACCAGTTGTCCTATAAGCTTCAAGTGCTACATAGTTCTAAGGTTGCAGGATTTGGCGAGTAACAGTTCTGCATTCACCACCATCATGAATTTGTAAGCTTCACTCATAAATCCTCCTGTAACCTTCACCTCTCCAAACTTGTCTGGCTTTTAAGTACCTCCTTGAAAGGTAAGAACTGCCATCTTGATTTAAAAATAATAATAATAAAAAAATTAAAAAAATCTTCTCACTACCTTCTGTAACCAATATATCTTCCCTGAAATATAGGGACCGTAGCACCCAGTACTCAAGAGGAGGGCTCACCAGGGCTTTACATAGGAACAAAAAGACACTATTTCTCATGTCCTCATGTCTTTCTGATGATGCCCAACAGCTCTGCAGGCTTTTCTGGCTGCTGCTGAACATTGAGCCAATAGTTTCAGGCAACCGCCATGAATCCAGGATCTCTCTTCTGAATTGTATTGAGAATTCCGAATTTAGTACCTGTAAGAATCACCAAGCCTATTACACACCACAAGATTTCATACGGTGTTTGCATACTGGAACTTTAATCACCTATTCCTACCCCTCGCTCCCACCTATGCTTTTCCTTCTTCATATTTAGTTCCCTAAATACCATTAGCTGTGAAAGCCTAAAACATTTTCCAATGTTTTACTACTTCCTAGTTTGCTGAGTAGGGGATAGCTTGGTAAAAGCTGCAACAGAAAGATGAGTCAGAGTTATAGTCAATGAAGTCCGTAGTACCTCAAAGTCAGAAAAGTGTTAAGCTTGTGATACAAAGCCTGTTGTACATGCTGGTTATGACCACAGTAACAAGTAGGGTAACAAGCACCTGAAAGTGTTAGCTTCTTTATTTCTATACCCCTGCTTTCATGAATTTTAATCACTACTCTATACACAGAACAATTCTAAAAAGAGCTGGCTCCAGAGCCGTTTGTGAAGTTCCAGTTTTTATATCTGACTTCAGTCCAAATCAGATCAAAGTCTTCCTTGAACAAGTTGCCCCCTAAAAAGCTGTAGATGTTCAGGGAACTTGCCAGTAACCTACTGCCAACAGCAGCAATAAAACAGACATGAATGACAAGTTCATTCAATAGCTTCAGGAACCTCTACAATAGTTGACTCTGGGCCAAAGGGGACTACCCTGTAGCCTAAGTACACAGAAGCCCATGTCAAAACCTCTTGGCTCCAAACACCCTCTCAATAGTATGAAACCACATTCCAATTAGACCTGGAGCTGCTGAGCTTTCAGACTTCTGGCTCCACCACTGAAAACTACAGTCCAGCACAACTGGCTGCTTCAGAGCTGTCAATCTGAACTCTAGAGTCACTAGTCCCATAGCAGTTTCACTGCATCCAAGTAAGATTCAGTTTATGCTTGCTAAGCCCATATTTCGTTTAAAAATCTTCAGCTAAATGAAACTGAGATCTGATGAAACAAGAATCACGATTCACAAGAAGCCATAACCCTAGATATTTCGCAGTACTTTTTGACAGTGATTTCCCAGTTTAAAAACAAACAAGACAGCACACAAACTAGATATCAAACCTTTCAGAAGAGACTGATGCACATGATTACTATCTGAAGAGCCACCATGGGACATCACTGTCTAGGAGACGACACACAGGAAGAGCATGATGCTTTTTGCTCTTAAAAGATCACACCACCTGGAATATCTCAGGCTTCCTCAGTGTAAAGCTCTCTTCAAAATTACACATAATTTATTTTTAGAAGACAGAAACATGACTTATCAGAGAAATAAGTTTAGATGGAAACAGTTTGAAATTGGATTTTAAAAAAGCACAAAGAGAATCAAACCTACACTGAAATACTTAGGTAAAGAACAATTGCTGGGTTTCATACTGAAGAGCCAACAGATTCTGTGAAACAATGTATTTATGCCTTAACATAAAACCATTGTAGAGATCACCCCTTATTACAGCATTGCTACAAAGTTTCTCGCAAATCAAAGTTATGCATAGCTTGCTGTTACTTCGCATATCTTAGCTCTCATTCTAAATAGAACAGCAAGAAGTGTCATCACTTCAATTCAGAACTAAATAAAAGTACTGTTCCTACGCCCGTCTCAGTGGGAAAACTGTGGTAGAGAGGCACTTCAAACCCAACTGGTTTGAAACTGAAATAACTGTCAGATTTATCCATGAAAAAAAGATTTGGAAAAAGTCTTCAATTTCGTAACTGAAAGTACATTACTGTTTTTCCCATATTGCCAATTCAAAGATGAAAGAATGCAAAAGGCTGAAGAAGTGCTAAGTTACATGCATGATATATAATGCTTTTGCTCTCATTTATAGTGACCTACAATTGATGGATATAAAACTATCCTGTTGTTGCATTTCCACAACAGTGGAAAGTCCGAGAGTGAACTTTGTGCCCTTTTAATATGTTCCCGCTGACAGTATTACCACATTTCTTCAAAATCCATATGAGAACATAAACAAGAGAAGCCCTCTTGTGCCATGTTTTAGCTGTTTGCCCATTAGTTCCATTTCTGATACATATTTTGGGTTGTTCAGTTCACAGCAGGAAGCTTTGGAAAGCCTCCGTACCCAGGCAAATATCTGAACTTCAGCAGTTCAATACAGAAGTCAGCAATAGCATTATGAATCTCAAAGCTTCCATTATGTAAGCCAACCTTACAGTGGTTTTGCTTATGACTAGACTGGTATTTGAAAAACTTCTTTCTGTGTTTCATACCAATACTAAAGCAAGTACCCCTAAAAAAATGCTAAGAAGTTCCATTATCCTACAATTGTAAACCAGAAATGAAGCTAATCAGAGATCAAGGGACATGACAGCATTTTAAGGGCAACATTCCAGAATCAAAGTATCTCAGTAATTGCCCATACCTACAGACAAACAACTCTGAAGAAGGGGTAGTGGTTTTAAACTAGAAGAGCATACATTTAGATTGAACATAAGGAAGAAATTCTTTATGATGAGGGTGGTGAGACACTGGAACAGGTTGGCCAGAGAAGTTGTGGATGCCTCTCATTGGAAGTGTACAGGTTGGACGGGGCTTTGAGCAACCCGATCCTGTGAAAGATGTCCCTGCCCACAGCAGGGGGCTTGGACTAGATGATCTTTAAAGGCCCCTTCAGACCTAAACCATTCTATGGATCTATATCAGTGACATCCAAACCAAAAGATAACTGCAATCCTTTTAACTGCATCAAAATCCAATGCATTAAGTAATGCCCTAAGAATTTTTTTTCCTACAACTAGATGATGTTGCTGAAGTCAGGCTGTATAGCAAGTTGTATGCATACAATTACATTAGAAAAACATTCACAAAAATCCTAGTAGTAACAAGGTATGTCAATTGTTTTCTTATTCACATTATATGCTGTGTCTCTTTCTAATCGATGTGTTACATTTTTCTTTAGAGGAAAGAAATGGCTTGCTTATAATATTGAGCTAAAATGTTGTTATAGCACACCTAGTGTATCAACAATGATATTTTCTGAAACAAAAATAGCTCACCCCAAATATTTTTAAAAATTAAGATGAAGCTTTCTTGCTGCTTTGACTGAAAATATTAATTTATGGAAAAAAATCGTAAGCCATTTGCATCTCTCTCTTTCTTAGGCACACATGATGTACAGGCTATTTCCTGGTTTTATGAGGAAGTTTTTCTAATTATTTCCCGGATTTCATTAAGTCAGTCTCCATGCTTTGCTTTTTAACTTAAATTTCTATTTCCTTAGTTGCGCAACCCCAGCCTAGACAGTGACTCACTTTGGCACAAGCTGGCCACTGCAACATGGCCCACCAAGACAGTGGTGTCCACTGTCAGCAAACAAAGATACAGGAAGCAAAGATCTGAAAGTTCTACTCCAACAAAACCTGGTCTCATCTTTAAGAAACTGACCTAGGCAGCATGGGGCTGAGGGGAAGGGAAGGAGGGAGAAAAGCCAAGCCACAATATATAAAATGTATTTTAACTGACCTCCAAAATATAGGCTATGATTTATCCCCTTCTTCCACATCTCACTGCTTTTGTTTTTTCTAAATCTCAAATGTTTATATGACTACAGAAAGAAACAAAGGTACTTGAAACAGTACGTTTCAAGTTCAGGACTAGTTGCACCTTTGACACTCTCTCCAGTTCTTTAAAATTCAAATCAAAACTTACATGTTCTTATTTGGAAGATGTTCACCTTCAGCAAGTATGTGTCCCCCCCTCGCTCCCTTTATGTCTCTTGAATCTGACTGAACCAAGTAAGTAGGTAACTTTAGCTGTGGTTTAGACAAGCAGATGAAACAAATTCAGAAGGTGTTAATACAGCCCCATATGAGTTACCAGTAAGAGTGGCAAGTGGTCATCTAAAGGTTGACAGTTCAATCCTCTTACTGAGGATGAAATATAAGGGTAACTGTAAGGGTATAAGGGAATATAAAGGATATAAGGCTAACTCTTGCCATGAGCAGAAGCAGGAGAAACAAAAATGCTAGGTCTGGAAAACTGGTTTGGAAGGAACTACCACCTCTGCTCTAAGACTTACAAGAATCCTGTTTTCTTTGTAGTGCTCCCAGAATAGAGTCAACCAGTCAGAGATCTCTCCATCCTTCATTTGTTCTGTTGCTCTAAGGGTTGTTACTACTACAGCAAGGGCAACACTAATGCTAACGCTTTTGAATGCAGTTGTCATGGCACAGTGCCAAAACCTCCTCAAGCCATACAATTAGGAGGGAAACTTACTTTACTAAGTTTTAACTCAGCCAATGAGATGCAATAACATTTCACGGGGCAAGCAAGAGAGGTCTCTAGCTTGAGGAATTCTCATTACCAAATTATAAAAGTGAGCTTCTGACAAATAGGTATATTAGAACAACAACAATAAAAAAGGTCTTTAAAATTCTCATTTCCTGCTACAATAAGGCTACTATGAACAATGAAATTGCTACGAAGAATACTCTTGCCAGGTCTTTGCCCTCGCAGCCATGTTACATACTGTTCATCATATTCTGCAAACGAAGAGTCAGACCAACACAATAACTGAATAAAAGGCCTCAAAAAAGCATGAATGTACCGAAGGCAAATTAAATCTAGTTGTGATACTCTATTACTTATAAATTTAAGGGTGGTTCAGTCATATCATGACAGCCAAACTCCAGAAATCATACCTACTTTAAATATATCTTGCTTTTAATTAATTATTCTTCATTTGTATCTTAAATTGGTGCGTAGTGTTCAACAGTCGATACATCTACTGCAGAGCAGACTATACTAATAGTGACTTAACTCAGTAAAGACTTTAAATACACATCCACACAAAATAACATTACTTTTGCCAAAAAAAAAAATCAAGCACTGGGAAGTTAAGAGTAAAAAAAAAATTAGTAACATCACAATTAAGCCATATGACATATATTCGCACGCACATCACTCAAGTCCTGCCTAACATCATGCAGTAACTTCACAGTAATGCCAGGAATAGAATTGCACACACTGATTTTAACACATTGGAACGCAACCAAAGAGACAATTTCTCTCTTATCATCATACTCCAGCTCATTCATCATCTTTCTTTTGTATTTCACTAGGCAAAACACTACACTTCTGAACTACAGTATCTTCCAAACAGTCTTATCAATGCAGTCTCTTTGCTGATCTCATTTTAAAACATAGCAGCAATTCTAACTTGTGAAACAACAAGAATTTTTCCAGGTCATAGGGTCAAAATCTCCAATTCCCCATATGCAAAGCAAGCACTTAGAGAAGAATACTAACATTTTGCAAAAATTTATAGCAAGGACTCTCATATCTGTGGCAGTCATACAACAAGGAACTGTCAGCACTGGTATACAATCTGCACAACCCCCCCCAATTCAGCTTTCTGAAGCCACATTCATGTAGCATTTCACTGTGATTCACAGACTACTTTGAGAATGCCTGGTTTATACAAAACACCACTCAAAAGAAAAGTGTTGGAAGTGAAAAATTCCTGAGCAGTACTACTGGCTTTAGAGGGATTATCTGCTTAAAGAAAAGCAAAAAGATACCAAGGATATCATGAGCAATAGTATTTTGAGCAAGTCTGTAAGCTATTACAAGTTACAAACTGTATGATTTAAGAGCAAAATAAATTCATCACCTATCACCTTCAGTGTTCTTTCCTATACAGTATGAAAAGTTACCTGTATGTAAAAGTGTACGTTATATGCCACATACAAGTGTAGTTTGAAGCTCTGGTGGTGGAATTTGTGATCCCATTTACATGAAAGCCATTGCTCAAAGCATTAAAATGGATCATCACCAACCCATAGCTGTGTGTTTGGACTGTTAGTGCGCTGCACTAGAAGAGGAAGGAACAAGCTGTTTTACTTCCTCCTAGCTGTCATGTATAGTCATGACACCACACAACTTCCTCCTAGTAGTCATGTATAGTCCCCACCACACAAGTTTTTGCTTTTCAAACCACTGAATTCACATCCACAGTTTAAGCCTTCATTACCACAAACCAAATCCTTTCACTCAAATTTCAATGAATATGTAAATGAAGTTTAAGTTGCTTGACTTGTATTCGTAACTCAGTATCATTAATTAACCAGTCAATTAAGATTACACTGTGGAACTATCACTCCTGGTATATCAAAGTTTCCTTATGAAACACTAATATAAAAATCATTCACGCGTAATTTAAGTAGATTTATACCAGGCATGGTATGATGGTTAGGACAAGAGGCATGTAGGATAGTCTGAGGTCCAGGTTCTCTCAAGGGTAAGATCCTGCTTTTCTCTCCATTAGTACCTGGGCTGGCACTTCCCCTTTCTCCCTCGAGCAAGCACTTGTATGAAAAAATTAGATTACTTATTCAGAATACATCTTAGTTGACTTAGTAATCCCATTTTTTTGGGCTACATTAATTTTAACCTAAATCAGTTTCCCAGCCTTGTTCATCACTGCCAATCAAATGCTTGTGCCAACTGGAGCAAGAGAAGCTGGTAGAAGCTGTGCCAGCTAAAAATCATTCTCAGAACTATGATCTGAAGATGAAAAACTATTTCACAGAATGCTAACGCTTGCCTTCTTCCCTGATGTTCTTCCCTAGAGGGAAAAAAAATATTATTTAGTGCCAAAGAAATAAGCTTTTCGAATGTTTTTTAAAAGTATGTCTAGCAAGACAGGTACTTTATTCTCATTTACAATCCAAACAGAAGGAACACAAATTTAACACGTAAAGAGCTTTCAGCTAGTGTTTTCAACCTTACCCGCAGTATAAATTATGTGTGGAAGACTAGCTAGTCATTTTAAAAATATACCATTTACACAGAAACTGGAAGTAGCTTTGGGCTGTTCAAGAAAGCATCAAACAACAGAACACAAATAGTTCTATTTCATACATACCAGACTTGAGAAAGTATTCAAACAGTTGCTAAGCAGCAGCAGGCTACGGGCATCACATCAGATTTTAATGTTTCACTGATCATATGTTAGAGAAAGTTTTTGCAAAATCATTTATCAAAATATTTTCTCAAAGTAACTATTTAGCCAGACTTCAACAAAAGTATGGTTTGAAAACTTATTGACCAAACACTACAACAACTAAAGCAAATACAGATGCTGTTAGTGTCACAAGTAACACACATCTGTATTTCAGTAATCTAGAGCAAAAGAATAGAGAACCAAAAGAGAAAGCTTTTAGATTTTGGCAGTGAGCTTTTCCCCTATGGACAAAACAGGCTGTCCCCACAAAACTAGGATTTACCAAACGTGGCTCAACGATCAAATTACACTTTCTCTGGCATTCACCAAGTAGTGAATGCATGTGTCACAAAAAAGCCACAAGGAATCCAGAAAGTTTAAGAGTAACTCCATGTATTCCCTGTACCTTCCATATACTCCTTTCAGAAAGTGCTCTCAGTTCCCTGCTCTGTATGCAAAAAGTGACTTATTTTATATATTCATATTTCAAGAACAAATCACTTCAATCAAATAAATTAAAATAATCTAAAAATAATCAAGTAACTTAAATCATCGGTCCAGGATGGTAAAGATTCTGATCATAACATGTCAAGAGCAGGACTTTTCTTATAATTCAAACTGCCAAACTAAGAGAATGATTTATGGCAAAAACATTATGCATGGAAAAAGAAAAAAAATTAGTTGCTAAAAAGAGAGTTGTGCTCATTCACATTAAAGACTCCACAGGTAACATTCACCACACTCTTCCTGAAGATTCATAACTTTCCTGTTCTTTATTAATTAAATAACATTTATTTGAACATACTAATGCAAAATAGTAATCTCAAGTTTTACCAAAACAAACTATTTAAGGCCTTTCATTAATTCCCCCTTCCCCCCCCCCAAAGAAAACATTACTTCAAAATATTTTAGCTAAAATCTACTGGCTTCAATACAAATGCAAGCTGGCTAGTCAGCCCCCTAAGAATTTTCTGACTTTCAATTCTTCAAAGTAATTTCAGAATTAACAATCTAACCTACTTTGCTTTTGGAGAAAGAGTAGAAAAAAAATCCTCTACATATATATGCCCAAAATCTCTATGAACCTTTTCAAACCAAGTACAAAGGCCACTCATTGTTGCAGATGCAAACAATGAAGCTCCAGCATTATTAGATCTGTCAGCTGCCTCCTCCTGTAGCACAAGTCCAGAGCACAAGCTACCTTAGCCAGGAAAGGACAGAACCATCTTGAGTTGATTTTGGTTTTTTTAGCTTCAATTTCCAGAGGAATGAAGGAATACTTCATTCTGCTTACGAGGAATACTCAGCAAGTCCACTATCGCAATTCTCACTCACTGTGAGGGTAAGATTGTTAAGTGAATCTTTCCCTATGACAAGACTTGAGATCCCCCCCATGAGATGCGAGATCTGCACTGCAAGTTGTCTGGCAGTAATAGTCAGCCTTGCATGCTCCTTTACTAATGAAGTGCTTAGAGATTTAGCGTGAAACTACATGAGAAAGCTGAGAAGACTGAAAGCTTCAGTAAGAGAACATATCTTTCCTTCTCCATCCACTCTGCTCCCAGACATTGCAGTTCTGCCATCTTTCTTGCTCTGGCCATATTTGTTGACCTCTTCTCCGGGTCAAATTGAAGTGATTAACCTATTAGAAGACAATACCTTTCTTTTTGTTGGATTATTCTTTATGCTTCAGCAGCAATGAGCTGCTGCATAAGCTCAAACCATCTTGGGTACCTTCACCTGTATCACATCCAGCAGATACTAGGGCACACTGGAAGATCCTACCATGCAAAAAGTCTGGAACTGCATTTTTCTGAAATCAAAGATTTCACTGCTAAACGAAGAGGAACAATGAGAGAGGCTGACATAAATTACACCCACTTTCCAAGACCTGTAATTAAGAATCTGAATTACAGAGCCTGTAAACATGGCTAGACCAAAAGCTGAATCTGAGTAGCGAATGATGAGCCATGTATTATATTATTTTAGCAGCCAGCATTGGATCAGTGGTATGACTGCACCTTTTGTATATTCCACTCCTATTATCTCCCTGTGGGATTGCATATTAAATGAATTCTACAACTAGAATAGGTGCATAAGAGCAGTGACTGCCTAAAAAAGAACCAAACCAAAAACACTTCTAAAACATGTAAAAACATATTCTAGGAAGCACTAGTCTCCATTTATGCAGCCTCAAACAGACTGGAGTTATATAATCTAAGACTGCTCTGTCTCAAACTACCTCCAACAGCTTCCCTGATAAAACAGTATTGATCTGGAATGTTTTCTAAACTTGGACCTACAACTCTGGAATACTCTGCAATAAAAACCAGCTCCACTTGCATAGAATCACTGAAAAATTTAGGTTGGAAGGGACTTTTGGCGGTCAACAGCTCCAAAGACCTATTCAAAGCAGGACTAACTTCAGGTTTAAACCAGGTGCACAGGGCCTTGGCCAGCCAAATTCTGAAAATCCTCAAGGATGGAGATTCTACTAGGTTTCTGGAAAACCTCCTCCAGTGTTTAATCACCCCCACTAAGAACAACTTTTTCTTTCTGTCTAATTGGGGTTTCCTTTGTTGCAATCTGTGACTTACCTCCTGTCATTTTGCTCGCCACCCGAGAAGAGTATGCCTCCCCCATCTTGCCTGTAATTCCCATTAAAACAACTTAAGACTATACAAAAGTCCACCTTTAGCCCTCTCTTCCCCACATTAAAGATGCTGAGTTTCCCCAGCCTCTCCAAATATATCACTAACCATCTTAGTTGCCCTCAGCTGAACTTGCTCCCATTTGTCAGCACTTCTTGCAACAGCAGGCTCAAGACAGTCTGTCAGATGCATCCTCAGAAGTGCTGAATAGAAGGAATAATCACATGCTACAACATGTTGGCTATGCTCTTTCTTATGTTCAGTCTGAAAAGCCCTTTTGCCCATGCTTTGAGAAGACTGACACATTGGGAAGTACTTTGAAGCCCATTTAGATTCACAGCTGCTGTTTGAAATACGCTTTTTTTAAAAGCAAGGTTAATTATCTTGAAGCTTTTACAGTACTTTTGCATCAGCAATTGTATTCTAAATGAAATAAAAATAGGTATCTAAAGAAATATAATAATTAGCATAGAAATACTTTTTTTCTACCTTTACATGTGTAATACTTTCAACATTTGAATGTACTTCAGATTATTTTGTGACACACACACAAACAACCTGCAGAACCTGGAGAAAAGCATTCAGTTTGACAGCTGCCTACTTAAACTGAAGTGGGGAAAAACATGCAGAGAAAAATGAAAGTTATGGGGCTGAGTGTGCTATGAGGAAGAGCTATAGGAAAAATTATAAGCTTCAATGCATTTTATGACGCTGAGCCCAAAGTAAATTCAAAACTCTGTGCCAACTATTTATCCGCTACTGTTGGGCTCTATGCAGATCCTTAATCAGTAGCTTATGTGAGCCCCAACTCTTTTTTCCCCGAGACCTTTAGATCCCTCTCCACTAACTAGATGTTTACATGTTTCAGTGGAACTTAGTTCCATTTGAGTAAGACTTACTCCCTTCTACCCCACAGAAATGTCCTCTCTAGACATCACAGAGAACCCATTTAAATATTTGAAATTCAAATTTCAAAATGCCAAACTTCTTAATGCCAAAAATCAAAGACTGCTAACTATTTTCACAGTAGGAAAGTTTTAGATGCCAGTATAGACAGTGTAAAACCTTTTTCAATATCATATACTGAAGTTCAGAAAAAATTGTCAAGCCCCACATCTTCCCATGTCATAGCAGCTGGCAGATCTTGCTCTGCCTTTGTGGATAAACACAGGATGGCCATCTATTGACTAAGAGAACAGTAAACCTTGTAAGTGAAAGAGCATACAGATATCAAAAAGGGCTACTACGAGTTGTTACTGGCACCAGTCATTATGAAACTAAGAAAAAAAAAAGAGAAACCCCAAACCAAAACCAAACATTTCAGATGGACTTTTAAATTTCATTTTCCCCCCACTGCCTTGAAAAGCAGCTTCTTTCCAACAAGGAATGGAAACTGCTACACTTTCCATGAAATAAAAGTTACCACCATGTTGCAAATGAATGGTTAGTTATTTTAAATGAGGTGGTATAGTTAATTCCTTATGTGGGGGGGAAAAAAAAAAAAGATTAAAAATATTTTGAAATGCTGTAGCTTCCTCTTATCCTACAGATCTTCCAGATAGCCTACTGATTAGTCTCAAGACAGACTGACATGCAATCGCTTAGTCATTATACATGAGAAGTCCTCAGAACAAAAGCAAAGACTTCACAGTAGGAAAGTTTTAGATGCCAGTATAGACAGTGTAAAACCTTTTTCAATATCATATACTGAAGTTCAGAAAAAATTGTCAAGCCCCACATCTTCCCATGTCATAGCAGCTGGCAGATCTTGCTCTGCCTTTGTGGATAAACACAGGATGGCCATCTATTGACTAAGAGAACAGTAAACCTTGTAAGTGAAAGAGCATACAGATATCAAAAAGGGCTACTACGAGTTGTTACTGGCACCAGTCATTATGAAACTAAGAAAAAAAAAAGAGAAACCCCAAACCAAAACCAAACATTTCAGATGGACTTTTAAATTTCATTTTCCCCCCACTGCCTTGAAAAGCAGCTTCTTTCCAACAAGGAATGGAAACTGCTACACTTTCCATGAAATAAAAGTTACCACCATGTTGCAAATGAATGGTTAGTTATTTTAAATGAGGTGGTATAGTTAATTCCTTATGTGGGGGAAAAAAAAAAAGATTAAAAATATTTTGAAATGCTGTAGCTTCCTCTTATCCTACAGATCTTCCAGATAGCCTACTGATTAGTCTCAAGACAGACTGACATGCAATCGCTTTTAGTCATTACATCAGAAGTCCTCAGAACAAAAGCAAAGACAACAGCCTGTGAAAAAATATTGAAAGACTGTACCTCCTTTGAGCTTAAATGTCTTTCTACCTTACCCTTAAAGCTATGTTCAAGCTGTGAAGAAGTCAGTAATCTGCCACTGGAAATGTCACATCCTCATTCTGACACTGACAGGGTACCCTTATATATGTTTTAAAAATGGAGCAGTTCTAGAGATTGGGCCACTGAGGGAATCAAACAGCATAAAATTCCAGGCATCCCTGGAACCTGGCCCAGCCTGCAGATGATGAGGCCTCTCACCCCCTATTATTATATAATAGTATTAATGACACTGACCAAGACATCTTAACCATTTCATTGGGAGCCACAGGGGATAGATACAGCAGCTTGGTTGATTGGTGTGTAACCATGAGTAACTAAATCACACCTGGACACATTTTCAAGACATTACAGTATGAATTTTGACCATACTGTGCCTTTTTACATCAATGAGAGCTGTATAGGTTTAAAATACAGGGACTAAAATTAGTCATGTAAGAGAGGCTTAGTGACACTGGCCACAGAGTGTCCAAGGAAGCAAGTAAAATGCAAAGCAAGTCTTCCACAGAATCCACTGAATTTGTCATAATGCAACACAGGTTATCATAAATAATTTAAAACTAATAAACCTACAGCCATTCCATTTCACAATGTTAAAACATTCTGAAATATTCACACTTGCTTCATTGTTTCAGCTACAGTAAACTCAATCCCTTTTTACCAGTGAGTCCTAACAGGATTGATTGCTCCAGTCAAATCAAAACTAAATGCCAATACCAATACCACCAACCTGAGAGGCAAGCTAAGACCTGTATCTTTCAGGAACAAAACAAACCAATGTACTTTAGAACAACAAAATCTATCATCAACACTGCCATTTCAGTTATAGGAATTTAGAATGAAGAATTATGAAATGTTCCTAGGCCTGGGTTAATAGTAAAATTAATATGTATAATAGTAGATTAAAATATATACTATCCACTATAATGTTCCATGGTAAGAATTAATCTAACAATAAATTACTTGAACTCTACAACAATAAATGTAACTTGTCTTTTCTAAAAAGTATTCCTTGTATCTCAATTTATATCATAAAAGAGACAAAAGACAGTTCTTCTCATAACTTAAAATTCTATAAAGAAAACTCCCTTACAAACAACACTGGAAGTTAAAAATATATTTCTTATAGATTCAAGAGCAAGGGAAACTACTATTACGGTGAAATGAGTTGCCTATATGCCTTTTTACCACCTCAGAAGAAATTCTGCATGAGTTTTCTTTATAGCTTCTGAACTATTGCATAATTTTCTCAAATATCAGTGATTTTAGCAATTTCACTCTTGCACAGAACTGTAAGTTTACCCACATATTAAAATTTCTCTTCAGTGCTTAGGAAAGCTACAAAGAGTCAGCAAAAAACTGTCTACAAAGAACAGATTTGTGTTTCCTTTCCAAGCCACAAAATGTAGAAGTTTTGGCTCCCCAAAAAATTTAAGATTTTGCCCCCCCCCCCCCCCCCGCCATGTTAATGAAACCTTAAACTTTACATAATTTGAAAAAGCTTTTTCCAGTTGTTGCCATAGGGATAGAGAAATCAAAGGAATACGCAAAGCACAAATTTCTACTTTAGCACTACCTTACATTTCTCAATTGATTTGTAATTGTTCACTGTTAACATTAGATGATTATAAGTAACTTTTGATAAAAGCATTTAGAATACTAGTTTGTTTCAAAACCTAAGACTTCTCATTGTCCCTGTATTACAAAGCCCATTCCAGACTGATATTTGGAAATCGAATTGGGCAGAAGGCATTCCAAACACTAATTACCAAATGAAATCAATGAAACTGTTTTATAGCCACATGAGCTTAGATATTTATCTACTTAAAGAGAGTAAAAAAAAAATGAAACGCTGTAGCAGTCTTTTTAAATCCTATAAATACACTATTAGTCAAGTGTGTGTGTATATATATATATAAAAATAACAGTTTTAAATTATTCTTCACTGTATATCATATGTAGCAATATGGAGAATTACAAATATTAAAATTGAGGCATAAAAACAATTCAAATTCTTTAACTATTCCAAGTAAGGGAGAATACTTGCTTTTCCCCCCCATTTATAGCATGAGACTGAGAACTGAAATAAACTGACACCTAAAACAACAGAAGAACCGTATCAGAAAAGAAATTAAAGAATCTAATTGCCTGGATGCAGGAAATTTGACAAGTAACAGGAAAGCCCAAGTTTCTGGACAAAGAATCAAAACATTTTGATGCTTTATTTCCCAAGTGGACTCACAGCTATATAACCACCTGTCTACGTGTGCAGTGACAAAAAAAGGAATCCTTAAGAAATCCCGTATTATCTCCTGAAATCTTAAACCTCTTCTTCAGAGCTTTTAGCTTCTTATTGTATCTACTCAAGAATTATGAATTTCATTTCCTGTTGCCCTCACCTTCAAAAATAAAGACTGCTACTAATCTTTCATATCTGCAGGAATACCGATATGGTTAAAGATGGAAGCAACTATCTCAACATTACATGTATTCTAAGTAGACAGCACAAATAAACAGAGGATGCCTTGATTTTATAGTTCTTCCATTTTCTAACGACTCATAGTAGTTCAAATCAGTTTTTAATGTAAGAATAATAATTTTTATACAGAATTGACAGACATATGTTGTATATATTATATATTTTGACAACACAGATGTATCAGAGCAAAACCCACAATTATCCTTTTCTCCATTCCACAATCAAAATAAACTGTACTGATGAAAGCTGCATCTGTGTGAGGAATATTTTGCCAGCATAGTATAACTGTACCAGCAAAACACCTAGAATACACAGATTAAGCCATAGGCTATAGTTTCACAACACTTTTTCCACTGCAGTACCAGCTTAAGCAGTCCTCACCCCTCAGCTGTGCTGGCACAACTGTTTGTGCAGCTGAGCAGTGAGGCCAGTCAGGGAATCGATCCAGGTTAAAAATAATATTTTTCTGATGGTAAATTCCACAATCTGCTTTGCTGCATAGCCACCTGAAATATTAACTAGTTATACTAGTACAACTGAGGGGCAAGGCAGGAATAAGAAGCCAAGGTCAGGGCAGCTCATGCCAGTGCTGACATGGAAAGAAATGCTCATGAAACTACACCCTTGTTCTTAATCAGGGAACGCCAGAACATTTAAAGTGCATTATCCAAATAGTGCAGAATAAAAGAGAAGAATACTACCTCACAAATGTGTTTAAAAAAAAAAAAAGAGTAAGAGGCTTCCACCCACTTTTCAGGAAATACTATGCAAGGGCTATAAGAAGTTCTCTTAGAAACTTATTTTTTAGAATAGAAGCTGCAAACTGCCCCACTTCCCCTCCCCATCATTCCCCATTTGTGTGGAACAAGTGTATTCTATCATTTACTGTTTTTTCCAGTAGTTCACACACAAAACCTGGTATTGGATCTCTGACCTTCAGGCAAACGGGCAAGATGCTACCGCATTTGTTTTCTTAACAAATCCTGGGCAATGGAAAAGGAGGGGAAAATAAACTGTAAGCTAGGACAGTAATATCTGTTTACAGCACCTTTATGCGTAAGCACATTTTCTGTGCTATGATAAAGTAACAAGATGACTAAAAAAATACAACTCATCTCACAATACTAGCTGCCCTGTTTGTGTAAGGACTACACCCTACCTCCTTGATAAGATTATAAACTTCAGCAGCAATAGGACAAGCCTTTCTGTTAGTGATCTGCTTTACTCCTCAAGTTTTTCAGTCCAAAGGAACTATTGGATAAACATGTCTACAAGGCCACAAAAAAGTATGAACCCTTGCTGGTTGTGCTCTATTGATATAAATGCTTTCTACTCTAGGGGACAAGAGCTGTTGGCATACAAACTGCTCAAGTTTAGCAATATGTGGATAAGGCTTCCAGACAGAAGCTGGTTTATATCATATTAGCATGGCATGCAAGACACAGGGAGCACACACCTGTGTCTCAACCATATTCAAAAGCAGCATCCCTGGCACATAATCATCTTCCTCCTCCTTGTCACAGCACAGTTTTTGAAAAGATTGCAGTTAACACCCGAAAGCAAGTATATGCTTTTACTTAAAAGAAAAAAAACCCTAATTTTGGGAACAGTCTATTATTTAAGTTCACATCTTTTTCACACATATATGCTTCACACTTAAGCAAGTTTCCATACACATCTCAGAAAAGTTAATAAATCAAGTGTATCTTTTGAAATGTTTAAATTGAAAATATATCAAACAGCTAAGTCCAACTTTTGTAGCTTCTTTCTATGAATTTGCTTCAAAGCATTCAGAGACATTTTAATGCTATCAACTTAAGAGAATAAGGGAATAAATGCATTTTTTCACCTGTTAACTTCAGATGTTTATCATCCGATTTAATTCAAAGCACAGTTTAGAATTTCAAGGAAGGAATACTGTAATTAAAGAATGAGTCTTATAAAAATTATTCTGAATCACTATTAATGCCAAGAACACACTGTACTCTTTCCAGCCATCACTGGGCAGAGGGCACTTCTCAGAGATGGATCGTGAGGAACATATCTTGTTTAGCATTTTGATCTTTTATCCTTTTTTGCCTTTTAAGAGGCACAAAATAATGATAAGCAGTGTATTTGTCAGACCTAGACCAAATGATCTCAAACTACTAATCGTCCTGTAGTATAACTCTGCAGTAGTCTATATCGTAAAGGAAATACCACACTGAAGTCCTGAGACAGTAGGCTGGTTTCTCAGCTGGTCTGAACGCACCTCTTCAGGGGTCAGGTTTCACTGCATTACTCTGTTACAGTGCGAATTCTGATAAACTCACAGTTAAACTAAACTGCAGTCTGTGAGAGCCCATGAACATACAACTTTATTTAGGTACTTGTTCTAGCACCTTATCACAGTTGTATAAGACCAGGTAAGAGTCATGAATTTTGATGTGCCCAAATACATCACCCAACACAAGTATTACCTGTTTATGCGCAAAAAGTAGAACGCGTTATTTAAAAATGTGTGTTTCCTCTTACTTAAGTCTTACCATATCATTATAGTAACATAGGTGCACCTAAATTAATCCACCTTCTTGGAAGATCCTACAACAGGTAGTTCAGCAAACAACAGCAGCTTGCTTGCTGTCACTCAGAGGGGTTCCCTTCTAAATACTACTGCAGAGCTCTTTTGGTAAGCGTCCTCAAGTTAAGTGTTCTGCATCACAACAACTTCTGCAGACAGAGTTCTGAGATAAATCCTTTAAGAGGACATCGTTTATGAAAAGCTAGCAAGCTATCTTAAGTGAACTTTCTTCATCTGTTTATCATATACCTGTCCTCATTTTTCTGTCCTCTCACACCGCCAGTTCAACCCAGTTCAACAGGTTGCTGCTGCCACCTACCGGAAGAGGTCTTACTCTCCTTTCTCCTCCATGGCAACCTTTCTCTGGCTCTTCCGCTGCCTGGACACTTCAAAGAGGCGATTCCATTTGCTAGTACAGCAGAAAGTTATTTTTTGGTGGGTCAGGGGGAGCCTGAATTAGTCTCCATCAAATTGAGCTGGCTAGAAGAGGGACCCAAGAAGGCCACATGTAGGGAAGAGTACAGACTGGGGATATATTTCCCTTGTTAACAGGAGGGGACTGTTAGATTGGCACTCTATTATTTCCAATTATATGAACAAGCAGAATGACTGCTGAACTCTAGAGCTAACAGCCAAATAGCATGTTGCTAGTTATAAATAAAGTGACCACTGTTACTGCTATCATCAACAAATACCTAACCATAAAAAGTTGGTTTCTCAAGCCTACCACTTTCACATACACATTTAAAGACACTTGAGCCTTTAAAAATAAACACTTAGCTGGCTTTCAGTACCTTCTATAATTCTTGGTCTTGTATCATTGTGTGATTAAAATATAGTCTGAAGTACTGAATTAATATGAAGTAAAGATCATATATATTTGATTCCAAGCTTTCAATGACTCTCCAAAGAGCTAAGACAAACTACTCCTTTGTTAGCAATTGGGCTAGTACCCATCAGTCTAGTAAGAGAACAGAAAGTAATCTCCGAACACCAAATCATCCTTAATCTCCTTAAAATCTGAATTAAGTCCCCTGAAGTTGCAAGTGAACTAAGGCAAAGAGACTAAAATCAAGTCAGCCCAAGTGCTTGATATTCCATGAACACATCCACAAAACAGTGCTACCCCAACATGCAAAAAAAAAAAAAAAACAACCCACCCCCTCTGTTGTCCACAGCATGAAGCAAACCCAAAGCATATCAAGTAACTGAGCTGTACAGGTATCTGGTAATTCACAAAAATAAGTTTCAAGCTTGGCACCAGATGTGCAATGGTGACACTTTTGCTCAGATCCGTATTTTACCACTCAGTTGTGAAAACACTTCAGAAAACCAAATTTTCAACTGGATAATTTTACAATTGTAATTTTAGAATGAATGTAATTTTTTATCAATTATAGTCATCATCAGCATGAAGCTAACTAGAAGTGTTTGCAATTCCAGTTTTAGAAGTAAGAAACAGTCATCAAAAGAGAGATTGCCACTACCACATAAAAATGAACTTTGCTTTTCTGAAAGGCTTCAGATAAGAAAGAAGGAAGAAAGGAATTCTTATCAGTATCGTTTCTTTTTCTTTCACTTTGTTTCATTCAAAATAAGCAGCAGTTATACCCTTTAATAGAGCAGATTAAGCATTAGAGGCTAAGTTTTGGAAAATTCTAGGTGTATGGGAAGACACGAGGCTCCACACAGTCTCTGCCTGACAGCATGGAAGGCAAAAGAGTAAAACCAGTCTAGAAGGCTTAGGACTCTCTGAGCCGTTGTAAACTCAGCACAGACTTTCAGTTTCACATTTGGCAGTAATGCTTTTCTACACATTCTGACAATTTTATCTGACTGAAAGACTTGGAAGGGAAGGAACTTGTCTTACTCTTGCAGCCCTGTCCTCATTTCTCTCCTGTTTTCCCCTTTCATTTCCACATCAACCCAAAGATTAAACAAGGAAAAAAAATAGAAGCATTGAAAGTCTTTTGGTTCTCAAAAAAGATTAATCTAGAAAACACTGGTTCTTGTGGGGTTTTTTGTTTTATTGGTTTTTAAAAAGATTCTCCCCCAAAATTTTTAACCTTTAATTTTAATACATGCAGGCTATGTTCTGCAGCCTTGAAGGACAGAGGCTTGTGTTTTAAGAGGATTCAAATTCTGACTTCACGAGCTGGAGCTTGAAATACAGCAAGTATCATGTAGCTCATTGAAAAACCACTAGAGCTGGCACAGTCTCTTTTGCTACTCGTTCCTGTCATTTCTTCACGCACATCTTACCAGTAAACAAAAAATATATTCAGAAATCACAGAACAAATATATTCAGAAACCAACACTTCAATTACCCTACATCCCTTTTTCTCCACTCTCTCATTTGTTAAAGAGCAACCACAACAAGAAATTTCACTTTCCAATCATAATAGAAATCCCACTTGCTACAATCAGCAAGACAAAACCAGCTACAGATGTAGTTTGAAACAGATCTGTCGCTATAGGCTGGAGGAAAAGGTTAATAACACATATAGAAAGAGCACGGTACAGATTCCCTTGTAGGACACTCAGGAAAATGAAGAACAGAGGAGAAAGGTCCTGAGAAACAACCACTAATGAGAGTGATGTAATCTGAAGCTTTTCATAGTGTCTAAAGGCTATTATTGTTGGCCTGGGAAAGGTGAGCATCAGCAGCAAACAGAATAGCCTCCAAATCAATGGGGCCCCTAAGTCCTAGTCATAAAAGCATACTCTCTGCTAGGGAGGTTAGCTACAAAGGGACAGAGACACAAGTAAAGAAATTGCTGTATGATTCCTGCTTTCTTCAGAATAAAAGATTCTTTCATACATGCCATGTAAGTGAAAAAAAAAACAAACCTGCAGATAAAGCCCAGTCATCATTTCTTCTATTGAACAGAAATAAGCCGTAAGATACCTAGCATCACCAAACTTCAGCCTAACAAAAAAAAAAAAAAGGCAGGTGACCATTGGGGACCTTTCAGCTTTGGTGTAGAACAAGGGAAGAAAAAAACCTCACAGAGCAGACAGTTTAAACTGCAGACTTTTGGAGGAGGACAGGTGAGTTAATAATGCCTACTAGAAACAGTCTTTGACTACCCTCTATAGTATTCCTCTAACTTATGTGTTAGTGATAGAAATCCTACCAAGTACTGTTTACAACTACAAGATCCCCAATATAGAAGTCCATGTGCCTACAACTTACTGATCCAGTTCTTGGAAACTGCACCTGCTCGTGAAAGATAATTTTAATGGCTTGTCTGCTAAAACTCTTATCTACTTCAAAACGTAAGACACTAACATGATTTTAAGACTCAAAGCTCAGTCTCTCCTCCTCTAATTCCAGCAGTCTTCAACATTTTAAATTTCATTCTTCCAGTCCAAGAAAGAGGTGACCGAGCTGCAAAACGAAAATTGCCTCAGCAGCTACGTACACAAATTTGGATGATGGATTTTACATGTAGAGACAGTAATAACAAAAAAAATCCCTTTTTTGTCAAGGAAAGAAAAAAATAAATGTAAACAGCATGATCATAACTGAGAAAAGGGTAAAAGTCTCAGAAAAGATTAGCAGAAAAGACCTCCCCACACACATACAGCTGTACAGTCTGATGTCCCTGACTCACTACTTGCTCAAATACTCATAAAAGCAAATGTCTGTTCTCCATGCATGACATTAAAGGTAAAAATAAACACCACATATGGAATAACCAAGTAATTTAATTATGTTACCAAGACATTTAAGTAATTATATTGCAAATACCTAAAAACTAATCATGGTCCCTTAACAGAGCAAAGATACTTAGAGTATCACTATCCCTAATTGTTGAAGAGAGAAGAAATTAAAAGAACCTCTCCCTTACGAACATCTGTAATCACCAGGCATCTTTAAAAAAATAAAAACAGTGGTGACGACAAACTCCCAATTCCTTTCCCTCATTTAAAAAGTGAAGAAAGAACCTTGAATCAGAGTTGTCATGAGATCTGAATCTAACCATAAAAGAGATTAAATGAATCATTTAAGCCTAATCGAAAACTAGTTTGTTCAGAATATCAGGGCTCAAAATTAGGTTCTCCAGCTTTTCAAAGCAAGCTGTCTGTCTCCCTCTTTACACCTAATACAGCATATTTCTTTCTGCTCAAGAGCTTCAATCAAAATGTTTCACTATAGACAATACCACTTTGAAACGCTCATACTACTTCAATCCAGAAAATAAACATTGTCAGCATATTAAAATGTTTTACATATCAATTAAAGTATACCACACAAATATACACATCACAGTCTAGAACTGCGTCAAACTGAAAAGCAAAAGTCAGAAAATTATTTCTTTTGAAATGTAAACTTTTTTTGAGGTAGAAAATGACTGGCTAAAACAATCAGTCATAGGTTTCTCTTATTTCAGTGAAATAAAAGCAGAGTTGTTCTAATGGGGGCAAACATTTTTGGTTATTTTAAGGATTTGGGGAAAATTTCCATGCAAGAGTTTATTCAAAGCGGTCATCTTTTGAGAACAACAGGCTTAAAGATATAGTGTAATAACCAAATGTATGATTAAAATATATGTCCGAAGATCAACCAGAACACATCTTCAGTTTTGTGCATTGCTGTACTTCATTTTACCCATACTTTCCTGAGAAAACGACTTATAATCAAAATTAAACTCTCCTTTTTTCATTTGGCCACACTTAAATTTTTTTCCAATTACACTTAGAACTGGCATGGTAGGACAAGCCTCAAGGCAGTATCAAACCCAACTCTCCTGCTCTCCTCGGACACGACCAGTGATACTTTGTCCTGCAGCCTCCAAAACCGTGAAGTCTCTTATGGTCAACTCCCATTCCATAGCAATTTGATCAGCTGAGAGGTAGGTAGGTGGAAGGAGGCTAATGAGCAAAGAAAAAAATCCACCCACTCCTTGAAAGTACACTGACCATTTTCAAAACACTTTCACCTTTTGTAATAAACATGACAGTATCACCTACCACTATGTATTAGTAAAAAGAGTAAAACGTATGACCACTATCAGGCACTTAGGTATTGATGAGAAAGTCCCATGTCCTATTTCCCACAGAAATAGATGCAAGCAGAATGAAAGGTCTGAAGCAACTGGACCAGTGGGCATGGAGTCAGATAACTAAGCAACTAAGTACCATGAGCTCCAACTTCCCTCCTGTTCCCTAATCATAAATGGAAAACTACAGGGCAACTTCCACTCCCTTCTCATCTACCCTGGGTGACTCACCTGGAGAATCATCTCAGTTTATTTCATGAACTTTGAGATTTAATTTCCCAGCAACCCTCATACTATTCTCTCCTGGTCAAGGAGCACAAAGGATTGTGTCACACACACACTTTTACTTCCAGGCTGGTTGAGTATTTTCTTTTCCATTCTTCCCCTCTTTACAAAACTCAAACAATTTCTTTAATTGATAGGAGAGGTGTCACTGGTAAATCCAGCATTTGGGTAAATACCTACTGAAAGCCAGACTCTGGCAAAAAATAAATTCCTTTTTCATCTTAGTCAGAGACTTGACTTGTTTACTCATAATATTTCAATGACAGTAAGGCTGGGTATTTCAGCCACTCCTTAAAATGCAGTTCCAAAACAATTCAATACTGCCACTGTCATTCCCCCTGCTCCCAGGCATGCATTCCCCCTCTCCCTCCTGTGATCTAAGCCAATGCTGGCACTCATCTGATCCTGCAGCAAGCCAGTTCATGGAGCAAAACCAGGGGGGCGGGGGGGGGAAGTAGTGTTAATTTTCTGCTAGTTTAGCTTTGAGTCAGATGAATGCCAGTGTGAACACAGGGAAAGGAGCAGAGCCAACTTACAATGATTTACAAATCACACCCTTAAGTTTTCCTGAGGGCAATCTTGGAGGAGGGAGAAAAAAAGAAGGTTGTACTCAACACTAAAAGAGACTTTTCTGATTTTACATTACCTTAGCACTAGAATAAACATTTAGGAGGTTAAACAGCTAGCCCAACTACACAAAGCTGTCTCTGGCAGCTGTTACAAACAAACAACGATGTGGGCCTGTAGGGCAAGAGGAAGGAAGAGCCATACAAGTTCTACAGAAGCAACACAAAAAGGGTTAATAACAGCAAACCACTTCCTTGAGTTGTGAGCAGCTAATTGGAAACAACTGTGGTAAAAGAGGGCACCTGAAGTGAGAGCAGGTGGAGAAGTTCCAGAAAGACTGGTAGGACACCACCAAGAGGGAAGCTACCACCAAGAGGCTGGGAAGAAAGATCTTCAGCTATTTAACACAGTACCATAAAGAAAAGAATGGCCACAGAAGTCCCCTTTTCTGTCTATCCTCTTCTCTAGAAGGGAAATTGAGGCCCTTGGATAGGAAGGGTGCCCTTATTAGGAAGAGGCCTACAGCTGGGCTGCCAGTTTTAGGCTAACAGAGCTTGACTTTGTATCTAAGTGCAGTTATCTTCCCCTGTGAAACTACACTGGCAGAAGGTCCTAGGGTAGCAGAGACTTCTTTGACAGAATAGCTGCCAGGGAAAAGGGGGAAAGGAAGAGAGAAGCATGGTCATGGAAATTAGGAGCTGTTTTCTTTTTCTTCTCTGTTAGTTCCCAAACTAACACATGTAAGGACAAAAACCAAGACCACCATCGCAACATTTGGGAGGAAGCCTCTAGTTTCCACTTATTTTCTGCCAACTTTGTAATAGTAGAGAAAAATAAACAAAAATCCATTAAACCTGGGAAAAAACCCTAAACCAAGATGAGGTAACAGACACTGATAGGCAAGGGTCAAAGAAATACTCATGGCCAATACAACTTATTTTTCTTGTTGCTTTTCTTCAAGGAGCATATTTTATACACAAGGAGGGAAAAGTAACATACATGTCTAAACAGCTGTTCCTCTAGCTCCCAATTATTTTTCCATACTTACCTGCTTCTAGGATTAAATACAGATTTCCTACCTACGAACTGATAATACATCATTTTAAAATTCACTATTTTCCCCCTGAGTTTCCCATGTTTCACTATGAACTTTCTTCAAAGAAGAGAAGAATGCTACTTGTTCTCCAAACTTCTGTAAAGGGAAGAAAGATGCAATCACTGCATCGTGACGCCCAATACAGACTAACAACACAACTAGACAGTCAAAAGGAAAAAATTAAAAATAACCTGCTCTGAAAAAGGCACATGAGGAAAGTAATAGAGGGAAGTTGAGAAAGAATAGAAAAGGTACCTCATAGTGCAAGGCAGGTAAAGAGCTTCTAACCCTGTAAGGTCCTCCACTTTCTCATGCTCTTGGGAAGAAGAGACTCCCACAACAGCAGCAAGATTTACAGAAGACTAAAATCCACATAAAGAAATCCAGAAAATTTGCAACTAACATTCTGTCCCTGTCTTATCCCTATTCCAAGGCCCTTGCTTGGAAACTATGGACGGGGGTGGGCAGAGGGAAAATGAGGAAATAAACCATTGTTCAAAAAGCTAGAAATCAAGATTACACTATCATCTAGCAGCAAAGACAGAAAAGGGTTCTGAAACTGACATACATGTATTATTAAACTACGAAATCTAACAACCCTTTTTAATTAAATAAACCACCAATATTTTGGACATATTAACACATGCCAAAAGTAAAAAAAGTTAATGTTTAACTAATTACTAAAATGACAAACTTTGTTATTAACTTGCCAATCATTCTAAAAATGAGAATTTCCCACTCCCTTTATTAAATACTTATCTTCCTACTCAGATTTTGACCTTCCTCTGTGTTTTCTGGATATTATACCACCTTATAGCCTTTAACTAAGAAATTAGCTGTGTTTTATCTTTCTCTTTACAACGGGAGTTAAACACTGAAAATATAAAAAGTACATACAAGTAAGAAGAACAGTTAAGCCTCAATGTTTAAGTTTACTCTTCTAACCACAGATATAGCCAGATATCAGGTGTTTTCAGGAAACTAAAGAGAGAGACGAGATCCCATTTTATAAAAACAAATATTAAACAACTCCATGGAGGAAAAGTAACTCTGCTAGTCTGGATAGCTCTTCACAACTTAGATGTACTAATACATTTCTTGCATTTGCAACAAAGATAAGAGGCCTGTTAATAGAAGTAGACCAACTTTTGAAAGATAAGATGAACAATGTCATGCAGATAAAGTGGCAAAGGATTGGTAACTATTATACTTAGCTTCATATTTCAGAAGGATTCAATTTTTCACCCATTCCAATTTTCTAATGCTTGTCCTGCAAAAATACTAAGCTGTGGGTTACAGGCAGGCATAATTTAAAAACGCAGATGCGGACTTTTCACAGAAGCTGGCAAGAACAAAGGCATGAAAAAATTTTTGTGCTTTAATTTTGTGATAAAAGCACATTTTTTTCCCCATAAATAGCAAAATAAGTATTATTCCTTTCAATTACATATAGTTTAATTCTCACAATAGGTTCAGAAAGGATGACAAAGCAGTGACAATAAATTCTTAAGTTTAGCAGACAAACAAAGCTGCACTGCTAGGCTTTTCCTAAATCAATTGAAAATCCTAGTCAATGCATGTACATCAGAAAACAAAGCTACAGAAGGCAGAAAAGCTGTACTGTAATAGTAAAACGTGCAATCAGAAAGTGCTTTTGAAATCAGTGAATTTTGACAGTCTGAGCAGTCACAATGCATTCTGCAACATTCATTGACGTGACAGTGTAAGGTGATGACTTGCCCTTATCACAAACAGGCAGCAGCCTGAAGTCCCACAGACAAAGCTGAAATACTATTTTGCTCTAAGTCTCATAAAACTTCAAACCAGAAGACAACTGTTTTTTAATTAACAAAATCTCACACTAGTTTAACTCTGGATATTTTTCTAGCTAAAGTATTTTTTTCAGTATGAATTATATTATGTTGAGTCAAGTTGCAGGTCTCAAGATCTCATTTGCGTTGGCAAGAATTTCCCCACTCATTGATGGGGAGTGGAAAAAACACTTCAGAGAGTTGCCACTGGCTCTACATTGAAGAAACACAAGCTACAGTTTGGCCTGTTCTTTTGGCCAGTTTCAACAGGAAGGAAGCCTGTAGCTCCATCAACTCTGCTAACACCATTAGGTGGTACTTTAAGATACTCTGTCACAGGGAGTTTACTTGAAACTAAAATCCACAACAAAAAAATTAAGTAAACCCAATATAATAAACACAACCAAGAAACAAGAAAGAAGTAATGTCAAACTTCAGCACCTAGATAAGGCTTAAACACTTGTGGTTTGTACAGCATTTAGTAAACAGATGGGCACTTACATTAAGTTTTAGCTTGAAAAAGTTGTTAGTATCTGCCAGCCTGAAATCTGAATGTGCAGGCCAGATTGGCAACTACTGTTATGTTCCAAAGTCCATCCAAAAACTGCAATTTAAAGAAAGAGAACACCTACACATTAATTTTAATTTAATCATCTTTAAATGAAGCTTTATATTCACTAATATAGCTGAATAGCAGATTATAATCTAATAGATTCACCAGTTTCCTCTCATAACCATTAAAGGTTACAAAAGGCTCTAACTCTAGGCCAGGTCAAATAATACTCCCCTGTAGTAGACTGGTGAAACGGGAATTATCTTTACAAAACATCTGTTTTGCTATCCCATTTTAACCACATCTTTCCTCAAGCTGCATATCTCTTCTAAATCATTCTCTCCATCTTCCTCTCTTTCCATAACATACCTCATTGCAGTTACGCTTATCTATTAGCCACACTTTCACCAGTTTCAATGGAACCTGAATTTCCTACTCCATTGCAAAACTGGACTACAACATTCAAAGACTAAACACCTTAGAAAAACCTACCCATTCTTGATGACAAAGAGAAGACTGCTAGGATTCTTACAGGCACCACTCACTAATTAAAACATGCCTGCTGAAAGCATTTAAGACACCTTGATTATCTCCAGAAAACAGGAGAAAGATTACCGTTACCATCTTTCACCCAGGTAGCCACTGGTGAAGATTTCACACAGTGGCAGAATCCACATATGTGGGTTCTACAGTGAAGTCACTTCAACTAGTTCCTGTCCTACTTTTTGAAGGGCTAGCTTTTAATTTGCATCATTTCGGCAATTCAGTTGGTGACCCCATAAACAGCTGCAGTGCCACAGATAGGCAGAGATGAATTCTTGAACTGGTCTTCCTGCTTGTCTATTGTAGCACCACTCTTAGGTCTACAGTTTCATGAGAGGCTTTCTTCATCAACAATACCAGCTTAATAAACTCTTACCTCTTCTTCTGCTTCTTCCCCATACCTCAGTTGTGCAGAAAAACCTATTTGTGGGATCATACTATAAACCACACCAGTGAACTAAGGGGAAAGGATGGCAAATCCATACATTGTCACCACTGTAGTGCAAAACATCCCCCTCAGCGTGAAGTTATAGGAAACTACTGAATTGATCTAACAGCTCCTCAGCATCAAGGGGTTAGTCTCACTCCATGAGATCACCTAAGACAGTTAAACAGCAATCAACTTTTTCTGGTTAGTTTTCTAACCCCCAGTACATAGATTGACCTGGCTCACAGACAGATGAGACAAGTACGAGAGACCAGCTGCTTGTGTCAGTGAAAGAAATCTTCCCTATTCAGTCACAGCAAACTATCAGACTGGCCCCCGATGCCCACAAATGCTTGCATTCTTCCATTTTTTGCTTTAAACCAGCTATCTCAAAGCCATTTTGTTATATTACTCCAAGAGTATTTCATTTACATAGAAATACTGACAAAAGAGGTAAAGCACTCCTTTCATGGCAGCAAAGGCATATTTTGTATCAATAAACCAAAACTACTCACCCAAGTCAAGGTTGAAGCTCTTCCAGAAAAACAACACCATTTTGCCTGTGTAACTGCAGCTACACTAGCAACCTCTGCATGCATACAGCTACATTATGGAAGGATGACACTTTCATGCATCCAAAATGATGCAGCCATGTTGGTACCGTTCACCGCTTTGACAAGACCTACGTCACCAGAAGAGTGAAGATAACAGATTATCATATCGATTTTTTTTTCCTCCACAGTATGTGTATGAAAGCACTACTGGGAGAACTGATATTTTCCTTTCAGTCTGGAAACCACAGGGGTTTTCAACCCCATGCAAGGGAAAAAAGAAACAAATAATGGGTATTTTCTCTGAACCTTACTGCTTAACACATCACCTGCTAGAAACAAGAGGCTGGAGAGAACAGAAATTTCCACAGTCCAAATGACAGTTCTCTCCTGCTGCTTACAATTTGTTTTAGTCTCCTTCACCAGATACTGTGGAAGAGGAATCCAAAGAGTGTTGCACTTCTTCAGGCATGGGAAAGGAAGGTCAAAACGTGCTTCTTGTAGAGAAGGAGGAACTAATTCTTTAGCAACCCCTTTTACACATAGCAAAGTCCTAACTCAGATACACAACAAACTAAGTTATATTGCTTAAAAATTTGCTAGTGATCGAATTTCTCCTTGTATTCAACTCATTTTACAAAAAAAATATTCTCAGTCTGACTGAAGCCCCGAGTGTAAACATTATAGATGTGATCCACTGTCACAACCTTCACCAGAATTCCCAGCTTTGAAACACCTACCTCTACCCTAAGCAGCTACCAGTAAGTACAAGCTAGCTACCAGTAAGTACAAGCTGGTAAGAGTCTAACTCAGTAATTTCATAATTCTTGTACGAATCGTTCAGACGAATCTTAAGTCATGTGTCAAAACAGCTAAATGAATTACAGTTATTAAAGTTTTTTTTTTTTTTTTTTTTTTTTTTTTTTTTTAAGATTGGCACAGTGCAAAATGACTGAAGAACTAACAGGCATAATAGATGAAAGATAACACAAATACTTTGCTAAATGTCTTTGTCTAATCCAATATATGCATCTTGGTAAACAAACTTTATTATTCACGGGACTGCAAACTCTTCTGGGACTGACTTATTTAATAAATATTTATGCAGTGCCTTGCACAAAAGAGCCTAATCCAAGTCAAGCTCTTTAGCCAATACCAAAGCATAAATAAAATATAATCTGGTATTGGCAATTATTCCAGCAAGACAGTTTAAAATACACAGTTTGACAAACACACACACACAAAATCTTATCCCCATTTACCAAAGACAAGACCAGTATTTTAAAAAAAGGAACAAGACACCAAAACTTTGGCTTATGAAGCTGCTTCAGTTAAATGTGAAACATACCGCTTTGTACTTATCAACCTAAAATGCCTTTTTAAGCATACTTTTGCTGAGCCCCTGGAGATTCCCTGTTTCCACGCTTAAACCTGTTAGATTAAAGAAGGCTCTCCAAGAAAGATAACCTACCATTCCCCTTCAAAAAAACAAATGTTTGTCCAACAAATGGAAAGTAGCAGTTTGAACCAGTTGAATGAATTAGAAGAAATCCAAGTGCAGAAAACATGACACTTTCTTTTTCTCTCATTCTCTCAGGAAAGCCTAAATGGAGCAGGGGCAAACTTAGCAACTGATACTCTGAAGATGAAACAGAATGAGAAAGAAATGGCAAGTGCTGAACTGATCTCTTAAGGAGGAAGAAAAGTTTCCAAGAAGAAAGACTAGAACAAAAAAGAATGCCAAAAAGAAGTATAAACAAGAGGACACTAATGTTTCAATTGTAATATATAGATCATATATTGCCTAGGCAAGGGAAAGGGAGAATGAAGAAAGGATATGAATGAACAGATCTCCTCTTTTCTAGCTCACCTACAAATATGATAAGATGTCAGTAAAAGGTGGTTGGAGGAGATAAATTCCGCATGGAAAGAGGCAAGAAAAAATAAACAGAAAAAATATGAATGCTGTAAAAAGACAGAAGAGTACTGTAAAAAGAGATACATAGCACGGCATGGACACAGGAGGTAGAGATTTTTCTTACGGGTTTAACACATCATGAATTGACAAAGGATACAATTAAATGCCACACTGTACAACTTTTTTTTTTTTTTTTTTTTTTTAAGGGTGGTCTTTTTTCCCCCT
>NW_008795490.1:1385508-1391289 GCF_000699145.1 Aptenodytes forsteri | reverse complement strand
AAAAGATACAATTAAATTCCCCCCTTTACAACTTTTTTTTTTTTTTTTTTTTTTAAGTGTGTGCTTTTTTCCCCCTATGTAGGTGAAACAGTTCATGAGTTTTTCCACCTGGGGAAATCAGGCTTAGGACTTACATGGGAAAAGACTTTTCTGCATTTCTAATCTTCAGTATAAAGAAGAAATCGATTATTTCCCCCCCCCAAACAGCTTCAGGAAAACAGATGATTTATCTGGACATACATATTAGTCATAGCTTCTGAGGCATCAGATCAGTAACAAGTACTAATGTCTTGTGGGGTAGCTAGATTCTGAAACTTACTGTATTTTTTTTTTCAGTTAGTTTACCCTGCTGAAAAAGTAAGACATTCTGAGAACATATTGATAAACAGATGGATCAACAAATGAGATTTTTACAGGCATACATTGCAATTTCCTTTGAAAAATGCATTCTAAAGCCCTAGATTTGACAGCCTCTAAGAATTTTCCTAAGAATTACTCCCTGAACATATTTATGTTTGATCTTTCTACAAGCCACCTATGAAAATACCTGATAACAGCAAAGCATCTTCTTGAACAATAGAGATATGCTGCAGCAAATAAAATTAAAGTTTGCTGTTAAGAGAATTTCACACGTCTGCCAGTGATTTCTTACTGGTTTCTACCAGTATTATCTACAAAACAGAGGTATATCAGATATTTATTTCAAGAGTCAAGGAACTACATAAAAATCTTTATTCTGTAATAAATCTTTAATAAAAAGCAAATAATTTCAAGCTTATTAAAACAATTTGATAGTATCATGGCTTATCTTCACAGATAAATCTATTAGACCTAGGAGTACATTAAATATACCATTGCATGCAACAGCCCACAGAGACATGACTGAATTATACTATTAGCATGAGGCAAACATCTAAGTCATGCTATCTAAAGAAACTATAACTATATATGATGTAACAATAAAATAGTGCTTTTGATAAAAGTATTTCGAGAATAACATGTATTTCTTATGCAGCTTAAATAACTCCTCCCTTAGGTGTGCACATTCTTGCCCCACACTGCTACATGCACCGTGTCAGTCTAGGTGTTCGGGCAACCATGTGTTGCATCAGACCCATACAAACACAGATGCAGGCACAGCAGCAGAGGCTCTGTGTGCATGGAAGCAACAATATCACCAAACATCTAACAGCCACCTCATCCTAACAGTTTCTATCGCTGTAGTCAAAAGCGTGCCACTGTTACAACACAATGTTAGCGGTCTGCTCAGCAACCTTACATATCTCACCCCTTCCCCCCCCCCAGTCTTCATCTTCTTAAGAACCTATTGTAACATGATTTTTGTTTAGTAAACCAAAACTGGCAGCTGCTGCTAACCTTCCTCTTAAAGGCACTGTCCCATAAATAGCAGAACTAACAAAGCACTGTTTCCCATAGATTTGCACTCTGTCTCAGCCATGCCCCTGTGTTCCAAGTAGTCACATTCCACCTCTATCCCAGATGCCTATTATCTTACCCCTCTCTTCCAAGCACTAGCCACAATATACTTAACCTCTCATGTCCTCCAAGTACTGACTGAAGAAAAGAGTACTGCACTTCGTATCTCGTTCTTACCCCACAGACAACTGTTTGCTGGCCAACTGGCAGGTTAAATACAGGTAACTGCTAAATTAATGCAAAACTTTCCCCTAAAGAGATGATCTTACTGAATGAAGCCATCAATTTTAACAAAGCTTGTTAAACGTTATTAAAATGTAACATCTTTGAGACCTTGCCCCTTGGCTAATTTCTTTGCTGAAATTAGCCGGTGAGCTCAAAATTTATTGAGATACAGGATTAAAGAAAACATAATTGCTCAAGATTTGTGTCTTTAGAAATGTGAAGATGGGTTTATAAACTACACAAATATATAAAAACCAACAGCAACTCTATTTCTTTAAAAAAAATACACAGAAAATAGATGCATCTCAACATCTTATCCATGTGAGAACAGTTGATTCTGAACTCCCAAATTGCAAAAATTTATTTTCTAGCATGTCTAATTAACAAAGGCTTCTTAAAGAAACTGCATTTACACATTCTATTTGTCCTTTTAACAAGCATTTGCATCCTTCGACCACCTTCAAGCGCATTTTAAAGGAGGTGTAAAAGTCTCAAAGATAAAAAAGGCTTCTACAAATTTTGTGAGAACTGGCAGCTTTGTAGAAAAAAGAAACTCAAATTCATGCCTTCAGTGAGTGGAAAAGCAGGTGGAGCTCTGCCTTCTCCTCTACTGGCAGACCCTGCAGACCAACCATCCAGCATGCACATAGCACCAGATTTGATTAATTCTGGAACAAGCTTTAGATACTTGGTATTTGAGTGTTTATGTAACTTAAGAAAATCATCAAAGTAGTGAGCATATGTAGTGGCTTTGTCCTGTTTTTTGTAAATTCTAGCAAGCCTAACAATATCATGACTAATAGGTGCACAGTTTTGGTTGGTTTTTGTTTTAAATTTTTTAAAAACTTGTATATGCAACCTACAGAAACTTATAGGGTTTTTTTCCTACCACTCTGTGTTCCCAAGTTAATGCTTTTCTAAACACTAAAGGGAGCACAAGTTTTACATCCATTCTGAAACACTGATTTTTAAATAATGAAAAAAACTAAATTCTGCTTATAGTACAACCAGGATCTGAATGAGTTTTAAACCGCTCATCATTAAAGACAGTGAAATCTGATCTTCATCTGTGCTCAGAATAGGAAAGAGCTATACATTTTCCATATTGCTGCAAAAATTGATTACACATAGCATTTTTCTAAGAATATAATATATATTTTAAACAAAAGAATCTTTTTTTTTTGTAAAATTCTGTGGCCAGATACTAACTTAAAGTTTATTTAGCACATTACCATAAGTTATGCTTAACTTCTTGCCACCAAAAAAAAGGTCTAACACGTTCTAAAAATATTAACTACTTAACTACACCTTAACTGCACCTATGGCAACAAGAACATCCTAAGTGATGCCATTCATTTAATAACAGACATGCTCCAGGAATATCAGGATACCATATACAAGCAACACAGATCTTTCAACTTTAATTACATCAAGCTATTTCACTTGGTTTCACTAGAACCCAATTACTACCAATTAAGGAACGCCAAAACCCAAAGGCAGCATAACACAAAGCTAGAAAGAACTCAGTAAACATCTGTATACTGTTTGGAATACTCTCTCACATGAGAGTTGAGTATGCTGATCAGTTCAATAAAAGTAAGTTCCTAATTTTACTAGAATTAGGAAAAAGGTCTACAAAAACTTTTGTCAGGGACAGCATTAATATTATGACAGTGATGTTTTGGTAAGCATTCTCAAGAGAGGGTGAAACTGAAACAACTATTATACTGAAACGTCTGACTACAATTAAGAGTTTATAAAAAAAAATTATCCAATTGTGAATCTGACAGCTTTCGCACTCTCACAGTTGCATTTAAATATACGGAATCCAATCCAGATCAGTTTGCTAAGCAGGGCTCAAGAAGTTTTACAACATCCACCAGCGTTTTTCCTGTTTGAAATAGAAAGCGTATACGTTTCTAGTTGAGATAACCTACTATGCAATTAAAGAGAAAAAAAACCCAACTTAATCACGTATACCTTAGTGGGAAAAAAGTTAACTTTCATTTCAATCATTTAAATATTTGAGTTTTGAGTATAGCTTTAAAAAAAATCCAGTTCTGAATCACTGGAATTTTTGTTCTATTTCCTGTAAAAGCACCAACAGCAACATCGTTCAGCATTCCGCTTGCAGCGGTTCAGAAAAGATCAGCCTGATCCCTCAGTCCTAAATTTACAGTCATTTTATAAACTTGAGGTCACATCTCACCAACTTATTTCACCAACATTTCCAGCCACGGAGATCATGATAAGGAGTAGGCACTTGCAATAGGATGAAGAGCAATCTAGTTTTATGTTTCAAAGTACACTCTCACAAAGAAATAAGTTTGCCAAAAGCTCTTTAAGCTGCCTAGCAAAAAAAAAAAAAAAAAAAGTTTGCTGAGAATAATTTCTTCAACAGATGACAGGTTTAATTCTACAAGGCTTGAAAAGCGTACCAGTTATCTATAAAGCCATTACAAAACAACAAAGGACCTCAACCTTCAAAGCAATGCCAGGGTGAGAAAACCCACTATCTTCTTCCATCCTGTCACTGCTGGAAAAGAGAAGTTTCTGCCAGGACACTGTCATAGGAAGAATGCCCATTTTCAAGAATTCTATTTTTATATCAGCAAATTTAAAGGAAGAGGGAAGAACCCTTTGACTTCTCTTGATGTTGAGAAGGAAAATGGTTTACATTTCACAAAGTCTTTGAAAGCTGGTGTAAGCAAGGGTAGCATAGCAAGAAGATGGCATTGCCCCCATGCACAATGACAGGGATGATGCTTTATCAAACATCTCTCAGAAACAAAATCGGCATGACCGCAACTGAGTATCTCCTCTAATCACCTTCCTCCCCTCTTCCACTTTGCAGGTTCTCCTGTGAAGCAACATGAGAAAAACCACCCAGGTCTTCTCAGTTTTTAAAAGAAATTGAGAGTCAGTTCAGCATCCATTCTGCTGCAGCGCAAGCCAAGGTACTACCTACAGACAAGCCTCCATAAGTTTAACATATGGATAACAGCCACAAGTGACTGAAACTTTCATTTAAATTGAAGGGCAGAACTTACTGAAGCTGATGACATGTGTCTCCTAATTTGTCAGTGGAACTTCCCTCTTGCCAAAAGCAGATATCAAAATTCTGAGGTTTAACAAAACCCTATTACAATAATACGGATAAAGAACAAATAATTGAAATATGTATATGAGATGCAAATGCCTGGTTATCTGGTAAATCATTAGCTAAGCTGAAAATTACTCCCGATTTCAGCAAATTGTGGCCAATCATGAATATAGTGCTATTGCTACAGAGTCGCTAGCCCTCCTTACTGTAGAGCATGTGCAGTACCATTTTGGTGGCTAAAGTTATGATACAAAACAATTTGAACAGTCTAAGAGAATGACTCTGTATTAACCGTATGTCTTTTTCAGTACTCTGACTTACGTAGATGTTTAAATTATATGCAACACCATTTTCAGTGTTCTACAGTTGAACTTCAGAAACACCTTTATTCAGTCTATATCAAATACCCTAAAAACTTATGAAGACTAGAAAGCCACACCTGAAACCTACTCCTTGCTAGGAAGTATTCCTTTGGAATTCCTTTTTTAAGTACGTACTTACTATCACTAATACAGAAACACCTACAGGTGTCGGGCAGAAACCAGGGTCTGCTGAGCTACCGGGTACAGTACAAAGAACACAGGGTCCCTGCCCTGAAGGCCTTGCAACATTAACAGGACTGAGCATTCAGACACTTAATACAAGCCTTTCAATGAATGAGACAAAGTACTACACACCTCCGCACAGCGTTCCCAGGTCTCTCAGAGGGACAAAACAGAAAAAGAGATGAAAAAAAAGAAACCATATGCATCTCCTCTCTTCGAAATCCCTCTTATCAGAACCATTTCAAGAATTTCCACTCAACAATTAAACTGACTTGAATAATGGAAACTAACGTCCCAAATATACTATATATGGAATCGAGCCCAGCCAGCCCCCGCAAAGATACCAGGCACCAAAAAAATCACACCTCCGACACTTCGTTACTCATCCCCAAATGGCGGAGTCTCGCCCAGCGCACTCACACCTGTCACCTGCTGGGCGCCAGGCCAGACCCCCCCACCCCCTACCCCCGC
>NW_008795490.1:1366706-1384173 GCF_000699145.1 Aptenodytes forsteri | reverse complement strand
ACCCTCGGCGCCGCGACGTGCGGACGCTTGCGCCCCCCCTTCTCCTCCCTGGCCCCTTCTCCTCCCTCGCCCCTTCTCCTCCCTCGCCCTTCTTGCCCCACCGGCCGCCATCCCCCTCCCCCGCTGGCCGTGGCCCCCGCCCGCCGGGCCCCCGCCTGGGGAAGGGGAGGCCGGCGGGAACCGGAGCGGGGTTTAAGAGAGCTGAGGGCGGAAGGGCAGCCACCGCAGAGGGTAGCATCTGCACGGGGAAAAAGAAACTAGGAAAAGCAGGATTAATTAAAAACCCCACACCTATATCGAAACAGTTGTTCTGAGAGGGAATTGCCAGACGCTTTCTGTCGGAAATGCTGGTGCTCTTTCTAAATTTCTTGGTGCTTTGAGTACGTGATTTCCATCATCCCTCCGAGGTATGGCTCGGCCTAATTCCCTTTCCAAAAAGCCGACAGGCGAGCAGGGGCCCGTACGCTGGCCGGTGAAGCCCTCTTCCCCACTCAGCTCGGCAGCCACCAACATCTGCGGAAGGGATCCCCGACCTGGTCTGCAGGGCCAGCGAGGCCGTGATCTGTAGGAGGGGAGCCTTGCCAGCCTTGGGGGCGGGAGGCCCCGTGGGTCCTAACGTGCAGACTTGAAAATAGGAATCAAATTCCTCCTACGATAGAAAGACAGGCATCTTTGATTGTAGTGGGGCATTCAGGTAGGTCTTTGTATTTCCGTAATTCGGGAAGTTTCCTCTTGCGTGAAAGGACAACTTTTAGATGAGTTTGTGAAATCATCCAGTAAATCAATAGGGTTTTGGGGGTGTAATACCTTACACCACTTGCTCTTTCTCACTCTTCCTGTATTTCCTTTCTTCCTGCGTGTCTTGGATCCTCCTTCCTCCCTGCAGTGAGCAGGTGCTGTCTAACAATGGACAGTCCGTCCATCCATCCACTCCTGGGTAATCCTACTCTGCAAAATACAGTCGCAAACAGAAATAGTGTAATCTTTGTCACCTGTAGCGGAAGGAAACTGTCTGAAACCCTGCGATCCAGAGTGGGGCCTGGCGGGGAAAGGGATGTGGTGGGGCTTCCAGATTTCCCCATACAGCGCTGGTACTGGGCAGAAATCAGTAGAGAGAAAAACTTTTTCCCCCCACCTTAGCTCCCAGAGGCAACAGTGATTTCCAGTGCACTCCAGTATGAAAGGAACTACAAAACTGCCAGGCTGTAGTCATCTCAAACCTTAAAAGCTGCACTACCCGTTGCAATGGAGTGATGAGAGAGGTCCATAGTTTCTCCACAAGACATCAACTGTTAGATTGGCCAAGTGATACTTGAGAGATACAATGACATAAACTGATAAAAACCTCACAGGTGCAATAGGCAGGAACTAAATTATTTGTGACAATTTAGGCTAAGTGTTCTGTTACAAGAAATAAAATTGACTTTGCCATTGCAACAATGGATATTTTCAGAAATGATTGAAAATATGTTTTCCAAATGAAAGTATTAACACGTAGAAAAAACCCAACCCAGTCAACTGCATTTAGTTAAAATTGTGAAACAGAGAGAATCCCAGGGTAAGCAACTGCAGAGACTAGCTTTGCTTGGAGTAGGCAGGGAGAGAGAGAAAATGACACCAACGAGCCTAATAGTGAGTTGTTATGTTAGGAGGAAAAAAAAAATAAAAAAGGGAAAAAAGAAGACAGTCCCCCTGCCCAAAATGTAGAAATACAGGTGTGTATATACATTTCAGTAAGAATCAGTCATTTTCATAAGCTACAACAGTGAAGTCTGCAGTTCTTTTGTACATCAGCAGCATGGTGCATGAAACGCATGTCCCCAAACTTTATTACTCGGCCTGTATTGAGTCAAGGTTATACAGGGCTGAGAATCTGCTGAAATTTGTTTGTTAATTGTAAACAAAACAGTATTTCCCCAAACCCAGCCAGAAATGAATTTAGTCCTTTACAAAAATGGGTAGTAACGGGGCATCTAGAAAGAAGACGCAATGGAAAGATGAGATCACAGAGAGCTGTACCGGGGTTGCTCCACTGTAATTGTTCAGATACATTAATCAAACCTTTCTTTTTTGTGCCCCATGCTGTAGGCAGTTCATGATCTGCCCGGTCATCCGCTCAAGCACACCGCTGTTCAACTCTTCCAGCACAACCGTTTCAAACTTTGCTAAGCCATACCTGACCTTTCAGACAGATGGGATAGTATACTTACATGAATACATTTTGTGCACTAGAAACTGAGTTTATTTTGCTAAGTTTAATACCAAGTTAAATATTTGACCCTTTTGCCTACAGTTGCTAAAACAGGGATTTGCCACAGGAAAGTGGAAGACCATCTCTCACTGCTCCATCAGCAGTATTTACTGCAATGCGTAAGCACTGGGATCACGTGAGTGAGCTGCACGGTCCTCTCCCACACTCTCCACGCTGCATCTGTGTCTGAGCCCGTTGCTAAAGTTGCTCTTCTCTCCTCTATAATGGCTAATTTTGAATAATTTTTTTTAACAGCTTTCCAAAATCAAAGAACAATGTATTTAGGAAAATAGTTCTATGTACTGAGATTCAGAAAAGAACTCTTTTCCTATGTATCTGCCACAAGAACTAGGAGGATCTATCTACTATTAGAATCTGGGTGTAACTCTTATCGTGGTGCAAATCAAGGCTTCAGTCACCAGTGGGGCACAGGGAGCTGCCTGCCCAGCAGTCCAGTCGATTCAGGGCCTTGCTTCTTTCCCCACAGATTTTAGGTATTACCCATTTTTTTGGCCATGCAAGGTATGAGTTCATGTTTTTAAAACCTTCATCAGACTGTTTATATTCTTCATTGCAAGAAAGTGAAATTATAAATAGGAATGGGGAATTACTCTAAACACATTGTACAGGAAAACCGTTTCTGCAAAAATACAGTCAATGTTGTCAGCTTGGTACTGACATTTCTGATGCTGAAATTTCCTGAGAATGCCTTTTAGAAAAGGTAAGAGAACAAGTCCAGTTAAAACCAATCCACAACAACTGGCATAATTATTTCTGAAATTGAGTTTAAAATTAGTTTTCTGCAGTGGAAAAAGGTGGCATTGGCAGCTTTAAAAACACCACTTTTCCCTTGGATGTTTACCTGGCAATTTCTTTTTCATTATTCTAGACAGAAGGTCTGCCAGTCTTCAGGTTGACAAAAACACAGTTAGCATTCACTGGCCAAAGGACAGTCCTTGGAAGCTCCCAGTCTGAGGTTACATCCACAGCTTCTCCTATAAAAACAGTTAGAATTCAGATTAATAATGTGACAAGGAAATACAGAAATTAACCTTATTTCACAAGATTCACGCGTTGTACTTTTCTTGTTCTATCTAGAAGTTATCAGCTGTGTGCCATAGTACAATAATTTGACCAGCCTGGTGTAGAGAAGTGGATAATGCTGGATTTGGAAGTAAATTCAACTGCAGAGCCTCAGCATAAAGCCAAAGCTGTGATCAATACACAGTGTAGCTTTGCTCAAGTGAAGGTTCTCAGCACTTGTCTCCCCCACCCCACGATGAGTGCTTATACTATGTAATAGCTTTAAAAAAAAACCCCTTTTTGTTTCCATTGTAGGAATAGTCCAGCTATTGATGTTTATTTGGAGAAGTGTGTTGGAAATGGTAGTTTCAATATTCTAGTTTACTATCTTTTCCTTCTGTTTTAAATGTCAGTGTAATTCTAAGTCTGGTTTAAAAAAGTGCTTATACTATGTAATAGCTTTAAAAAAAAACCCCTTTTTGTTTCCATTGTAGGAATAGTTTGATGTTTGATGTTTATTTGGAGAAGTGTGTTGGAAATGGTAGTTTCAATATTCTAGTCTTTTCCTTCTTCCTTCTGTTTTAAATGTCAGTGTAATTCTAAGTCTGGTTTAAAAAAGTGAACCGAACCCAAATCACTCTTCTTTGATCAGAAACATCAGCTCTAGGAGCTCAGAATTCATGAACAATCCTAAAATAACAAACAAGTATAATCATTCAAGTAGAAGAAAATGTTTTGGTAAAGAAATGGGTTTCAGGTCAAATTATTCAAAGACTATAGTGAACTCTGGTTGCTTAGACTGTACATATGTGCAGTTGCGAAAAGCTGTTGTGCCCTGATGTTTTTCTTTTCAATCCACAGTACACAAAACAGCTCTGCTATCACTGTTGAGACTCCCCTGCTTTTCCAGGTTGCTCCCTTCCTTTCTTCAAGATAGCACCAGCTTTTTTACTTCCTAACAGCTCATCTATTTAGGAGTAGAGAGCAAACATGACATTTGAGATAAGGATATGATTAAGAGGTGCCTTAGTGGTTCATGAGTTCTAGCAGCCTCGCAAGATTTGGGTAAGGCCTTTGCAGAAGGGAAATCCATTGAGAGAGACAGCCTACCCTGGCATTTCAATTTTAAAAGCACAGTGAGCTGTGTTACAGTGGAGCGTTATTGTAGGCTATGTATTAACCTGACATACCGAAATAACATGTTTTTGGAGACTTGGTAAGACTTTCTTTTTTTCCAATATCTTAAAAACCCCGTTCATTTATATTGATCATGAGTGCCTTAGAGGAATGTTTCCACTTGAAGGAAAATGTCTTAGCCTAGCCAAAGCAAGTCCGAAGTTTTTTAAATAATTGCTTTAAAACTGGGAAAGACTGCCATATTAAATCAATCTTTTGATTAAGTCGGAAAAAGTGCATCATTGATAGCATCAACAATTTACAGATCTTTCAGTGCTCTGAATAAGAGACTTAAAAATGTATGAATAAAAGCTCATATATGTTCACATGACATACAGTTGAGTCAATACCTACTAGGGAGACAAATTTAGTATTATTTAATGCTACCATATGCCTCTTTTATGAAACTATTTTTGGTAACTCAGTGACATAAAATGTAGAAAGCCAAGACCATTTGAGGCTCCAAGATACTTCAGAAGAAATACTGGCTATGTTTCTTCCCAAGTCTACTGTTTCCTATGCTTCATGGGAAATTCAGTAGAAAGTAATGATAAAAATAAATTTCTGCTTTTTGTAAGATTTATATAATACTGGCATATAGTCACTGCTGTCTTTAGAGTCTTGATTCAGCAGAACGCCCAGTCTCTTGCTAAAGTCCATCTTTATTCAGGATACCTTTCAACCACGTGCTTAAACTTTGCACTGTGTTGAAACCTGAGGCAAAGAATGGACTTAAGTGTTTTTGTGGACAGGTATAACTTGCTGATTTGAGACAGGAAACCTACCTTGAAGTCCAAATAAATGACTTTCCTGTTCCAGATTCAAATCAGGCATGAATGTTTTCATAGTAAAAATCCTTGCAGAACGTCTTACAGCTCTTTCATTTTCCAGCTACTGATTTTAACCTCTTCTGTCTCATTGACTTCAGCCAAATCCCTTTCCTTTACACACTTTGTAAATGTGAGAGTGCAAACTGCAATATACTTCATCTTATTATATATGTTAACACACAAAGGGCAATAATTATATTGTGTTTAAATTCCCCCAAATGTGGAGGAGGTTATTGGAGGGTGGCTAGTATATTTTAAAAAATAACCCAAAGTACTCTCTAAACCTAAATGGTTCATGGTATTAGATTTCTCCATCATCTTCTGGCCTTCTGCCCCACTGCTGTAATTACCTTAACTCCTCACGCAATAATAAAACTCGCTGAACAAATCCTGTGCCTGCTATTAAGTAAAATTAAAGCTTAGTACAGATTCCCTGCATTCTTTCTTCTCTTCAGCTGTGGTGCTTGGCAGCTTGCATAGTACAAATGAAACACACAAAGCCTTTAAGCCACCCCATATTAAAAAAAAAAAAAAGTAACTCAGAGCTTTCTAATGCTGATATGTATTAGAAACAGTAGATTTTGATGAAGAACGGTACCGGATTCTCCATTTCTGTAGAAAACTCACTGGCGTAACAAAACGGAATCAGTCAGGTAAGCTTATATACGCACTGTACCGGTTTGTTTCCTCCTGTATCTCATGCAAGCCCTTGTAAGGAGAAGGCAGCTCAGATTCCAGGTCCACTCTGTCCTAGCTCTGTCTGAGATTGCCAGCAGGAGTGAAAATTGCAGGAATACATTTCACTATGTAACCAGTTATCCTCTAGCTACTGCGTCAAAATCACCAAGTTCCTGTTCTACCTGTGTGACTTTCAAGTTCCAAGTTGAGCTAGGTTTCAGTCATCATCCCTCAAGCTTTTACCTTTCCTGTGGGAAAAGAGCACTTGTATGTACCCACAGTTAAAAATGCTTCAGTATCACAGAGCAAAATATTAAGAAATATTGAACTTCTACCTCATCAGCTCACTAGAATTAAGAATGGTCATCCCGTCTCCAAGCTAAAATGCTCAATACAACTAGGAAAACCAATACAGAAAATAAGGTGGTCATTCGTGAAAACAACCAGCTAGTATCTCAGCTGTTTTCAGCTACTACAATGTCACGTAGAGGTAGAAGAGGAAATTGTGGGAAGTTTGTTAGGAGTTGCATAACGTACATATTTAAAGGAATGCATTAATGTCCAAAAATTTTAGTGTTTACTTGTTGGTACATTTTTCTTCTCAAGATCTTCTGATAAAGAACAGAATACCTTAAAAACCCATGAAAGTCTGTTCTTCCATCAGGAGGGTGCCCATTCTGCGAAATACACACAAGCCTCAAGAACATAACCCAGAAACTATAACCCCAGCTAAGCCAAACACAAATTTGTGCTTAAATTTAGGCATAGGAAGAGTTCTGTTGGCTTTACTCGCATGCTTAAAATTAAGCATGTGTTTTAACACTTTACTGGATTAGGGCCCATGTCAGCAAAATAAATTTCTTGGGAAGAAGTAATAAAAATGTAGCTTGCAGTGAGGGACAGCAGAGCCATTCACAGCTACAGAAGCTTTAAAACACTAGCTGGTATTTATGTATTTAAAGAAGAAATCAGGCGTTAAACAAAACATTTATTTTAGATAGCTATGTAATTAGTCTGCTACAGAAGCACCTTCATTTTTCTTAATTTGATGAAAAACATTTTTTGCATCCTTGCATCCCTGAAAGCAAATGAAACTACACATCAAGGAAAAAAAATGTTTTGCAAGCACAAGCTTCAAAAGCAATTTTCCCACTGTTTAGTAACAGCCTGGCTGCTCCAGAGATACCATTGCGTTCCCTGGAGAAGGAGACAGACAGGAGGCCAAGCTTTTTAAACACTGAGTTTCATTACACACATGCACCTGAATTTGCTCATTCAAATGATTTACGCAACAAATAAATCATATAATTGCATATATACAATAAATGTCAGCTAACTAATTCTCTTGTATGCATTGTGCACTGATGTGTATTTATTTTTAATGCTAAGAACCTCTCTAAATATTTGGTATTGTACCTCTAGCCTTTAAAGAGAACTTACATCATTTGCAAAACCAGAATGGTTACAATTCTAGTAGACTGTGTCTATGTTAATTGTATTTTTTCCAGTAAAAACTTTCTGTTGCTAATAACAGTGCAGCGAAGTATGAATTCTAGTGTAGATATAGCTCCTTTGGCATTTTAAGTGCAGCGCTCTCTGGCCCGGTTCAGAACACATCTGTCTTAAACAGAGAGGCCAGTAGTCACAGCAGCTTACTCTGTGCCAGCGCTTTGGCTCTTCCCAGTAGCAGTGGAGCTGTACCAATGGGCAATCCTCTCACTAATATCCTTACACAGAAAATGTGTTAAACTCTTTCGCAATAACAGCTTCATTTATTCCTTTAGCATTACTTCACACCTGAATCATCAGGCAATGCATGTGCGTTGTATTTTCTGCGTTTTCAAAAGGAAAATCCTTCATTCAAAAGACAAGACATAATAATTTGTTTTCAAGTTAGCTTTTGCTCCTACCTTTAGTAGCCCTCTCCTTATAGCCAATTTTCCGAAGGGGGCAAGGTTGCTGAGGGCACAGCCTGCAGGTGTTTGTGCTCATCCCCTGTTCCCAGCCACAGCCTCTGAGCCCGTTGGACAGTTCCAGATAGACACATTTGTAATTCTCAAGTTTTTCAGAAAATAAGTGTCTGGGGTGCAAAGAGAGACAGTAGTGTCCTTGCAAAAGGGAAGAATAAAGATGGGGCTTCCCTCACCCTTATTACACGTGAGACAATCCACTGGGAATGCCAGCCTTGAGACATAGGTCTACAGCAAAAACAGGTTTCGTGACTCCACTGTTACCAAATTCCTGATTCCACTGTGATTCAAAGCTCAGGATCCTCAATCCTCTTTTCATATCTTATTTGCACAGTCCACTGCTCAGGGAAGACCTGTTCAAGGTCCCAATGCCCTACAGTACAAACAAACATTAAACAGTCAATTTATTGACTGCATAAAACTTAGGAGATCGCAGATGTGAAGAAAAATGGCTCCAAGAGAGTGTTTTCTCCGGTAATCCTTATGGACAGTTATGGGACTCTAGTTAGCAGGGTTTGTAAAAAAAAAAATCAATTTTTCTTCCTACCTCTTATGTCAGAGGTTGCCTTTTCTGCAAAATTCACCCCTTTACCATCGCTTCTGAGGTCCCGTTGTGATTTCTGCAGTGATGGCAGTGATGTATACAGATATCATTAATCAGCTTAAAGTTGCATTGGTTTTAAAATCGCACACTTCTGGTAAGCCACTGCGCTACCTGTTGAGCTGGAAATAAGCAGCGTGGAACCCATAGCACATACCAGTCATGTCTCACTTCCATTGTATGCCTGTCATCTTCTACCGATGGGCAGGAGACCTGAGCACAAATTGAAATCGTGCTGTGCTGCACGTGTGCAGGTTTTGTGTCTAGACAGTGCTGCAAAGAAGCCTCAGCGCTCACCTGCGCATTGACCAGAAGTGTGGGAGAAAGGGAAGTTCGATTTAGTGGCAACAGCAGCAAGGCTGGGGCTAAGTCAAGCTGGCCAGCTAAGCCAAGATGTGCTAACCTGTATACAGAAACCAGCCCTACATACCAGGCTAAGGTACGAGATGGCCAGAATGACAGTTCAGATTCACCAACAGTTAACTCAGTGCTGTGTTTTTACATAGCTGTAGTAATGGAACCATAAAAACTCCCACCAGGTTGAGGACTCCAGTTTGGGAGCTTTTTCCTAATGTACTACATATTTTAAAGCTTAATCATCAGCCCTTCTCCAAGCAAAACTCCTACCCGTTTCAGTTAATCTTTGTCGGAATCACTCCCGGTACTGGGTAACAGGCTGCCATTAAAGTAAAAATTAAAACCAAGTTTCTAATAACAGAAGTGAAGTTCTGAAATAGTCTTCCAACAGTAATGGGGAGTGAAAACCGGTTTCAAAATGGAATAAAAACGTATTATTGCAGCTTCATGGAACTATGTTCAGTGAACCATAAAGGTCTCAGCCGGTTCAATTTCCTAGCTACCAAAATCCAATACCAGGTAGTCATCTGAAATTTGTACATGCATTGAACTGTTACTGATTAAAATAATTGTCACTGAGTATTTATTTTAGTGAGACCATCACCCTCAGAAAAACAGAAGATTTAAACCACTGCTAGTAACTTTTTTTATAATAGGTCACTTGTCAGCTCGCTTGTAAATACCTGATGCCCAGCAGCATAAACAGACTTTGTTTTTAATTTAGAGAGTTTTATTTTTAGGAGTAATATTTCTATCCAGAAATCTTGCTACAGTACTATGCACAAATTTTTGTTCCAAATAATGAAGGTCTACAAAGGCAGCGTATATTATTAAATTACAAAAGCACCTGTGCATTCTCAAGGCAATAAATATTCAAGTAGTAAGTGTGTTTCAAGTATGATTAGTGCTCTTAGCGACTTTGGGGTTACAAATCAGTACTTTTAAATCTAAACTAGCTTCTACCCATCAGCTTATATAGGAGAGAAAAAAAACCAAAATAACACACAACAAAGGACCCAGAAAAGAAAGTTAGGTTTTGGTTATTATTTCGGTTATAGTTATCCTAACTCTGAAAAAACAAAGGAAGATCACAATGAAAGAAAAACAGATGTGGAAAACAATTAAGACACAGTGTTAAGCTGCTGCGGCTAGGACTCATAAGGTACCTGTATGAAGAACAAGTAACACGGCATGCTGCACAAGAGGAGGCCAGAGGTGATTTTTAAAGTGTCTAAGTTAAGATGCCCTAAATAACAGGTTTCCTTTTGGTTGTTCATCTGTGATAAATCATTAATTTAATCTATCCAACTTTTAGTTTAAGAATGTGTAAGCCATTCATTTTGAGTCACGATTCCATCTACTTTCATCTACAGCCTTTATTTCTCGTACATGTAGCATACGTAAATTTGTAGTTTTCAGCTTAGATAATGCAGCTTCAAAAAAGGAATGACACAGACCGCGTGGCCATGTAACTGGGCAATATAACTACAAGTGCTTTCTGTTTCTTTTAGAGGTATGATGAGTTGTACAGGAAAATTATATACACGTAGTCACCCTGAAGCAATGTAGTGATGAAAAAACAGTACCTGGTATCATTTCAGAATGGAATCAAATAGAAATGTTGTAAAAGGGAGGGGAAAAAAGTTGCAGTACAGTGTGTAATTTTCTGCTGAAACGAAAGGACATGCTATCATAGATGATGCAACAAAATAATAGTGTACAACATTAAAACACAATGCATTGCAATAAAGGAGTTGGCTTGCAGATAGTACACCTACGTTTCTTGTAAGGTGTTTCATATTGCAGTTGTCTCACTAAAATGAAGAGCTCTCTCATGGATATCTTGGGGCAAACATTGCCTTTTATTCATATTGGTTTGTAACAATTCCTAGGAATTGCTCTAACCATCTTACAATAGAGAAACAATAAAAAGTGGATAGTTTTGAAACGGCAATAATTTCATAAAACTTTTAAGAAAAAATGTGTTTATTACTTTGGGAAGTACTTTTAGCAGTATTGTGGTGGTACCACTTCCAGGCACTGAAATTAGGCTGAAAATAGCTATTGAAATATAGGAGAGTTGCAGTATCCGTATCAGTTTACGTCTTCTTGAGATAATCCAGTGCCCTTTCTTTAAATGTGCAGATCGGATAATCGGAGTGTTCAAAAGTACACTTAAAACGTTTTGCTGAGCACAGTTCCAGTGTCGCTGTAACGTAGCTAGCAGAGATACTTTCCGTCCTGTTTACCTGGCCAAGCATTAAGTTAATACAGCTTTTAATCTTTGTACTTGAGGAAAAGATCAGTAGTTAAAAAGAACTTGTTTAACAAATGAGTTATGTATTTTAAGAGGCCTCATTACTGTGTTTTTGGTACAAATAATAAACATTTTAAACTCCACAAAGTCTGTGGTGCTGTGAGCATTAATTCCTGGTTTAGTACTAGCTAGGAGAGCATTTCAAATGTAAATCTGAAGGCTTTTCATCATTGACCTTGTAGAGCTGACTAGTGTAGATAATCTGAAGTCATCATTGACCTTGTAGAGCTGACTAGTTTGTAGTGAGGTTGTAGTGAGGTCCTGTGTTCGTGGCATAACTCCAGGGAGTATTAGGCAAAATTGTTCGGAGCGTCATACCGGCAGCAATGCGTGCTGTGTCAAATCACCCTGTGCAAGCAGAAACTCTCCCATCTGGCTTCTAACAACCTATGCAGAAGTAGAGGGCGGTCATCATTGACCTTGTAGAGCTGACTAGTTTGTAGTGAGGTTGTAGTGAGGTCCTGTGTTCGTGGCATAACTCCAGGGAGTATTAGGCAAAATTGTTCGGAGCGTCATACCGGCAGCAATGCGTGCTGTGTCAAATCACCCTGTGCAAGCAGAAACTCTCCCATCTGGCTTCTAACAACCTATGCAGAAGTAGAGGGCGGAACACAAGGCTGCAGGAAGTACCAGACAGCGGTTTGTGGCGCACAGCTAGGGCCCCAGCTGGCTCTGCAGCCCATCTCGAAGTAGACCCCTTATTAATCAAGATAATTTTATGAGCAGAGTTCTTTCATGTCGTTACTCAACACACAGTACCTGGACCGTGGTGGCGACACGTGCCTTAAAGACACCCTGCTTATGCGTGTGTAATCAACAGACACTGAAAGCAGTATGATGTGTCTCTTAATCACATTGCACAATGCAGAGCAGTTGTTTGCATGTGCTCTAAAGCAAGTACTGTTTATATTGCTACCCTGGCAGAGTAAAGCGGGGCGGGGGCCAGGGGGAGAGGTAACGCTGTCATCTTATTTTTACGGGAAAAACAGAGAATAAGAAGTGAGAAAGAGGTTCCTGTCAGCAGTAATGCCCGAAACACTGTTAATAAAGACATTTGTTGAGTGCTGTAATTCCTAACATTTTAACTCGGTAGGAAGATGCTCACCTGTAAAATATTTATTTCCTTTTGTGGTAAGAAAAAAAATAAATAATGGGCCTTCCACCTAACTCTGGAGACATTACAAATGTCTTCATTAAATGGCAAGCATGTAGGACAGCACAGCAACAAGCAGATTTGTAACAAACAAATCTACATGGAGAAAAACCTCTCCAAAAACTCAAAGAGCAGCAGAATTACCTGGTCAAAGGATGGGTCCTTCCCCCAGTGCAGAACAGGTTCCTTGGCACGCGTGAAGGAAACCCAGGCTGAATGGAGGCACACTGGGAGCACGGAGCCATTGGCATTTGGCATGCATACAACACAGAACAACCTGAAAACACAGAACCACCTCACCCTGACAACAGCAAAAGCTGGGTAATAGATCAAATGCATCACTGAATTATTTCAAAATACAGAACATTATATGAACATTTTTTCTCTTCCATGATACTCCCATCATAACATTTCTGCCTTGTAGTAGATAAAATTCTAACTATTATTAGAAATCCTTTAGTTTCCAACATGCTTTAAAAATTCTACTGATGTTTACTGGTTCATTTCTACCAGTGTACTCTCCCTTGGCAAAGTTCTACAATTCTTAGATTTAAACTTATGAACAAGCAACTCTCCTTGTTATTTGTGCTTCTGTGTTTCCTTTCGAAACTCAAAACCTATGCCTTTTAATTATGTGGGGTTTTTTCCTTATTCACAGCTTATTACAAACATTTCTACTACGAGACAGTTCTTGGTCATCATTCACATTAGTTTGTTTCAGTTCTTTTTTTTCGTAAGTGCCTGGCTGACACGTGTTCTCACCTTCATGAACTGATCCTTTTTTAAAACAGGAAGAACTTCTGAGTAAACAATGTCATATAAAGCTTTATAAACAAGAGTAAAGTCAGCAAGATACAGAAAGTAATCTTGCCCTACTCAGCACTGGCTTTCAGAGCTCAGTATGCCTTTAGATCAGTTTTATTGAAACCGGAGAAGAGCAACAAGGAAGGATTAGAAGTCAGAAAAATGCAACCTATGAGGAAAAGATTGAAAGAACTAGTGCTGTTTGATCAAGAGAAGAAGAGGTTGAAGGCAGATAAAATAACAATCTTCAAATATGGAACAGTTGCTTAAAAAAAAAAAAGGTTTCAATTGCTGCAACGCTTGTGGCTAGACCTTAAGTGAACCTTTCTAAACAGTGAGTGCAACAAAAGCATTGCAATAGCTAGGGGAATTCACTCAGGGCCATCTTTGGAGATTTCTACAAACAGGTTAACGTATAAACATCTGTCAGGAATGCTGTAGGGTATAGTTTATCCCCCAGGGGATGGATTAAATTACTTCTTCGAGTCCCTCCCCAGGCCTATTTCTATAATACATGGTTCTGGTTATACAATAAAAATTTGTAATTAAGATGCAAACATTTTTGTTAGCTTATCACAATTTTTTACTGTTGTGATCAACTTTATCAATGTGAAACACTACCATGTTAGATACATGCAAAAAAATGTTGTTCAGTGTAAACAGAAAAAAGATCTGCATTTTTACAAGGTCTTACGGTTCACAAAAGGCTATACCTCTCTTCTTTACCTCTTCTCTCAGACTAACAAGTGATAAAGGAACAAGTCACTTTATTCTTTAATGCTATTTGGTATTAGAAATTATCATCTCATGCATTATCAGTAAGAAGACTGGTCCACGAGTATTCCAGCTCCTGTATTCCAATTTATATACAAAGGACTGGAAAGGATCTCCTAGGTCATCAAGCCCAGATCCCTGTTATCAGAGTCAGCCCTGCAGTCTATAATTCATCAAGCTTAAATTTGTTTGCAAAGTTCTGTCTTAAAACGCTGCTTCCATTATACTGACTGGGCAGCTGTTCCAGACCTGTCTCCTCTGATGTTTCAAAACTTCTTAAGTTTTCAAAGTAAATTCAGTTAGGGCAGTTTATACTAATTCACTCTTGTGCCAGCACTGACTTTTACCTTAAATATCTCCTTTCTGTCACCCAGGGACAGCAATCCTATCCTCTCTTGTTTTTCAGGTTAAATTTTTTTTGTCTCTTATTTAGCTGGTCCCTTAGCCACCTTTCATTTTCTCCTACTTAATTTCCTTGATGAGTTTCTTTGACAGCCCGATGGATTTAATCCAATGCTTTCCTTGTCAGCAAGATCAGTTGGTAAAGACATGTACTTCATCAGTATGGCATAATCTGCTCCTAAAGTATATGTTGTATTTTGTCTCAGTTTTAATTTTTTTCAATATCTTCAGTTATATTTCCTTCAATATTTACAAGCCTTGCATAGGGTTGAGATATGATCAATGGATCCAGCTGCTTATGTTGTAGTCTTGCTTCATCCTAATCACAGGCACAGTATTTGCTATTTATGTCCTTTCCTCACTATCTGACCAAGTCTCAGCTGTTTATTCAAAATCTTTACTTCTGGATTTCATTTCACGTGCTAGTTCTTCCAATATACTGGTTATTTTAATGTATTATCTCTGTCCCACCCTTCAAATGAGCACATTCAGGTTTTTCAACTTTGCTATCATCTCAGGTGTGCTCATTTCCATTTCTCGGTGTTAAACATCCTTCTCCTGAAACTGTGTGTTCCTCGAGGCAATACCATTTTTTACCTATCGTTTCACTCTCTTTACTTGTTTCCATGCTCTATCTTTCCTCAAATGGTTGGTTCTTGGCACTTACTTAAACCAGAGGACACCAGTCAATATTCTCACCAGCTACATTTTGCGTGGTAGCCTGCAGCACTCACTAGAAAGGAGGCAACTAGGAGGTGCAGTCCTCCTTGACCAGAGAGGGTCCAAGTCATTCCTACACACATGCTCTGCTCACCCACCCCACTACAGGCAATTCTCACGTAGGGCCTCCTGCATCCCATCTGTTAGCCTGCGTTACTGCATAGTTCAAATACAAACAAACTTCTTGGGGCCAAAAGTGGAAGGAGGAAGAAAGAGCTTCTGTCTGCAACCCAGTGTCAGGGTTTTGGGCAGAGGTGACTCCTGAGGTGTAGTCACCAGGCTGTTAGTGCGTTTCACTCAGAGGTAGTGTAGTGCACGGCACTGGCTGGCTGTACCAGCTCTCCGTGGATCAGATGCGGAGAGGTGGGTGCTCCAAGATGAGATTCACAACAAAATCACCCTGAGCGAATGGGAAATCCTGTGTCTCATTCACATTTCAGTCCCTACTGATGTTGCGGGAGAGAGAAACCCGCTGCTGTGGTGCGAATTAGCATGCCTTCAGATGGAGAGGCAGGTAAGGAAGCAGGCTGGGTGTTTCGCAGGCTGCGTGGCTACAGTTTAGGCACCTAAATTCCACTTTAAACCAAATGTAAGCACTTTGGTGCTTACAAAGTTACTTCTTTATCAACAATTTTCTGATAAAACCTGAGTCCAACAGAAATTAAAGAGAAGCTTTATGGCTGTGGACTACCTGACTTTTCTAACCACTTCAAACTCCCTAACCTCTGCAGCTTGCCTGTCTGTAAAGGAGCGGTAACACCCTAACAGAGTTTATGTAACTGCTACTCAATATTGCATTAAGCTTCCTCCATTTGACATGTAAAACTTCCACCTGCTCAGTCACCCAAGTCCTGACTTGAACTAATGACTCTTGATACTACAGCGCTATATTTGCTCCCAGCAGGCTGATAACAAAGTGTACGGAGGAGCGCCTGATCCAATTTATGCTATAGCCTGAGACAAAAATTGTTTTACACTGGCTGTTATCACCTAGCAGCAGGATCAGTTTAAGTTTGTTGCTCTCTAGAGAAGAAGGAAACTGCAAATACAGTGAGAAATCCATGTGCCGTGGTGTTTTAAAATGTCAGAGAGCCACTACTGTATCATTAACTATAATTTTAAGCTTTGACAATGCTGTCAATGAGCCTTGGTATTTTGTCATCGCTGTACTATTTGTAAAAATCTGTTTCTCTCCATTGGCTTCTTCTTTCATCTCTGTGGTTGGCAGCCTTGTTATTTATTTTTCTGTCTAATGGAAATTCTAGAACTACTGGTAGAAAGCGAAGTGTTGCTATGAAAAACACGATTCCCCCTCCCCTCAAAATATCTCTTTCTTTTTCTCTGTTTAAAAATGAATACTTTACAATGTAAATGAATACTGTTTCCTCCTCCTCCCAATTTGTTCCAAAGGCAGCAGGAGCTTTTAAAAAGCTGTTTCTCTCTAAACTTACCACTGAGATAATTCTGAGTTACTGTGAAAGGTTTGTTTCTGTCCACCCCCTTCTCTTTTGCACAGAGACATTTTCACAAATCTCCTGTTATCAGGCAGTGCTGAGAGTAGAGCAACTATGGAGTCTCTAAAATGCCAGCAAAGATTATCGAGTTTGCAGTGATAAAGTACAGGAATAAACAAAACATTGTAGCATGCTTTAAAGATTCAGTCCTGCTCTTCATTTGAGCATTTTCTTTGCCTGAGCATTTTCTTTGTCTGATCCACACAAAATAAATATAAAAAAGGCCAGCAAGTACAAAATAAGTCTCTGTATTCCACTAGAGCAGAATAAAGCAGTTCATAGGCTTTCTGTTTAAGCAACTTTGTAAAGCTCTGCTTATCAGCGAGGCTTCCAAAATTCTAAATCTGGCAATTTTTGTTACTACCTTTATGCTTATTTACAAGTCTCCAATCTCCAATTCCCCTCCCCCCCCTTAATGCATGCCCTGTTCCTGCTGCTGTATGCAGAATCAGCTTTCTGGATGTTTCCTCACAACATACAACACAGCTCAACTTACCACCTAGCTCCATCTGCTCCAAAACAATTTTTATCTAAAGAGAAACGAAGAGAGAAAGAGCTCCATTCACCTTGCTAGAAGGCGGTCACTGGCAGTACTTGCTCCCTCTCCATGATGCTCTGGGAAGACAATTTAATGAACCAGCTGGGCATTCCCTTCCCTACATTCCCTGAGATACTATAGGCTTTATGGTCCCTTTCTTTCCCCAGTTGTCTGGTCACATTAGAACAGGGGATGAGAGTCCAAAGGATGGAGATCGGTGGCAAGTGGTGTCCCTCAGGGGTCCGTATTGGGACCGGTACTCTTTAATATCTTCACCAATGACATAGATAGTGGGATCGAGTGCACCCTCTGCAAGTCTGCAGATGACACCAAGCTGAGCGGTGCGGTCGACACGCCAG
>NW_008795490.1:1355379-1366170 GCF_000699145.1 Aptenodytes forsteri | reverse complement strand
GCTGCAACAGGACGAGGGGGAATGGCTTTAAACTAAAGGGGGGTAGAGTCTTCCTTATATATATATATAAGGAAGAAATTTTTTGCGCTGGGGGTGGTGAAACACTGGCACAGGTTGCCCAGAGAGGTGGTGGATGCCCCATGCCTGGAAACATTCAAGGTCAGGTTGGCTGGGGCTCTGAGCAACCTGATCTAGTTGAAGATGTCCCTGCTCATTGCAGGGGGGGTTGGACTAGATGACCACCCTTCCAACCCAAACTATTCTATGATTCTATGATTTAAATGCAGTGTCAGCAGGGCAGAGATGCTCTAACATACAGGAGAAACATTTCCAGGGCTGTTGTGTTGATGAAGGAGACTTTTCACATTCTTTCATTCCTGGTAGAGGTCAGTTTTAGCTGACCTCTGTACTAGACACATTCCTGGCTACAGACCAGAAGATCCACAAGGAAAGTTGACCGTGGCACTGGTTTGCTGAATTCAGCGTATCCTTATGAAAACAAGGCCCTCGGATGACCAGGGATACCTACTTGGTGAATTCAGGTTGGGGTTAGGTGGAAGCAGCAGTGGAGATGCTCAGCTGCACCAATGGGCAGCCGTCCTGAGCAGGTGTACAGAAAACTAGAAATGCCTAGGGCTCCTCAGGTGCTAAAAAGCAAGGTGTGTTTTGTGGATGGCTCATTAAATCCCACTTCAGTAATGTTTTAGAGTTTTCTTTTTGTATACGGCACTGTCCAGAGGAACAGCAGTTTTTACCTAGTCTGGGAACTGCAGAAGAGAGGTGAGATAGAAGGTGGTAGTTTCACTCTGGCTTCTCCTGCCTCACATGTCCTTTACTGCCGTGCATTCAGGGGGGATTTTAGCCACAGGTTGTGCCACAAGTGCAGCAGTCCAGTCCCCAGTGGATACCCTAAACTCAGCTCTTCCAAAGAGCAACCGGATACTTCAGTTCTGACCCACAGCTAAATTAATAATCAGCAACAAGCGCAGAAACCTTGCAGGTGGTTTTAAGCCTGTCCTTGGGACTTTGGTGTAACCATTGCCACAGAGGCATCAATGTGAGCAGAACACATCGAGATGCCTCAGGGAGATGGGATGTCTCGGACACAGCGCCTCTGCTTATCACGGAGTCCTTATAAGCTTCTGGGTGTCAGTGAAAAAAATTGTCATAATTTGTAATGCCAGTAAACCTCTCTGTCTCAGAGGTTTCTTCTGCCCCTAAAATCTATCACAGTAGCTGTAGTCTGATGCCAACATTTGGTGGAAAACCTTCCCCTTTGCAAGAGAAACCTTCCTCAAATTGCGAGAGAAACTAGCTCTAAAGACTTTATTCAGCCCCTATGCTTATATAATATAATATAGCATCTGTTCGTTACATTTCCACTCTTAATTTGAGTGATCAAACATGAGTTTTTAAAGTCTGGGGGAGGGATGAAAGCAAAGGGTTGAACTTCTTGATTAATCCAGTGCCTCACAAAAGGTGTTCACCACAGTGTAGCCAAACATCGCCATTATAAGCAGATAGCTCTACCTCTTCCAGGGTGCAAGTGATGAGGGACGCATATGCAAGGTAGGGTGTGAAAATGCCCAAGAAAATTCAGAAGACAGAAGTTCAGGAAAAATGAGAAGGCAGCGTGCAGAAAATGACACAAACTCACATGCCTGAGTGCTGGATTTCATCTTCAGAGCTCCGATTTAGGTTATGAAGTTGGTGATACCCTAGGTAACCACACAATCTTCTATTCCCAAAGTTCTTCTGCCCCAGTTCTCAGGAAGCGTATGAACAACTGGCAAATAGGATTAAAACAAGTAATATGTAATGAAATGCCAACTTATTCTGTTGGTATTAGCAAGGACTTAATAAAGAAAGATTTTATCTTGTTAGAAGAAGAGTTTTGTGCCCAAGTTACTTCTAAACTGTGAAATGTATCTGTATCCCATACTGAATGTGTGTGTCTGTAACCAAAGGCCAGAATGAGTATTTAAGAGAGAAAAACATAAATGCAGCAGTGTGAAAAAAGGGACTGAGGAATTAGAAAGAGAGTTTGCTTTCCATTTCTAGAGGCACGATGAAACTAAGTGCTTTGCATGAGCTACACTGTCAATAGCTTAAAAAGATTAGGAGAGGGGCATTCTTTTAGTGCGCATGACCTTTTCAGCATCATGGCAAATAAAATAAATAAAGAGAATAGGCCAAAGGCAGAGGTGGGTTTATATTTAAACACAAAGTTTACATTCAGGTTTCTAGGAGAAGAGTTGGAACAATGTGGAGTAAGCTTGGATCTTCTCTTTCTCTTAAGATCAAATTGCATAGTATTTTTAGACTTTAATACTGTACATGTCTTGACCCAAAATGTAGTTAAAGTCTTCTTTTGTCTTGGATCTATTGTGAATTATTAGCACTTGACATTCTACAAACTGGGGCTGGCATAGACTTTCATAGACATAAACCCAGAATTGGAGTGGGGCTGTTGGGTTGTTTTTTTTTTTTCTTTTCAGTAAACACAGATTTATAATGTGCCAAAAACTCTACAGACCCCTTCAATCAGAAGTCAAGGGGGAGGCTTTCAAAACATTCTAGGCTTTTTTATTTGAGCCACCTCGTAGCTTTTTGTGCAGGCATTCCTTCCCAGCAAATAGCACAAGAGCTAGCATGCTGAACAAATAAATATACAAAGGTTACTGAATGTATAACCCTTTCCCTCCAAGCAACCTCCTTCTACCTTGCATGCACACACTGCAGGTTTAAATTGCAAGTGTAATTTAATTCCCTGAAACCAAACCAAACCAAACAAACCCTGTAAGGATTCAGAAAAAAAGATTATTGAGTCATGGTAACTTGTTTCATGTGTGTGCTTACTGAAGATCAAAAACCTCCAAAAATAATTTCTGTTTGTTGAAACATTCGTTTAGACCTCACGTTAACATTCTCGAGGGGCTCCTGTGCATCCCGGCCCCTCCACAAGGAAAGACGTGAGGATTGCTGATGAGAAACACCAAGTTCATCTTCTTGTGAGATTTTCTGACTTGTAGCAAGTTTCTAATAACTGTACCTAGCCCTAATGGCATCTTGTTCAGTGCTCTGGTTATATACATGTGGTGAACATGACTTAATAAGGCAAATAGTCCTGTGCAATAAGGTAAGGTTTTTTCCTAATCTTAAATACGTAAGGCAGACTTTATGTCTTTAAAAGTGAAAAAACCAAACAGCTCTCATGAAAAAGTTGCTTTGGAAATGCTTTTTGCTAGTGTACCTCAGGCTTCACTTACAGTGTTACAAAGCCGCACCTCAGTTTCAAAAACCAAGCTACCTTTTTCATAACTAGCCATCTCTGAACCAGGTAAACACATCCAAGGAATTAAAACCACCTGCCAGTCACCATGAGAGGACTGATTCACTGTAGTTGGAAGATGAATTTTTGTGCCATAAAAATGATATACTTTTGGGCTCCCAAGGACCACAGCAGCAGTCTTCAGCTTAAAAAAAAAAAAGAAAAAGAAAGAAACAGAAGCACCCTTACCACAGTATTTCACAACACCGTATCCGTACACAAGGTTCATAGCCAGTCCAAGTCCAATGGTAAGGGGTGAGCTGTAGCGTGCTCTGCATGGTCATGCAGCGGAGGCCACTTCCCCGTGTGCATGCTCGCAGCTGGGCCAGCTGCTTCTCCTGCGGCGAGCCCTGTCCCAGTTTGCACAGGAAGGGAGGTGAATGGGTTAAGCCTCTATTTCCACTGCTACTCTTCAGGTCATACGAAGGCTGAACGTCTTAAAGAAGTTTTTCTAAGGTTTTATGTCAGATCTTGGCTTCTTTTTTTCAATAGTCATTTGGATCTAGGTCCTTTTGAAACACGTTGTTTACAAACAGAATTAAATCTTTGGAAAATATATTTTTATAGAGCTTAAAACACACACAGTTAAAAGAATCTGACCCAGAATTTAATGTTTCATGTGGAGCTGATAAAAGCAGATTCCTTTTGCCTTTTCTTCCCTCTATGAAAGCGGCATTAGGGATGCATTAGATGCGAGGAGGTGTTAAAGATCCTTTATCTACTACCTAAAGCACATTCTCCTCTTTCTCCCACGAGGGCAGTACCATTCCCTCCTCATGTCCACTTGTTTGGATGGTGGACATCACTGACAGGGCAAGCGTGACTGGCAGAGGAAGTTCTCTATTACAGCAGTCACCCGATGCAATACAGCCAGTGATTGCCCTGGGGAGGATGGCTGTACACACAGGAAATCCTTAGTGTTTAGGGTTTGTCATTACATTTTCCCATGAAACCGGAACTGAAAAGAGCCCCAGTTATCAGGAACCTTTTTAAATTGACCTTATGATCTAGTAATTCAGAGTGTTTCTCTGGGACCTGAAAAGCATTAGTAATACATCAGGCAATACAGGTATATAAATAAAACCTACACTTTTACTTATCTCTCTATTCACTCTCATATTGCAAACTTTTCAGAGTAAGGACTAGTAGGGGCCTGCCACAGTGCAGCACAGCCATTTAGAAAAAGTGGTAGCATTGGTTATGGGCAATAGGGATATAAAACCTAACCCATTTTTCACCTGTCAGCTAAGAGAAAATACTGCCGCTAGCATCTTGGGACAGATTTCTCATCACCTTTGCCACGTTAGCGTTGTTCAGTGATTTCTCCCACTACTTTCTTTACATAAAGTTTTCAGTTCCATGTATTCTCTCACCTTGTATATTTCCCAAGGCTCAAGCTGTTTATTCTTCCTTTAATCAACAGAAATATTAATTTTATTTTCATTTTCCATTCTCTCTCCATTTGTCTTCTGTTCACAACTTCATTTCTTGCTGCTGCGTTTTCTACTTCCCGTTTCTGTATCTCAGTTTCTGGCCTTTGTTTCCGCCTCGTCTCGGTCTGTAATCTTGGCTTCTTTTCCTTCTCTCACCCCTTGTTTTCACAGCCTCTCTTCTTGACGTTAGCGCAGTCCTGTGTCACTACAAATAGCCTGTTAAACTCTCGGTAGCTGTATGGTTTTGCATGAGGATACACGTACGCACGCACACGCTTTGTTCCTCAACTAATTGCCTTGGGCTATCTTGGGGGGTCTCCCCCATTCTCCAGGACTAATTCAACTGCACAGTCACTTTGGGACTCTCAAATGTGCTAAGGAGGCTGGTTCTGAAAATGCCCGTAATAAAAAACTCCTTCAGCTTTTCCCCTTCCACAGAATGCAGTTTTTGCCTGTCAGAGCCATCTTTAAATCTGTGAGTGCCCAGACGGCCTGCTCCCTGATATTCTGTACTTTGCTGGTAGAAGTCTCACATCAAACTCTGCCTGCACGTGCTGCCCACATTCAAAGGAACGTATGAGAAACACACTTGCTCCCCAGCTGAGATTATCTGGGATTTCTGATCCATGCAGACTAAGTAGTAGCTGCGAAATAATCTAGTCCGTAGTTCACATCAGTTCTCCATCTCTCTGAAATCCTCCAAGTCACCTATTTGGGTTTGTCCACCTGCTCTCTCGCTGTGTCTTCAAGCCCTGGACTCCCTGGGAAAGGCTGCGCAGTGCCTGGCCATGACCAGCTCCCAACCCCCGGGGCTCCCCAGACACCCCCGCAGCGGGAGCATCCCTACTGCTATGATTAGAAATGCCCGTCACTCTTTTGTCACCACGTTCATCTCAGCTATTCAGAAATGAAGGCCACCCCAAGAAGAATCTCTAGGCCCCGATTCAATCCTTTGAACTCAGTGTAAATACAGCCTGGTTTGAGTGAGAGCTGGATCTAGTCCTTAATCAGGCAGTGAGCGCAGTAGTATGGCTAAGTATAGTAACCACTTAGTTTACAGTACAGTGACCCAATAATTATGCAAGATAATACTGTATGCACTTAGCTCGCCTGTACCATTCAGAGTACTTGCCAATAATACACGAGCACATTTCATTATCTCCTTCCCCAGCTTTATAAATGGCCTGTTTTCTCCCGAGATCACTGGAGCTATGGCACGGAGGACTGTCTAGGTATATTTAACCCCACAGATCATTCCAACATGCTTCTTTAAAAGAAGATCATATTGTTTTTCCTGCTTTCCATTTTTGAAAGGCTAGGCTTTGGCCAGAGGGTACTCAACATATCTGGCTGCAAATAGACTGCTTGGAGCCAAGCAATGCGGTGCCTTGACTAATTTCAGCATTCACTTAAGCTAAATTATTTATGATACTCTCTGCACAGGCCTTTCTCTGTTGTTGTTGTTTTAACGTTGTAATCTCAGCCAGAATAAAAGGATAATTTGCATGTGTTTCAGCTACTGCAGTAGCTCACACATGGCTCTGAAGACTGAAGCCAACTACAATATATTCAAAGTTTGAACTGAGTGGCCAGAAAAGGGAAATTTTGACATGCCAGTAAATCATGTCCCTAATGGTGAGAAAGCTTAACATTTTTACATAAGCAGCTGAAACAACATCAGAAACATTTTCCAATGATACAGTTATTCACTTGTATCAAAAGCTCATCACCTTTGCTGCAGTAACATAAATCAGGAGGATGTTAAGCTGAGAATGGTCTGTTTTCACCTCCGAGCTGGTATTATGAGTCCAAGTTCATCTCCAGCGGAGCGTGGCTCCGTCATTGTGAGAATGTAAAACGCCACACAGACAGAGGGAAGAAATACAACAGTGTTTTTAAGGAGCCTTCTAGTTTCCAGCAGGCACAAGGCACAGGAGATAAGAAACAAAATAGAAGTTACAAAGGAATGCAAAGCAGAGAGGTACCCCCCGCTTCACCAGCTGGTGGCTTGCCAAAGAAAACAACAGAAGTGGGGATTAGAGCTTGCGATGTGCGCATTAGAGCAGGGCTACCTATTCCCTGCCTTTTCTCCTCTGAAAAGCTGCCATGTGAGGAGAAACATTCCTTTTATTATTTATGGGGACAGCCACTCTTGTTTATTATGCTCATGTTACTATGCTACATGCCAAGTACAAGCCCTCTTTTTCATAGAGAGGTTTTTCTTTGTACAGAGGGAGAAAAAAGAAAAGTAAAAAAAAAAAAACAACCCTGTTTGCAGGATTAATGAGGAAATTAAAGCCAGGGTAGAGAAAGGAGGTCTTTCTACAGAGCTGTGATTCTGCTCAGAAAGGCAGTAGGAGCAGAGTATTGTCATGCTCCGACACCATCGTGTTCTGAGGGATTAGCAGGAGGAGATCCGCCTCGGGAGTGTTCCCGCTTGCCCCAGCACTGCTCAGGCACCCACATCCCTTAACAGCCCAAGGAGCGGAGAACTTGGAGCGGAAGAAAGATTAAACAACCGATAATCTGAACATCAGTACCTGTGCAGCTTGTAGGAGATGGATATTTTTTCCCCCTCTGGGTTTGGAAGAACGTTGATAGGAAGGAAAGAAAATCAAGTTTATTCCTCCCCCCCCCCCCCTCCACTTTATCATACGCTCGCTTGTGTTTTTTTGCATGGCAGCTGAAGGACAGCTGACCTATTTTCTGAGTTCTGCAGCACAGGAGGCTCCCCAGCACTTGATCACTTCTTTGTGCCTGTCCCCTGAAGCATGTTTAACACTCAAAGGCCTGGCCCTGGTCAGTGATTGCAAAAGAGGAAACCCTCGGCTGCTCTTGGACTGCAGCCTTCGTACTGAATGCAGGCAAGGATTTGAAATGATCTACCGAATGCAAAGCAAATCCTAAGGCAGAGGGAAGGGAAACCAGGCAACAGTTCTTTCTGTGGTAGATGGCAGTGGATTTACCACCTGGCAGTTTACAAACTGCCTACAGCTGGGGGAAATTGCTAGTCCAATTCTCCCCTGTTTAATGTGATTACTGGTACTAGTTCATAGGCTTAATTTCATTCCCTTGAATTCCTCTCCACGAACAAACACAAAGCAATCGAACAGAAAAAAGCGCAATAAAAATCTCTTCCAAAAATACAGAATACAAAATGCATTTTTCAAACCAGGAACCTTCACTCATTCTGTCTTCAGAAGAGACTTTTTTCTTTTTAACCAAATTATACACAGAAAGAGCTTATTCTGGAAAATGAATATGCCGTGTTGTACAGAAGGAAGATATGTCTTTCTCCTTTCCCACTGGAGTTTTTAAAAAAGACACTGACCGACGCCCCTTGAGTGTATAATCTAAGAATTAAATATGTGTATATGGGAGAAAGCAGGAAGACAATAGATTTGCAGGGGCCACGTGAAAACCTGACTCGGATGGTGAGAGGGTACAGCTCTCCCCAGCTAGAAGAGAGGGATAAGTATGAAGCCCCAGACTTCAGCATCGTAGCTCCCACACAGAGGCTTGGTTCTGCCAGGAGGGGAAAAGAGAGTGAACACATTAAAAGAACAAAAAGACTCCTATCTCACGCATAATTTTTCAGATTTTATCCTTAAAATACAGACTATAGCAACTTAGTCCCGTTTCAGAAACCTGTTGCTTCAGGATAGCCTTACAACAAGATGCTGAGCAAACATTTTCCTGTTTATCAGCAACACAAGTACCGTGTGACAACAGCGATACTTCAGGTAGAGTCTTTTTTTCTTTATCATCATGATCTGAGATACAGGACAATTTCCAACAGCCAAAAGAAACATACCATAACAAAATGTATTCCAACAAATTGCATTTTTCACAGTATGAGGCTGCTAATATAAACACTGTAAGCAAACTGTAGGTTTAACATACCAATTTATCCTTGCTTGCAGTAAGTTGCTGAGCTTACTTGGATTTCATCCTTAATATAGTATTAATAATTGTTGCAAATAATGTGTTTAATACCTTCCTGAGGCAGGTATCTCCAGATTATTGAATCAAAAAGAATGATAACCTTCCATGCTTTTTCAGGCTTGCCTTGGTGAATTTTGCAGGTACGGTTTCTTTCATGGACTGAACATGGATGTTTTATTTTTCATTTTTCTCGTAAGGAGGCAGAAATCATGGCTATGTTGTAAACAAAACATTTGATATATGGCAATGCAATACTGCTTTCATAGTCTCTGTCTTATCCTCTGAATCCACCACAGAATATGGTTTTGCTTGCTGATTTTATTACTTGTTAAATATATCTTCTCTGTCACCGAGACTGTCCATTTAACTTAATTTACATCTGCTCTGCAACTGCTACAGTGTTTAAGCATTTATAATCATGTTTGCCAATGATTGTCTCAGTGTCTCTAATTTGTTAATTATCTGATTATATTGTTAAAATCTGATTATATTTTATAGAATCATAGAATAGAATCATAGAATAGTTTGAGTTGTTGGCTTAATTTACGTCGAATAAGCCATAAACAGTTCTTACAAGTTATTATCAGTTTAGCTTGTTACAGGATTAGCATTATGCCATTGTTGACATAAAACTACAGTTAATAATTAACTTCATTCCCTTCAGCCTCACCACCATGGCAGGCACAGTTATTCTCCTGCTGATGGTATCCCTGACTGCATGGCCCTGCCCAAGCCAGACATTATCTGGCAGGTTTAGAGACGAATTATGTTCCAGAGCTCTCTTTTGCATCATCATCATCATCTTCTTTCATCTCCTCGCTGTCCTCACCTAATGAATGTCAAACCGAGTCCATTAGCTTCAAGGGAACTACTTTTATTTATAGCGGGAGATGGCCAGGCTTAGTGAGCTCTACCCTCCTGCCGCATCCCAACAGACACGTCTCGCTCCAGTGCCCTAGCAGCCTTAGTTTCTTTACTCTTTCATTTTCTCCTACTTCAGGCTTACTTCTGGCTTCCTCCTCTTGTTGTTGGTTTGGGTGCTACCAGCCGAGCCCTCCTGGTCCTGCCCAGCGCCTCTTTTACTGCAAAGCCACTGATCCCCTCTGTGCTACTCAGTCCTGAACATTTCCACCTGCATTCCTTCCACTCGACAACTTGATCATGGTTTTAGCCACTGTCTTCTAACAGAGAGCGTCTGCAGCCTTTTAATAGCTTCCTCCCAACCTCTGTCTATTTATAAAAAAAAAAGATTTCATTTCTGGTGTACTATCCGAGCTTATTTTCCCTCCGAGTGACTAGACCTTCTCACACAGAAGGAGCGAGTAGGCATGGAAATCCCTTCTCCCAGCCTCAGCGGACCTGATGTCTTCCCTCCTTTCACTAAATTTCATAAGTCCTCTCTCATGCCTTCCACGCTTTCAAAATAATATAAGACCACACACTTGTCTCCTTCTCAAAACCCTCTCAAACCCAAACTTTATCCACTGCTGTAACTGGTTATCTAACTCCTCTCTTTTTTTTGTGTGTTTGGGTTTCAAATCCAGATGAGTTCTCGTCTTCACAAACCCTTTCCCTTATCAAGGGCCCTGTGCTCCCCCTTTAGTGACACCTATGGACACCCTCAGTAGGGAAAAAATGCGCCCAGGCTCCCAGCACGGTGGCTGTACCTCATCCTGCCAGCCTAGGGCCCTGTCCCTGGAGAGGGGGTGACACGCTGTAGGGTGGCCATCAAACTCAGCACCTGCAGCTGCCAGGCCCCAAAGGGCGTGCCCAGCTGGGCTGCTGGGGAACTGCTTACACACCCCAGACCCTCAGTCTGAAGGTATAGGATAAGCCTTCTCCAGAATCCAGTTACTGGCCATTTCTGGAGCATGAACAAAAGCCTTTATTTTGTCTGAGGAATGCCCCTTCCTCTTCTAAGAAGGATGGATATTTCCTGAGTTAATGTTAACCATTTCTGGGTTAATGGGGGAGGTCCCGGACAACTGGAGGCTTGCCAATGTGATGCCCATCTACAAGAAGGGCCGGAAGGAGGATCCGGGGAACTACAGGCCTGTCAGCCTGACCTCGGTGCCGGGGAAG
>NW_008795490.1:1339941-1354281 GCF_000699145.1 Aptenodytes forsteri | reverse complement strand
CCCCATCCCTGGAGGTATTTAAAAGATGTGTAGATGTGACGCTTAGGGACATGGTTTAGTGGGCATGGTGGTGTTGGGTCGACGGTTGGACTCGATGATCTTAGAGGTCTTTTCCAACCTCAATGATTCTATGATTCTATGATTCTATATACCAGTGTCCACAGCACGCAGATCTGAGTCCCCCAGACTGTCTTTGCCTGCAGTTGTTCAAAATCCTCCCTGGTTGTGTCTGCTCACAACACATACCCCAAAGCCTGGACGCAATTTTATTGTATCGCTCTTCCTGGCTCCAGGTCGGTTGACTGTGTGCTGGGAGTGTAATGTCTTGGTGGGAGAAATGATATCAACTCATCTGTTTGTAAATCATGCTGCAAAGTGTAGTTATGATCGTCGTGGGGGCCTCTGGGCACCACTATAGTACTAATTAATGGTCGGTAATAATAAAAATAAAGGAATAAACTAAAAGCAAATAGTAGCAGCAGGAACTGGCAAGAGCCAAAAGACTTGAATGTTTTCTTTTCTTTGACTTTTTATTAAATTTAGTCAAAGATTTGTATATGATAATTCTTTTCCAGCAGAAAATGCCTCATTTTTTTCCCCAAAGTCAAAACTCACCAAAAGAAACGCAAAAGTTTCTACAACACCATAGTCAAATTTACTCAATCCACCGATACATTCATTTATTGAAACAAACTATTTTAGGCAAATGCAAACGTTTCATAGGAATTCAAAGAGGACTCTTTAAAAACGTTTAATAAAAATGATGGAAATGCTGAAGAAACCTCAAAAATGAATAATTTTGAATACTGTCACACAGATCCAGTTGCACAATTTCTGCTAAAAAATTGCAACCTACTTGAATTATTGAATACATAAGTGTATGTGCATGTATTCTTATATGTGTATAAATACATACAAATACCTATATATGCTTAACTGTTTCACGGCTTTAGAAAAATGTCATGACCCTCTCAGGTGCCGACATTCACTGCCCTTGCTCTGACGCAAAGTATCCGGAAAGACAGTACCCGCTAGGCACTCGCACTATGGCTATCAAGGGGTATACAGAGCCCAAATAGGTTGTTATTTGTCAGAAGTTCATCTGTCCTGAAATGGAAATGGGAAATGCTTTGCGACATTGAAACAAAAGCTACCGGTTTTTCACTCTGTTTCTGAAAGTGCCTCAGTCTCCTTTGCTGAGTAGCTTTTCCTGCAGCGAACCCCTGTGAGGGCCACCCAGCAGCCAGCCTCTGCTCTGTTAGAGTGGTGCTTTTGCTCCTGAAGTGCAATAGGTCACCGGCTTTAAGAAGTTTCACATTCCCACCTTGAGTGGAGCAATAAATTTTCCTTGTTATAAATAATGTCATTGTAATTTGGGTGTAAATTAAGGACCCTGATGATTAGTTTCTAATATTTGTTCTGCATCCCCAAAGAAAAAAAGAACCTGGTAAGGAAAACAGGGATCCAATGAATCACTCTTCTGTTGATTGAATGAGGTTACTATTATTTCTAAAGACTTTAAAAAACATGACCTGTGCTTCTGTGTTTACTTTTATTATTCCTGACACTTCTGGTCAACTTAATGCAATGTCAAGGCCTTTGGAAAACTTAGTTCTTATAAATAACATTCACTTTCTGATTGCATTGTGGAGTGTTACTTAGCTCACATAACTGGTGCAAGCTTGGACAGTATGAATAGCTGCACCAGTCGGTCTGGTCCAGTATCTTATTTCTTATCATGGATCATAGCAGACGCCTAGAGACAGAGCAGAAGTAGTATGGACAGGGTGATCCTTTCTCTGATACACCTTTCCAGCAATCAGCAGGTAGGGGATTTCCAGAGCAGGAGATTGCATCTGGATTTTTGCATTAATAGGTCTCGATTCCCTATATATTGCCTAATATTTTCTTATGAATTAATTTATTCTTTTGGCTGCTGTGGCATCCTGTGGGAATGAATTCCATGGCATAATTGTGCTCCGTGTGGATTGATTTCAACCTGATACCTGATCATTCTTTCAGGTGACACCTAGTTTTTCTGGTATAAGATGTAATGAGTAAGTGCTTCCTGCCGCCTTTGCTTTATAGCTATCACATCTCCTCACAATTATGTCTTTTTCCAGGCTAAAAAATTGCACCCTCTTTAGTTTCCCCTCACATTCCATACCCCTGAGCATCCTGTCTCTTCTCTCACTCCACTGGCTTTTTCTGAGATGGGGAAACAGAACTGCCTGCAATAACCACAGTGTAGGTGGATGATAAATTTACACAGTGAAACAGTGATGTTTTCTGTTTCACCGTCCTTTCCTTTCTTAGAGACTTTTTGACTCTTGCTGAGTCTAATGCAACCATTTTCAGAGAATTACCCACAGTGACTCCAAGGTCCCCTTCCTAAGCAGCAGTAAGTAATTAGTACCCAGCATTCTGCATAGGTATCTTGATTTCTCTTGTTCCCTGCGTCCCCTGGTTGGTATTTCTCATCACTGAATTTCATCTGCCACTTTGTCTTTCAGTGTGCTCCATAGAGGAAAGAGTTAATCCTGAATACGGGGAGTGGGAAAAAACAAATATCGCATGCATTTTTGATGTACGCATGCATGCATCTTGTCTTTTAATTATTTCTCGCTCTGTTTGAACAACGTACTTCCCCCTTGCTAACAAAGCTACGCTGATCTCTCACTGACATCCCCAAATCAGAAGGAATTGCTTTGTTTTGTAGCAGCATAGACTGCACAGCACGTTACAAGCTCTACTATGAACACCTTGCTGTTTATTCTGTCTGGGAAGTAACCTATTTTTTGAATATCTGTACTGATATTTTAGGTTTCCACCTGAAACAGGTAAGACTTGGACATAGAATCATAGCCAAATAATGTACAATTTTTAGCATCATCTTAGAGTTATGAGTTCTATATAATGATGATCTGCTTTTTGTTCTGTATTTTTAAAACTTTAGTGTTGGATACCTGTTCCTGTTCCATGCAATGTCAAACAAGTAATAATTTATTCATTGGGAACTGACCAGTTGAACTAGCGGGCATGGACTTCATCCCATTTGAATGCTTTCCCCACAGGCTATCATCAGCACATAAATCTCAAAGAACCCTTAGGTGACTACTTCAGCTTGCGTCTGAGCCTTGTTTGGAAGGTCTTCTCCAGACGAATGTTGCCAGTTATACATTGTTAGATATGCCATGTTTTCTACCAAAGCACTCTTCCTAGTTTTATTCTGTCCTTGTCTTTCCTTTGTGTGTCCCTATGGGATAACTTAACTCTTATTCAGAATTCTTCACACCAAGAAAGAAGTTACTGAAGTGAAAAAGTAAACATTAAATTTGTAACAAGAGGACATAGACCAAGGCAGTAAAACCAAAAACCCCACCAAAATGAAGAGTAAAATTCTAGTAAAGAATAAAATTCAGTTAAGCAAACTGCTTCCTAATTAATTTCCTTCTTTTATTAGAGCACAGATGCAACAGATCTTCAAATCTGATGGATCTTTGGGAATTCTTGTGGCTGAAGGACTTTCCTGGCATAAGCTTGTATCTCTGTGCTAGGTGTATTACCTCCCTGGCTCCTTCGCCACATACCCCTTTAGAGCTGTGCTGCAACCTGTGGAACTGGTTGCCCAGAGAGGTGGTGGATGCCCCATGCCTGGAAACATTCAAGGTCAGGTTGGACAGGGCTCTGAGCAACCTGATCTAGTTGAAGATGTCCCTGCCCACGGCAGGGGGGCTGGACTAGATGGCCTTTAGAGGTCCCTTCCAACCCAAACTATTCTATGATTCTATGATTCCCTAATACCCGTTTGCAGCACCTGCCTATTTCCTGCACAGCTACAGCGAAATGACACATTTCAGCCCTCAGTTACGCCTCTTACCTCACATCTAGTTTTTGGCCCTTCTAGAGGATAAGGCCCCTTATGGGGGGAAGAAGTGTGATCTCAGTAGCTAGTACTTAAGAATTTGGGGAACAAATGAACATGATCTGGAAAACTGGTTTCAAAAAACACCCCCCTCTTTATTACACATTATCAAAATACAAATGAAATAAAGAAAAAAAAAAATCCCAGACCTAGTGACTATGGATACCTGCAAGCTGAGATGACGTGGGGCATCCCCCAGAGCTGGAGGTGTATGCAAAGTGTCAGTGTCTAAGGGCTGGGATCCCCAGGTGCTGAGTTTTGGGGAAATCCCTCCTGCAGGCACAGAGCCGCTCCTCCTTAGCAGTTAGCAAGCAGCAGAGATGATCTTTTGCTTAGGGAAACCAGGTTGCCACATATTCTAAACATGTATTTTAAAAAGGGCTTTTTAAGGCTATACCCTCATTTTTGAATAGTTAAAGCATAAGACTAAGGGATAGGACCTAATTATCATAATTATTATGTGACGATGCATGGCTTAGTTTCTTGTAACCATTTCTTTGAACGGGAGTCTCTGAGACTGTTTTTGAAGGACTTTCTCATTGGGTAATTTGTCAGGAGATCAGGTTATTTCAGAGACTTTGAACTCAAGAAAGTTACACATAAAAGAAAAGCTAAGTTTCACAGCCACAATTATGCTACACGGGACATAGAGGAAACACAGGCCAAAGGCAGCAGCACAGCATGGATGCAGCCACCCCGCTCCAAGGCAGACAAACCTCGAGCAGTGTGAATTTGAGCTGGTCTTTACCACCTGGCTGTGGAATTATAACCTGGAGTTATGGTTATTACATTGCTTGTACATAACAAGAAGATAGGTTTTGTGTCTTTACAGCCTTTGAGGAAAGGATATCAAAGCAATTTATGAACATTGAGTTTCCAGGGAGCCCAGTGAAATTCCTGTTAAGAGTTTTGGAGATGAATGAAGCAATGTGCTGTAAGTTTAAAGTACTCATTCATTATCACACAAGTTATTTAGCAGCAGAAGCCCAAAACCCAGAAGGCTTTCTGATGCTTGGTAAGCCCAGAATAAATGTTATGAGATGACAAAGGGTTCCCGAGGCAGGGGCCAGGAGCTGATAAGGCAAGAGTTGCATTCCAGCCTCCTATCTCATGTTTACTTCAATCTGATCACTGGGCAGCATTCTTTCCAGTGAAAGGAATAAAGTGGGAATCTCCATCTTTCCTTCCTTCTGGAGGGCTAGGCTCCATTTCTGGGCAGACTGTGAGGGTTTACCTTATCAGGAGAAATTCCCGTGCGGCACAGACTGACAAACAGCTCAGCTGCATGCAACGTGGAAGAGCTGGCGGAAGGTGCACTACTCTGCAGTATCTTGGGGACAGATAATACTGTAATGACAACGTGATCAAGCCTGAACGGTCTGGGAGCTTTAACGGGTTGTAATGGAGCTCTCCCGTTGGGATGACGTGGTGACAGAGGTTGCATGGTCTGCATAGTTCAGAGCATTCCCCAGTACCTCAGCCCATGCCAGGCAAACAACGCAAGTTTTAAACTCTCTGGAAAGTGCTTCCCATGTCAAAGTCACCAGCCAGGGTTTCCCACTCTCTTGTTTGAATGCGGGAAGGCATGGCAGCTCCTGCTTACCGCAGGAATAAGTCTTGGCCTTATGAGGAATTGTTTTTCTCAGAGCTGTCAAGAAATCCTAGCAAAGGCATCAGCAGCATGGCGCCCTGGAAAGGCCTGAGGCAAAGGACATGCTGCTGCTAATCTGTTCAGACAGACGTTGCCAGCTCCTCACACTGCCAGAGGTGCTGGGGGCTGACTGTCTCAGGACATCAGTAAGAGTACAGGAAGGCTCTCACCGGCTGAAGCACAGCGCGTGGCTGTGGGGACCTGTGGCCAGTACTGCTGCACCTACACGCTGCCTTGTCACCTGGGTGGGTTTGGTTAGCAGCTATGGCATTATTGTTATTGGCACCTGTCTAGTTCATCTGGCACCCTTGTTGACAGTGTCCTCAGAGGGAATAAGGAAATAAAGGTACCTTGAAGCTTTACTTCTCCTTTGCCCTCACAGGTGAAGCCCAGCAAGATCCAAATATCCGCTGGCAGGGCAGCCTGGGGAAGCTTCTCTCACAGCTACGCTTGCTATATACGCCCTGGGGATGCCCAAAGGATTTCAGTCTCCCTCTGGCTCCTTTAATAAACATTACTTCCAATGCAAACAATTTAAAAGAAAAATTTTTGGAGCGCAGGCCCAGCTTACTGGGGAGGAACAACATGCTGAAACGGAAGGGGAGTCCTGGGACGCACTCTGCATGCAGTGGATCCAGCTGGTTTGGTTGATCTCACTCTAGCCATAATCTACAAGAGTTTTTGCTCAGCTGGGAGGAGACTCTCCTGCTTGAAGCTCTGTTCCAGCTCCTTTTCAGGACCAGCACTGGAAGAGCCCCTGCCTGCATCACGCCACGCTGCAGAGTCACTTACATCTGCCCATCCTGTATCTAAATAAGTCCCTGTATCAACTACTGTGTCCCAGTCAGAAAGGAACGATGTTTTGGTTTAATGAATGCATAAGTTTTTACTACTCTCTGTGGATTTTTTGTCAGTTCATCTCTTCGGGAGGGGGGTCTAACTTTTCATCTGTATTTGAGACCGTGCAAAGATTGGACTTGATTTCAGCAGGAGCCTCTGGGCTCATGTAACACTGATAATAAATAATTAGGCACATTGGGAAGGGCAAATAACAGCAGTTTTTCTTTCAGGTTGTAGAGTAGTATCTGTCAGGCAGATAGCATCTTTTCCAAACGTAGACCATTTTGTCTACAGGTGGGATGCTCTACAAGCAGTGACAACTGCATATTCCTAATACCTTTTGCAAAAGTCTCCAGTATCATCTGTTAAAAAGCGTCTGGAAAATCCACCTTAAAAAAACCACACCAGTGAAACGGCCTGCCAAGCTGCAGCTTCCCGATCCTTCCATTATAAAGAAATTTGCTTATGGTGCAATTTATGTAGGCTCCATATTCCAGCAAAAATACATCAAGTGGTATCAGGTTACCAGAATCAGTCCTAAAGCAACTGTTTCCTGGAGGGGGAGGAAGAAAAAAGCAGCAGCAGCTTGCTTCACATTCAGTAAGTCCTTGTGACACAGAGCTCTCAGGGAAGTAACAGGAACATGAGAAACGAGTTGGTTTTTTTTTTTTTTCTTATGAAAACCTAATATGGTAACTAAAAGTAGAGGAAACACCCACTTTTCAAAACTGAACCGTAATCAATTTTCCAGCAAGGACAGCACACAGAGCTCTCAGGGAAGTAACAGGAACATGAGAAACGAGTTGTTTTTTTTTTTTTTTCTTATGAAAACCTAATATGGTAACTAAAAGTAGAGGAAACACCCACTTTTCAAACGTAATCCGTAATCAATTTTCCAGCAAGGACAGCGTCTCCAGACAGCAGTCTATCTGAAAACAACAATAATACCACCCCCCCCCCCCCCCCCCCCCCACCCTTCTCAACTGCGATGACTCAAAACTGAACCGTAATCAATTTTCCAGCAAGGACAGCGTCTCCAGACAGCAGTCTATCTGCTACAACAAAACAACAACAACAATAATACCACCCCCCCCACCCCCCCCTTCTTTGAGGAATTTCCTGGAAAAAACATTGTTATCTCTAAATCTTCAAATGCTGTAAAACCCCTTGTTTGGGGGGTTTGATGGTCAAAATGCTTTGACCCCCTGTTTGGGGTCAAAGAGGCTTCCTGAAAGAAGATGTAATACTACAACCTCCCACTCACTACAGATAAGCTTGTGTTCCGTCTTCCAGCAGAAACTCACATTTCAAAGACGTGATTTGAAATAAAAATAAAGAAAGGGTTTTCATCTTTTGCTGAACTGCTTATGTTTTTCTGCAATGGAAGCAAATATTAGCAGAAGCCAATGCAGCTGCTACAGAGGTTTTTTTTTTAAAGAAGCTACATAGATGCATGAAACAAAACTAAACCACATGTTCAATCAGTGGGAGTTAGAATAATTTCACTAGAATCCACAATCATACATTCATCAGCTGAAAACACCAATTTTTATGCAGGGATTTTTTCCTTACTTTTCCCCACTTATCTGGAGCAGAAACAGCAAGCACAGAAGGAAACTTGAGCCCAGACAGTTCCTTATTTCAGAGGCTAACCTGACTACTAGAAGAGCACTTTTACACAAAGTGGAAGTGACCTATTTAATGACTGTGACTCATTTTCCTCTTTCTTTAGGCTGGTAATTAGCTGCCATGCATTCCCCTCACCCCCAGTGGAAAGGATCTTGTTTTGCTAAGCATATGTATGTAACTTTAACTGTGAAGCATTGCAAAATGTGCTCTGGAGACGAGGGTGAGCCTGAAGTACCTGGATCTACATAAAACTTCAGCTTTACAGGAGCCTTATTTTGGCAAGCAGTAACCCTGTAGTTACACAGCCGGGTATTACATTGTCTTACAGGGTAAATTCAGGCAGGCACATGCTTGTTTAGAACATTTTAAAAAATTAGATCTGCAGAAGATACTGGCTTATCTACTTTCTCAGCTGATGTGAACACCTGCTCCCATTGCCTGACTTCTCGAGCCGTAAGAACAAGGTGATCCTGAAGAGGTGACACCCACGTGAGGTATTTTGCTTACATACCGGCAACAGCAATTGAACTTTTAGAGCTGATGCTGCATTATGAGTTTGGATAAATGTGAGTAAGAGTGTGACACTGAGTATTTAATCTTTTAAGTTTCTTTTTGGAAAATGTGAACAAGGCTGCATCTTGCTTGTGCTATCCAAGCTTGCCTGTGACTTTTATTCATGTAGCCATGAGCTCCTAAAAACATGCTATTTAGTTTCAGGGCACTTCATAGTAATCCTCTCATGAATAGTCACTATGTGTGCAGAGGAAGAGATTAAAAACCAAACGGTTGACTCGTGCCAATCTAGAGACTGGCACGCTGCAAACTCATTAAGGAATAGCTCTCTGAGCTTCCTACACGCATACCTGCTGTGTGACGCTGCCCTTTCTGGGACTCCAACCTGCTGCTATGACTAGGCACCTGGGTACCGTGCTCTCCCCTCACACCCAGACCTTCCTCCCAGTATGAACTGCCAGGAACCCACCATCTCCCTGTCCTGACTAGGTCTTTATCTTGCCACCACAACCACTGGTGGTGTGGCATCTATTCTGGCGAGCTGTACAGCCGCAGATCTGTTATTGCCAGCGGACTCATCGAGATGGGTCTGGGTTCTCCATTGCATGGCTGTCTGTGGCTCCGAGTGGAATGACCAAAATATCTGCACCATTTTCTATGCACACAGTCCTTTTAAAAGCAAAAGAAAAGAAAGGTATTTGTATAGTTTTCTCTCTCTGTCCATCTGGGAACCATTGCTTTAAATAGGTACTGTTAGACTCTTTGGTAGTTTAGTTTCACAATTCCAGATTAAAAACAGGCAAGAGCCAAAACTGGGTGCTAGAACAGCCTTATGACAACCAGTGGCATTACATGGCGTTAAACTGAATGAACTAAGTCTTTGAAAAACATCTGTATGCCTCTTGCAGTTTTCCATTAAAAAGAAAAAGTGCCTGTGAGCAAAGCTACTTTCTTATGTTAACATATATTTACCAGCTAATTTCTTTCCTACATGCAACTTACCTTGCTAGAAGAGTCTATGTACAATATAGATTGAAATTTCTTACGGTATTTACAATATTACTGCAAAACAACATCTCATCATATGGTAAAATCATCTCTCCATTTCAGTTTCTCTTTCTGCCAGTGCTTGATGCTTCTCTACCTCTTGTACCTTTTCTTACCTTGTCCCCTATATCCCTTTCTGAAGATCTTCATTATTCTGTCCTTCTGTGACAACCACAGCAATCTCCTCTATGGGCCAGTTCTTCCAATCATGTCGTGCAATTTATATGGTCTTAAGCATTAAAGCTAAAGAAAAAAACAACAAAGAAACCAACCCTAAAAACTTGGCCAGAGACTTCTCTTTACATGGTGTTCTTTCACCACATACGTTCAGTGCCAAGCTGGTCTTAAAATAAACTTCCTTTGACAGTTTATATCCTCCAACCTCCCCCCGCCCCCCACCAGATAGTTCCCCTCTTATCAGCCTCTTCCATTTTTCAGGTGAGTTTTTTAGATACTGTATAATCTAAGAATTCAATTAAATAGTAATCAAATTAAAATACTTCATCACTGAGTAAAATGTGTAAGGACTCATGCCAAAGGTCTGAAGAGAACTCAGCAGGCATAGAGCAGAGACAGGCAAACTGCTCAGAAAAGCAGACACACAACCAGGCCTCGTTGATGGGGTGAAAGATATTTCCTAGAGTTTCAAAGAAGATCATCTCAGAGGAGATTTTGTTGCAATACAGAAAGTTCCTGAGCTGCTGAACTGAGAGGAAGCCTGGAAAAAAAGGACCCTTCCTGCCAGGACGTAGTGGGTAAGAAGGAATTCAGTTTCCAAATGCTTTCATTTCTGTTTTGTCTCACTCCAAGTTTTATCTGTTTTAAAAGCTATGGGATCTAGTTTCTGTTAAAATAAAACTTGGGTTTGAGTTTAAAAGCTCTTTTGCAGTCTTGGGAGTATCCGACTTAAGAAAAAAAGTTTGGCAGGTCTGCCTCAATGTTCTAGTCAACTTGGAGTCCCATCACACCACCTTAGGTTGTGAAGAACACACCCATTTCAGTAGGGAGCAACAAGAAATAAGTATTTCAAAATGCCACGCTTTGTCGAAATGCCTTGCAATATTGTGACAGATACTTGTCCTGCCTTCAAAGATCTGCATGTTATTTCTACTTGGGGAAAGAGACATTTGCTTCCTCTAGCGAAACAGAACGCAGAATCTGTCTCAAAACTTTCAGAATAAATAAGATACAACACTGTACAAAGCACGCATCAACCTTTTTGTCTGCATTTACTTGCATGACTCTTGCTGATCTTTGCTGTCATATGAGATTTATATCTTGATTGTATTACAGTGGGGAATCAGAATAAGCTGCACAGGAAAAAAGGTCATTGGAAGAATAAACAGATTAATCAAATGGCTTATTCAGACAGTTAAAGAAAATGGAAGGGACTAGGTCTTGCAATACCATTTTTGCAGAGAAAGGCAATTCCTTGGTTTGCAAACATGGAGTCATTTGTACTCATATTTGAGTATCAGACAGATTTTTCTTTTTTAACTGGCAGCAGCATATCCAGTTCAAAGAATGGCCGGGAGTCTCCCATTTGTTAACTGAAAAGAATATACCTTTTCAATACCTAGCCATTAAGGCACAGCATAAACATAAAACCCAGAATAATTGAGGTTGGAAGGGACCTCTAGGACCACCCCACCTCTGCTGCGCAAAGCAGGGATATCTTTCAGGTTGCTCAAAGCTTCATCCAGTTAAGTTTGGAAAACCTCAAAGAATGCATTTTCTTTCAGTCAGGAGTTCCCTGTTCCCAAGCCAGTCCCCTGCCAGGACTGCTCATTTCCTTGCCCACTGGAATGCACCATTCTGGTGCTCCAAGGAGACTCTTCTTGAAGATCAAACAAATGTGAACCTCCTTCACACTGCTCTGTGGCAGCCTCCCATGGTATCCTGAAGAAGATGGAATCTGCTCTTTCCTTTCTTTCCTTGGGAGCTTAATTTTTATCATCTCGTGGTCACAGTAGTGTCAAATTGTGATGTAAAGGCAGGTTGTCAGGTAAACAGCAGAACAGTCAGAATATCAGCTTATTTAATAGCAAATAGCTTCAAGACAATCCTTTATAATGCAAATATGAAGCTCAGTTAAAAACGTTACTGTGATGTGAGGCCAAAATGAGATGCCAGTGAGAGTGACTAGAGTATATCTTCCTATTATTTGTCATTCTAGTTTTTCCTTGCAAGTTTTACCCAGCAATGAAATAGTTAACAATACTAAACTGTATATTGCTGCATGACTTAAGCAATAACATGCCATTAAGATGAATGGCAAAGGTTCAGAACTTTGAAGATCTTGCTCTGCCTGCCTGTGGACACTTTTGTATTGCTTATCTTTAGCTTACATTTTCAAAACCATCTTTACAGCCATTTGAGGGCCAGCAGGATATTTGTAAAATATTGAAGCCAGCGGATAGAGGACAAAGTGGCATCCTCTGCGAGACAGACTCATCTTGTGCTGCCTGTGAGCCAGCTCAAACTGCCCACACAGTATATGTCCACATGATTTGTATGCTTCTCTTGGGTCATATACTCCCTTGCTTCTCCCTTCGTCTTCTGTATCTTTTTATAATTGCTTTAAGAACCCTTTGTACAGATGGAACAGCAGAAAAGCAACACTTAGAACGGACATGGCATTATCTCACTTGTAAAAATAAACACGTGTGTATATGTATATGCATGCATGTATGCTTGTATGTGTACGCACATTAAAGTTTAGTTTAGTGATTCTTGTTTTTCTGCCTTCCCATTCCTGCCTTGTTGACATCCAGAAAGAAGTTGCCATTAACAATAGTTTGGAAACTAGTGAGCATGAATTTATGAATAGAATTTCATTGTTGTGGTATTCTGTCAGTCATTAGTACTTTATTTTACATACCATCCATAACATCCCCAAACCAGAACATGATTGACTGAATATGTTTTGGCTTTAGCTGATAATAACTATTCTATTTTAGAGACATAAAACATTGCTGCTAAAGTGTGGTCCTAACGAGAAGTTTGTGTTTGAGGAAATCAAGGTCTTGATTTGACCATGGCAGGGAGTTATAGCCAAAACACTTTTAATCTTTTCTTCAGTCTGCCAAACAAGATGCTGCTGTATTTAGGCAGCCAGGCAAAGAAACCTCTAGAATTTCAGGTTACTTCTGATGCATATACCACATGTAAACCAGAATGCAAATATTATGATACAGTAAATAAAAGCATAAGAAATTCCCAATAGAATGAACATCCTGAAAAATATTGACAGTTCAGTCTTTCATGGTTCCTCGCAAAATGGATGAAAAGCAGTCTGTCAAGAAGCAGCTTAGGAGACCACCAGCTCCTTTTCTGTCTCTCCAGACTGTGGCCGAGATCTTAAAAGTTATTCAGCCACCTGACTCTCATTCGAGCAGCTTTGGGGGTCTGGGCCGTGGTGTCTTCTGTCAGGATCATGCAGTTCTCTTTACTCGGGGCTCCCCCCCCCTTTTTTTTTTTCCCCTTCATTTCCTATTCGAGTTAATTACGATTATGTTTATCACAGCAGCATTTAGGTTAGTCAGCGCAGAGCGCTACTGAATATACAGATACAGGTTCTCCTTCTTCCCTCATCCAGCCTGTGACTAATAGTGCTGCTCCTGCACCCTTCCTAAGTCCCACGGTAGTCATGCATGGATTGAAAGCCCTGACTTTAATGAGGTGTCAGCTGCCCCCACAACCCACCTCTGTCAATGCAATAATCTGGACCTGCTTTGTTCCCAGCAGCTCACAAAGTACTTCATCTATATCATCGGCTCTCATCTGCTGCATTGCTCACGGTGTAAGCTTTCAAATCTATTATTGTAATACGATCCTTTTAGCAATTGCTATTGCTTTTAAAACCAATTTGTTCCGCACTCAAAGGCCTCTAAGCTCCCATAATATTAGGATTGGTGCCTGCACAGTAAACTCTGCTTGCTAACAGAGGTCTCAGAAAACTATCTGGTTACACATCAGGCTGGTGCAGAAACAGTGAAAAGAGAAAAGGAGAGAGGCACATTTAAATGGCACTTACCAGTCTTTCTTCTAGAATTGCTAAATTCCCTCTATTCTAAATTAATGATGAGTGGTTCCACACATACTTGTGCAGCGTAAGGGCTGTTCGAAAGCTCCTTCTTATCACAACGCAGTGTAAAATGCTGATCTTGCACAGGAGTTCTGAAAACAGAAGGTAGAAAGCTGTTGTTTTAAAATATTTTTAAATACACTTAATACACTATTACAGTTGTTGTTGGATGAATTTGAACTAGACAATGAAGGTAGTAAAGTAACTCCACTCCTTGAGCACTTTAATCTCACTTAATTGTGCAAGAGTTCAGAGGAACAAGGGTTTATGCAAAGCCCATCTATCTATCAGCCCTTTCCCCAGGTACTCTTGAACCCGGTGGCCAGTTTCAATCATGTTTGAGAGAGCGGCAGCCTCTTAAAACTAATTTCAGATGTCACAGAAATCCATGAGGGAAGAGGAAGGGGGGAAAGAGAGATATGCAAACTAGTGCCCTTCCCAAGGGAAAGGCAGCCGTTACCTGTGGCTTTGGTGGGCATGCAGCTCTAGCCTTGTCCTTGCACACACAGCCTCTTGCTCGCCTACCAGGCAAAAATGGTAGATGGTGAAAATATGAGGAAATATTTAGAATCATAGAATCATTTAGGTTGGAAAAGACCTTTAAGATCATCAAGTCCAACTGTTAACCTAGCACTGCCCCACCACTAA
>NW_008795490.1:1338285-1339060 GCF_000699145.1 Aptenodytes forsteri | reverse complement strand
CCTGGGCACGCTGCCGGCTCATGTTCAGCCGGCTGTCGACCAACACCCCCAGGTCCTTTTCTGCTTGGCAGCTTTCCAGCCACTCTTCCCCAAGCCTGTAGTGCTGCATGGGGTTGTGACCCAAGTGCAGGACCCGGTACTTAGCCGTGTTGAACCTCATGCAGTTGGCCTTGGCCCATCGATCCAGCCTGTCCAGGTCCCTCTGCAGAGCCTTCCTACCCTCGAGCAGATCAACACTCCCGCCCAGCTTGGTGTCGTCTGCAAACTTACTGAGGGTGCACTTGATCCCCTCATCCAGATCATTGATAAAGATATTAAACAGAACTGGCCCCAATACTGAGCCCTGGGGAACACCACTTGTGACCGGCCGCCAACTGGATTTAACTCCATTCACCACAACTCTTTGGGTTTGGCCATCCAGCTAGTTTTTTATGCAGTGAAGAGTACGCCCATCCAAGCCATGAGCAGCCAGTTGCTCCAGGAGAATGCTGTGGGAAACGGTGTCAAAGGCTTTACTAAAGCCTAGGTAGGCAACATCCACAGCCTCTCCCTCATCCACTAAGTGGGTCACCTGGTCATAGAAGGAGATCAGGTTGGTCAAGCAGGACTTGCCTTTCATAAACCCATGCTGACTGGGCCTGATCACCTGGTTGTCCTGTACGTGCCGCGTGATGGCACTCAGGATGATCTGCTCCATAACCTTCCTGAACAGCAAGGTCAGACTGACAGGCTTGTAGTTCCCCAGATCCTCCTTCTGGCCCTTCTTGTAGATGGG
>NW_008795490.1:1312163-1337174 GCF_000699145.1 Aptenodytes forsteri | reverse complement strand
CTGTTTCCTCTCTGCTGTATTGTATTTCCAGCAGACATCTGGTAAGTTGAAGTCCCCCCCAAGAACAAAGGCTAGTGATAGTGAGACTTCTTCCAGCTGCTTATAGAATATTTAATCTGCCTCTTCATCCTGGTTGGGTGGTCTATAACAGATCCCCACTATGGTTATCTGCCTTGTTGACCTTCCCCCTGATTCTTACCCATAAATACTCAACCCTATCATCATCGTCATTAAGCTCTAGACAATCAAAACACACCCCAACATATAGGGCTACCCCACCACCTCTCCTTCCTTGCCTGTCCATTCTGAAGAGTTTATAGCCATCCATTGCAGCATTCCAGTTGTGCGAGTCATCCCACCATGTTTCCTTGCATTTGAGTTGAAGAGCAGGATGAGGTGGAGTTATCACTGTAAGGGAAAATGCTGAGGACATGGGATGAAGCAGAGGCTTAAGGGAACCAGAGAAGGAATCATTCTGGGGACATGGGAAGAGCCTGGGGATATTGTTATGAGGAAGCCTTAAGAGACCAAGAAGAAGATGGGGTTACTTTGGTGGAGACCATAGGAGACGGGATGCAGATACAGTGTGGAGTGTACTAACATGCTACATGAGTCTGGAGATTACTTTTATGAGGTCTAAAGCTTTCAGTAGAAAGGATTCAAAGCTATCACTCATACGGCATTTCAATGTCTCAGAAATGGGACTGATTTCCAAAGCTAGACCTAAATGTATAACTGCACTGGTATAAAGGCTTGGCCTCGATACTACTTTTAACCAAATGGCCTGAGCTGCAGTTCTCCACCCCATCATACTGCATTGTCCAACCCAAACTATCCACATGGTGGGCCTCATTTGCAAACCAGAATCTCTCTAGAAATCTATTTGCCCTTCCTGATGAGTTTGTGTTTAGCAGTGGGCCTTAGAAAGAAGTAGCACAGTGAAAAGGAATGAGATGGCAATACAAATGGACTGCTGCTGACAACTTCTCCTGTTCAAGGCCAGCAGTTATCAGCGGACACACACTGGGAAGTAAGTTTGAGTAACAATGTGAAGAAACTGGGGAGCTTCCAAGGTGACCCAGATTATTGCCAGGGGCAAGCCCAAGGAGTCCTGGCAGAGCTTGTCACCAGCCCACAGACTGACCATAAGGATCCAGATGGAGATTGGTGACGAGTGGCATCCCTCGGGGCGGGGGGGGACAGGGACGGGACCCTCAGTATTGGGACTGGTACTGTTTAATATCTTCACCAATGACATAGACAGTGGGATTGAGTGCACCCTCTGCAAGTCTGCAGATGACACCAAGCTGAGTGGTGCGGTCGACACGCCAGAGGGACGGGATGCCATCCAGAGGGACCTGGACAAGCTGGAGAAGTGGGCCCCTGTGAACCTCATGAGGTTTAACAAGGCCAAGTGCAAGGTCCTGCACCTGGGTCAGGGCAACCCCCAGCATCAATACAGGCTGGGAGATGAAGGGATTGAGAGCAGCCCTGCCGAGAAGGGCTTGGGGGTGCTGGTGGGTGAAAAGCTGGACATGAGCCAGCAATGTGCGCTCGCAGCCCAGAAGGCCAATCGTATCCTGGGCTGCATCCAAAGCAGCGTGGCCAGCAGGTCGAGGGAGGTGATTCTGCCCCTCTACTCTGCTCTGGTGAGACCCCACCTGGAGTACTGCGTCCAGCTCTGGAGCTCTCAGCACAAGAAGGAAACGGGTCTGTTGGAGCGGGTCCAGAGGAGGGCCACGAAAATGATCAGGGGGATGGAACACCTCTCCTGTGAAGAAAGGCTGAGAGAGTTGGGGCTGTTCAGCCTGGAGAAGAGAAGGCTTCGGGGAGACCTTATTGCAGCCTCTCAGTACTTAAAGGGGGCTTATAAAAAAGATGGCGGCAAACTTCTTAGCAGGGCCTGTTGCGACAGGACAAGGGGGAATGGCTTTAAACTAAAGGGGGGTAGATATAGACTCGATATAAGGAAGAAATTTTTTGCGCTGAGGGTGGTGAAACACTGGCACAGGTTGCCCAGAGAGGTGGTGGATGCCCCATGCCTGGAAACATTCAAGGTCAGGTTGGCTGGGGCTCTGAGGAACTTGATCTAGTTGAAGATGTCCCTGCTTATTGCAGGGGGGTTGGACTAGATGACCTTTCGAGGTCCCTTCCAACCCAAACTATTCTATTCTATGATCAACAGTGGCATGGACTGGTGTGCCTGGACTTTGAGCTTTAGCATAAAGGTATCACCTCTGGCTCAGGAGGTTCCTCAGGCACCAGCTGATGAAATTTGGCAGCATAGGCCACTTACTTACACTATTCTGTAAGCATTGCCTACCAGCTACTGTGTGACAAGGGTACTGCACTGGGGGAATCTTGTTCAGGCCCTCTTGGCCATTTTTATGCTCCTATAAACCTAAATGCAGGTCCCACTGTCATGGCACCACACAGGCCAGCTGCTCCCTAAAGCAAGGTGAGCCAGGAGGTGACGGGAACCCAGGGCCAGCAGGGCCCAAACTCCCCAACCAGGGCCCATCCACAGTATCTGAATGAGGTGAGCAGGACAAACCTGGAGATAATGGCCAGAATCAGCCGGGAGTCCAGATCATAAGGCAATACCATGGCAATGAGACAGGTTTGAGGTCAAGCTGAAAATTCAATCTGTGGGTCAGGGTTAAGATCAGGTCTAGCAATGGCTGGGAAGGTCCACAGCAATAAGGCTAGGCTGAGGTCTAGCCAGGATGTCAATCTACAGGTTGAGGTCTGGATCAACAAAGCCCATGGTGAAACAAAAGTGTGGACATAGACACGGACAAGCTGGAGAGCAGCACTCCTCCAATACAGCTCAGCCAGGGACTGACAGCCCTGGGCTGAGCTGAAATGGGGCTTCTGGGCCCATGGGTGTGGGTGGAAGCCGCAGCTGAGGCTGATCAAGGCCATTAAGGCTTATTAGTGCACTCAGGGGGCCTGACATAGACAAACTTGATAAAGAAGATGGGGGGTGGCTCAAAATGGTGGTATGGGATATTTGAATCTATTCAGCAGTTACAAAGAGCCTGTGACAGTATCCCAGAAACAACAAATACGTACTTTATTTTGGCCCAGAGGCTGGTGTGGCTAAAAACATGCACTGAGGATGGCTCGCCACAGGGGTGGGAGTTACATTCTCTTGCTCACGCTGTTGTTGTCGTCTTTGCATTTCCCCTGTAAAAACATACCGGGAAAAACAGGGCTAGCATCTTGTTAGCTTTAAGACTTCCTCATACCCACCTGAATCTTAACTGAGGCAAAAAAAAAAGTCAGCTTCAAAGGGCCAATGTGCTGAAAACACATACACACAACATACACATGCACTCACTTTTTATTGAACTTAGATCTACAAATGTAGATCTTATGTTAGGCAAAGCAGACAAGCGTCTCTTCTTGGGACTGCTTTTCCACTGCAATTAATTTTGGTGTCTACTGAAAGGGTAAGAATTACATTAGTACTGAGAGTGATTATGCCAGCCAGCTGATGATATGAAAGTGACTATGTTAAAGCTTTTGCTAGGCCACTGAGCATTCCCAGTGTGAGCTCCAGAAACATGAGCAAATTCAGGCTGAGCTGAATTGCTGATTCTGTTATTAAAACTGCAGTGCCTCCTTGTCAGCCAAACTCGGTGCTTAGCAGAGTGTTCACCATCTGCCCCCGTGCAATACTCATAAATGTTGCAATCAATATAAAATTTGGGATGTGTGGGCAATGCTAGAAGGTAAAAATATTCTTTCTTTGCCAGATATATGTTAATTGGTTGTTTCATTTTGCACATATGGGACAGTAAAATGTTTTTGTTTTCTTGCCAATAAAGGAACATTTTCCTAACGCTCCTTAGTCACATCGTATCTACAAAAGGAGAAGGCTCTGATGTTTCCTGTTGGGTTTATGGTTTACATTACAATTCATACACAAATGCTTTTTGGCATCTAAATCCTGAGCTAGAAGTATTTTTAAAATTATGTCCTGAAATAGGAACTTCAGAACACTGTGTCGGCATCTGGCAGATATCTCAAGAGTGTCATGAACTGTTACTGCTTGAGGAACTTGGCAGGCACTCCATGAGCCCTGTGTACCTTACAAGTGTGTAGGAGTCCACTAACGGCTTCATTGTTGAGCATCTGTGTAGCTAGTCTCTGTGATGGGCATATGTCCACGCACCAACCTTAAAAACACATGGTGGTCCGTGCAGATTTCACAGGATATATCTGAGCTCCTGAGCAATGAAGGCTGCTCAAACATGAGTGACAGCAACCCACTATTTTATAAAAACAAGCATTTCCTCAGGACAAACCTTGAACCACTAATCAGTCTCACCGCTTGAAGAATTTGGTATGTGTGTTTCCATCCCCGTGTGTTTTACAAAGTGCTGATACGCATGCTAAGGCTGAAAGCACTTTATGAAGTGTTTGGGATCTCATGTACAATAGTGTTTCCTGGTAGAAGAGCACAGGGAGCATTGCTGGGGCCCTAGGTGAGGGGCAGTGGTGAAGCCAGCGGGCCCCAGAGTATGCACACATGGCTGGTGATGACCACCGTTCTTGTCCCAGGACAGAAAAGGTAACCACTCCTGGTAAAAAGTGGCGCCACGTTGGGACCTAGAGGATGCTGGGTCTTTTTGTAGGACTTTGCCCCCAACCTAAATGACATTGTAGCCATGCTTTGTGACTTCTCAAGAGCAGTAGCAGCTGTGCTTGTAGACTGAAGTTTGCCTGGAGAGCAGATTTCATATCCATCTGCTCAGCTCGGCCTTTGCAGAGGCCTTTTGGTTGGAGTTGTATATGTGATGTCCTTCAGAACATCTCTGGTCTGCAAACATGCTCTTTCTGGACAAACTATTGCTCCTTTAAGAAGACACACATGCACCATACACTTCCCTACGGTTAATGACGAGGCAAGACTTTTGCCATTTTTGAGGGTCTTCTTCATGGAAAAAAGTTGCATAAGGCTACACAAAAATGTTAATATTTTTTCATGGTTTACTTATAATTCTGGCACAGAAACCACATAGCTCCAGCACAAAAAACAATGGCTTTGGCACTGTCTGAGCCATGGAACTAAGGGCTGGAAACCCAGGAGCCCTACTGGGGCGAACAGCAACACCAGGGATCTAGGAAAGGGAGTCGAGGCAGATCGCCATTTTCAACGTGGGCGTGCATGCCACCATGAAGACTTTTCCCAGATGCCTCAGTAACACTTAATTCCTTCTCCTCCTGTTTTTTAACAGAGCAGAGAAATCCCCCAAATTGGGAAGACTCTGGAGAAAGGTGCAAAGGTCAAAGTAAAGGCCATGGAGTAAGTCAGTCCCACAGCCCAGCTCCCGCACAGAGCAGGAGAGAAGTAAGAAAACTGGAGTGTCAGAAGAGTAGGGCCCTAGGTGAGAGGCAAGACCTCCTTTGAGGTCTGTGCCACATGTGGTTATTTAAGACACCAGCTTTCCTAGAGCTGAGCACCTTGTCAGCCTCGTCTTCTCCAACAGGAGCTGATATCTGCCTTGGGGCTGTTAAATTTTTACAATAGTTGAAATGAACCGGAATGCTCCTGCTGTCTATCTCTGGGCCTGAGCTGCTGGGACAAGGCAGGAGGACTCATTCCCTCCAAGCCCTTGGCTCCAGTATTTATTGCTTCTTGCCACACAGTTTGGACAGTTGTAGAATGTGTCGCAAGACAAAACTTTTAACTCTGGTCTTTATTTAATTTGACACTGGGTGAGGCCTTTATTCTATATCTTTCTTTAGTGGGTAGAAATGTGTTTGGTCTATATTAATTTTTTGTTCTGTACCAATGGTTGGCATCAATTGGTTTCAGTTTTTATGCACTATAAATGTTAAAATAAACAAACCAAGGTCCCAAGTGGTGGTCAGGGATTTTGCCAGACCATGGGAAGTAGTAGGCCCCAAGAGGCTCTGAAAACCACCCGGAGAAATACAGTACAGAAGATCTTCACCAAGCAGGGATAATAATCCGTTCCAGAAGCTAGAAAATATTTTCCAGGAGACTTGGCAATTGTGGCTTGAGATGGAGAAAGAGAGAGATGGATAGAGAGAAACTGCCCTTTTTCCAGGAAAAATGGAGAAGTCCGAGAAGAGAAAAGCCCCTGCTATTGCAGGGTACTTAGCTACAAGGAGAGTTTCACTCAACAGAGGGTTTGCATCTCCAGAGATGTAGAGTCCAGACAGGCAAAAGCTGCAGGAAGTCTTTGTTTACAAGAGAGATGACAAACAAGGTTGGTAGATAAGAATTTAAAAATTTAAACTAGCCTGTACCAGTCTCCTAGACCCACAACATGAAGGCTAGAAAGGTCAATAACTCATCTGGTCTGAAACTCACGAAGCCAGTTAAGTTTCAGTCCTTGGGATGGGCCACTAGGTTTTGGACAGTCATTCTCATAATGGGCCCAATGGCTTGTCTAACAGAAGCTCGTCATTTAGAAAGGCCTGGAGCTTTGATGTGATGATAGCTTGACATGAAGAACCAACCACTTTCTTTGGCAATTTGTTTTAATGCTTACTCTCACTGTTGAACATTTCTGATTATTTTCTCATTTGAATTTGCCAGGCTTCCGCTTTCAGCTATTGGCTTTTGTTGCGCATTTCTCTGCTAGATTAAGAGCTCTTTAGTCCATGACATTTTCCTCCAGGAAGGAAACAACCTCTGTAATGAGTCATTTCTCATTTTTTACAAGTCTTCATTACACTCAACAGGCTGAGTTCTCCAAGTTTTTGCTATGGCCTTTTTCTCTAGACCTTGCATAATTTTTGTGGCTGTTTTCTGCACCTACTCCAATATTTCAACAACCTTCTAAAACTGTGGGCATTGAAACAATCTCCCTAATACTGTACACAGGGATAAAAGCACATCCCTGCCCAAACTGGATTGGGGTAGTAAAAGTTACTGTTTCTTATTCTGAGGTGATTTTTTTTCAGTTGCTATCAGAAGCTGACCTGGATTCCAGACACTAATGAGGTCACGCTGGTGACCTTAGGTGCTTTGCTGGTGTCTCTTGCTCACATGCTCAAAGTCATACTGATCGCCTGACTTGGCTTCGAAAGGTCAAATCATCAAGGACCTTTGTGAAGTTTTCACCTCTTTTTACAGCAGAGATCAGTCATGCATCTCTCGTCTCAACAGTTCCTTGCCAATGTGGCAAGATGGATTCTGCCTTGGTCTTACCTGTGACCCACAGCTGATGACTGAGACGCTGTAGTCAAACTACAATCTAACTGCTTGTTGGTTCGGTCTGGTCATATCTAAGCAGCATTGAATAACCTGCTACATACGGATGGCTATCTGAAGGGAACCAGCTAATGAGCTCTTTGGAGTGGCTTTAAGCCCTGTGTTAATCCCTTTGGAAGAAAACACACAGACGTTGTATATCATTAGTCTCTTACAAGAATGCTATGTTGTAAACCAGTGTAGACTTCTAGTGACTGTGTTCCCATCTAATTTCATTAACAATTCATTTTTCTGCTGCCTAGGATTCCTTGTCAGGCAAACTAAGCTGCAGTGCTGTCAAGTGTGCTGGTGACCTACTGTGTTGTTGACTGAACACTCTGCATTGTTCTAGTGTCCTTCTGGTGTTTCAAGATTCGCTAAAAATGAGTATTTCTAGGCCAGGATCTTCTCCATCATCTCTGTAGGTCTCCTGACTGCAAGTATTCTAGGTCTGCTGATTTTCAAAATACTCATTCTGGGTCAATGGGGTTTAATATAGTCCTCTTTTATGAGTGGGAAGAAGACATTTATGCTCATTTATGCTAGCTTCCAAATACAGATAAGAATGGAATAAGTCTATCTTTTCTACATGACCATTGATCATTTTATCATTTTTATCTATCAAGGGGCCATTTCCCTCTTGTAGTATTCCTTGCGTCAAAGTAGTCATATTGTTGCTTATGACACAAATATGGCTGCCCCATTCTTACCTGTCTTCAGCTGCTTTTTACGTCTTCCATGTTACTAAAGCTCCAAACTTTTCTCTCTCTCTTATTAATGCATAGTTAATTTCACTTCAATATTGCTCCTGATGACTGGAGACAATTTTCTGAGAGGCACTAAAATATTCATATGGTCTGAAGTTTTGGCATCTGGGTCATTCTCTAGAAGAATCTATCTCCTTCAGTAGGGAATTCAGGCTCTTTTGTGATGTGCTCTGAATTTCACTAAATTTTTAAAACTTGAATGAGGGTGAGTGTTGTGACTGTGTGGATCACTTTAGATCAGCTTTTGGTCCTGGTTGACTTCCTTTTAGTTCAAACTTTCTTTCTCTCTTCAGTTTCACCAAATTACTAGATCAGTTTTATATGACTGTTGAATACATTTGTCTCTAAGTTAATAATCATTAGTCTTCTACCTACTTTTTTTCTCCCAACTCCTCTCAGTTCCAGGAAAATTTTTATGAAAATAAGTCTATGACTCCTCAGCAGTATCTTCCATTTGCCCCTATTGACTGTCATGCTGCTACAGGCAGGCTACTATCAAGTTTCAGTCCAGTGACTAATTATCTTTATCTAGTATAAAGAAAACCAAAAGATTTACCACTATGGGCACAATACCCTTTTGTTAGCAATTCTTTTCAGACAAGGATTATCTTGTAAGGGAATCTTACCTCTTCAGATTTTTTTAAAAAATAAAGCAGTTATTAGTCATATCTGCTCCTCCCCAGCCCTCCCAAAGTCTCCATCTGTGGCCTTGTGCTGGAAACAAGAGCAAAATGGGAGAAGGGGTCGAGGCAGACAGAGTAAGGCTGACTGAGAGGTAGGCAAATCAGTGAACTTACTTCATGGACACTCTTCTCAACCCTAATCTATTTCCACTGTATTAAGCAGTATACTTTATTCTGATCTCTGGAATGCCTCTGCCTCTTTTCTACTTAATGAGACATAATTAACCAATACTTGCATTTACCCCAAACCCTGTTTGTTTGACACTCTGTGTTATTAAAAACTCAAAGCAGTATTGCTTAGACTATTTTCAGTGTTGACAGTATTTCTTCCAGTGTACAAATCTCTGATACTGGTGCAATTAGACACCATGTGGGATGCAGTGTTCTGATTATAAACCCCCCAGTTTCCCTATGTATGTGTAGGGTTTTTGGTTTTGTTTTTCCTGTAACAAAGTATTCTTGTCAGAATGGGGAGAGCTTAAAAAAAGGTTGCTCTTTACTTGTGTCTGAGTTTTAAGTTCCCATTCTAGAAAGCAGAAGAAATAGAAAATGCTGTTTGATGGCAAGAAATGACAAATGTTCATCCATTTTTTTTGTGTGAATAGACAGAGCTGTTCAGTGATGCCTCTGGCTGAATAGTTTTCTTAGTTTCTGTTGAAATTGAACATAAAATTGTCTCCTGTACCTTGTGTATCAATGTTTTTTCTACCATGGTGATGATAGTTAGGGAGTCATTAAATTTGAAAACAGGAACATAACTGGATAAATACACCTAAGGGATCCCAACCCGTAGAGAACTGGTATCCAGGTATTCAGCCAACCCAAACTGAAAATGTTTATGTAAGAAAAGGACTTGTATTTCCTGTTCTGCGCCAGACCCCTCGGTAATTAATGTTCCAATACAAAACTCTTCATTCACCAACACCATGCACACATCGCGTGGAGCTCTTGAAAAAGTCCTGTGCAGTCCCGAGCTCAGTAACAAGCATAGGCTTGAGTCATCCAACGCAGGTTTAGCTGGAGCCAGAAGAAGCAGGAGTGGGTAGGTAGTAGAAAAGGGAAGGGAGACAGTACAAACTGTACGTTTCAGGTATGAGGTAGCTGAGAGTAAAAATCCTGTAGCAAACCCCAAAAACCAAATAACCTTAAATCCCAGCACAAGGTCATCTCCAAAGGAGCAGACTGTATCCCACACGCTTGCTGATTAATGGTTCACACTGAAATGGCCAGGGAAGACCACTCAAACACTCACACCCAGACAACTGGTGGGTTGACAGGACTCCACAAAGGAGGAATCTAAGCCAGGAATCCCAATGCCAGTTTCAGATGTACATTTGCATTCTTCCCCATCCTCCTTCCTAAATCCTGAAGGCAGCAGGTCGGATGGTCAGGTGACACCAGAGAGCACCATCTGAGGTGGTTGTTTTATTGCTGAAAAATTGAATGGCATTTCGAAGCAAAGATTTTGTTTTGGGCTAGCCAAAACTGAAGGCACTGAGGAGACTTGTCAGAGCCAAGGAAACTCTGTCACAATCCCTTACGCCAAGTATTTTGCACTTCCAAAGTAATCACAGAGCTGTATCCGTAAACACACATAGAGTGTGTGCAGGGCCTCGGAGCAGGAATAAGGAAGGAAGGGAAAGTCACTTACTGTGTGACCAACAGTGCTTGCTGTCTGGCAGATATGGTCTAAAACAAGCCTGGAATTGAGAAATTTATCTATTGTGCCTTTTTTGTTTGTTTTAAGAAGTTTTTTGCCAAAGAAGATGCCACGTTACCAGGAAATGACTTTTTGACGTGATACCATGTTTTCTGCTGAGTTGTTCTGGACAAGTGACTGGACCGAATGCCTAGCTCCGTGAAAACAATTGAGATCAGGCCTCCTGATACAAGGGAGCTGTTTTCCATTGACACAGGCTGCTTTTTAAAAATATTTATGAAGGCGCAGTAAGCATAAGTGACACTGGAAAGACTGGTGCCATGAATGTTTCTAGCCTATGTTGATATGCTTTTCTCAACATAAACCTCTTCATCGCATCCCAAAGCAAAGCCAATGTGGGAACAGCCACTCTCTCTCCTTGTTTCACGTGAAGTTGCTCTCTGAGCTAGGCCCCAGGCACAGGGTGGTCCTAGCAAGACCCCGGTGAGAAGACCTTTCCATGCTGCACTTTAGGCAGAATTTGGCTCATTGAATAGGGAGGGAGAAAGATGGGCAGGCACACAGGCACATCTTTGCTTGGTGTTTTAATTTGGCCAGTGCCTCAGATGTGTGTAAACAATTGCTGGCCAAGATAAGCATGGAAAGAAGAAACATGCTGATGGGCACATGGCTGTATCTAGGCTGCCTGTAAAGGGAGGCAACGTGACCACTTTCAGTATCAGACTTGTTTACTTCCACCCTGTGTGGGTGAGCCGGCGAGCCCCAGCTGTGCCAGTCCCATGCCGGGCACATGGATGGGACCCACACTGTGTTGTTTACGGAGAGACTGCCCCACAGGCACCACATCAGCCTCCTCCCATGTCTGCCGTGGCTGAATCCCAAAGTGTCTACCAATCCCCTGGCTCACGGGCCAAATCCAGCCATTCCTATGGGAACATGGTCCACCTGCAAGCTACCATCCACAAGGAGGGAGAGACACTTGCACTGTAAAGGAATGAAAAATGTTTGTCTCCCTTTAAGGATAAAATACTGACTCTTACTAGCAAAGTATGTGTAAAAAGTTTATGTTTTGATCACAGCAAGAGTCACTGCTTTGCAAAACATGAACTGAGTTTCTCTTGGTAACAATTTTCATAGGATCCATTTGGGGCACATCTATCACATTTTCAGTAAGTTGTTAAAGATGTATCTATCCAGCCTAGAGGTTGGTTCTGACACAGTTTGCTTCCCACAGCTCAGTCATCACTTAGAAAAAAACCCCTAAAAATCAAAATCTCTTTTCAAGATTAGTGCAGTCACTACGTCCATCAGGGGAGCAACAAGGGAAAGCTTTAAGGAGATGGGAGATTTAACTGGCATATACTAACAGCAAGACTGACTGTGGTTGTGTATCTTGTGTATCTTTCGTATCTTGTTTGCAGTGAAAGAAGAGTTATTTGAGTGCTTTCCTGTGTTTCACCATAACTTCAAGTTAAAAGAGATAGTTAAATTTGACCTGCTTCATCAGGAGTCAGCTATTTTTGAAAGCTTTCTTTGGATAGCTTGCTCCAGTGGCTTATTTGGCTCCAAAAACCTGATCATTTACACATGAACTTGGCAAATGTCAATTGCTTCCATTCCAGACTGGGAGGTTTTATTGCACTCTCTTGAGAAGAGTGGCAGTTGTGTGAATAAGGCCTTTTAAGTCCCATTGGCAGCACAAAAGGGGCTAAATTTGCCCTGTTACAAAGAGCAGCAATTTTCGTGATGCTTAGAAGCAGATCTGTCGCTCAGTCTTGCAGGCATGTCCATGAAGCCCTACTGGCTATTATTTCCAGATTCTGAGATAATAGCTTTGAGGAGACAGCAAGTGCCTGCTGGTCTGGAGCATCAATCAGCAGCACACAGCGGGAGCGGCGTAGGTTGGGCAGGTAGAGCAGGCCACGTGCAGCCGCGGGCTCCAGAGGCGAGGGGGTGCAGGCACTGGAGCATGAGTGAGAAAAGGGTGCACCACCCACACCAGGAGGCACACACACCTCCATCTGCTCGGCAGAGAGATCAGCTGCAGATGACCATGGGCTGGTATCAGTCTGTCTCCTCTGCTAATTGGGTTTTTCTGAGCTAAACATGGTGCTGGCAGGCACACAGAATCCCTGGAGCAATGGAGGGAAAAGCTTCACCGCACGTTAGAAGTTGGCTTTCAACCATTGTGCACAGTGAGATTTTTTTCCTGATACTAATTTAACAACTCAGCAAACATAAAGCCAATGAGCAGATGAAATATGACGAATTTCCTAGACTAGCTAGAACTGAAACGCAAGCAGTGGTGTCTGTGGGGTAGGAAGCTGCCCTCTATTGTAGCAGCTCCTGCAATTTGGTTAGTGTTTGGGGAGCTCCAGTCCAAACCCTGCTCTGTCACACCTGGGTTTACTGGCATGTCCGAGATGTCCTAACCATCACAGCAGTGAAGAGCTCACAGGCCAGATCCCAGCACTAGGACTGCTTCTAAATTCCAGCAATTTCTTGTTATTGATGGAAGTAAAGGGGACAGGAGCCAGAGCAGCAATACAAACCATTGTGCCTCTCAGAATGAGAAAAATATTCACACGACAATGTTCGAAAAATATTTTGGATTCCAGCAACAACTATGAGAATACGAGTTTTCTAGGGGCATAAATTTGTTAGTCCTCTAGGATAAGTATGCCACGATAAAATATAGCGATAAAAAATTACTAACTGAATTGCTTGAGGTGGCACACGGAGAAGGGGGAAGGCAGGAGAGGTAATGTTAATAAATCATTGTCCTGTCCAGTGGGCTTCCATTATTCAGAGAGAAGGGCAATTACGAAGGCATACCGCTGCCCCGCTTTCAAAGTTTAACATTCCTGTTTGATATCTGATCTAGCAAACAGTGTTAGGAGGTATCCAAGCAGCACGCACAGCACTTTAAACGATTAAGGGAGCAGGGTGCTTGAGCACGTTGGCATTCTAGGCCATAGCTCTCCAGCAATTAAAGACATACATACATACGCATCTCCTTAGATACTTATTGATACCGCCCAAATTTGGTTTCACTGAGAAGGGGAAACAACATTCCAGGCTCAGTCTCACTGGTGTGAGGTCTGAGGCTGCTGCATCCCTGAAACAGGTGGGCTTATGCTGCCAAAATCAGAAACTGCCTCCACTTCTTTCCTGTCTAAAGCGATGGTTGTGCTCCCACGGGACTCCAGCTCTACACTTCTAGAGAAAGGTCACTGAAGTGTTGGCAAGATCGGGTGGGCAGTTCAGACACAGCCACCTCCTCACCCTCCCCAAATAACAGGCTGGTTGGCTCCAAATCCAGTGCCTCTAATCCCACAGGACAGATTCAAACCTAGAGACACTTGGTGCTCAACTCAGTGAGTGTAATGCCTACCCTTGAAAATAAACCACAAAGCTACAAACTTGCTGCAGCACAAAATTGCAAATACTTCAGTTTCTGCATCTGCATTTATCCCCTCCTGTTTCCAGTCATCATTGGAGGGCTGACCATGAATTAAGGAAACAAAAATCTTTCATCTGATTGCATGTTTGCCCGTCATAACCTTGCTGCCACCTTCCACAATGCTCCCAGTAACCTGATGAATTGGAGAACACTGCACCATGGGTTGGGGCGTTAACTCTTTACTTGGGATCCTTCTCACTGACCTCGGGTATGACCCTGGCACCCCACCTTGACTCTGAAGCCCAGCTACAAAATAGGGCTAATGAGACTGACCTGTCTCACTGGGGTGTGCATTTATGTGTGCGTGTGAACACAAGGCTAAGGACTGCAGATGAGATGCTGTTAATACAGCAGCAACACTGGAGTTAACATCTTCTAGTGTTGTACACTGGGAAGTGAGAAAGGAGTTAGATGGACTAATTGAGGTAAATTTTTATAAATATCTACTGGATGCAGAGTCCAACTGAGTGTACAGCCCAGTATGACCTGGGAGTTGAAACATCAGTTTGGCTTGCCTGACCTTTAGACTTGCGTCTTTATTTATGGTTTGAACCACCTTCTCCTCCCCAGAGCATGGTCAGGGTTTAATCATTTGAAAGAAGAGGGACCTTTTCATTTGAAAGAAGAGGGAGGCGGCACTCAGAGTGGCTCTAGAAATGATGTGGTAAGGATAAAAGCCAGGCAAGCTTTGCAGGGAGAGGTACTTACTGTGCGTTATTTCCTTTTGCTTTTGAATGCTTCAACTTTCCATGCCACTTCTGTGTCACTTATCAAGCCTCTTGTGGGTTCAAAACTAATTTACAGAGCAGGGAGAGAGCTTATTGGAACCAGCATCTCTATAGCGCAGGTCAAATGCTCTGTTGTTTTCACTCTGTTTGGTCAGTAACGTGGCCCTCCCCTTGTTGCTGTGCTGTGCAAAGGAACTTGGAGTGGAAATATGCAGATGGATAGGCAGGGTTTCAGTCTGCTAACCCTGAACTAGTTAAAGCTGACGTATGCCTTTCATAGTACCTCACATCAGCTTGGGTTGTCAAGTTCATAGGCTAAAAGTTGTCATTTGTTCTCTGACCAACACACCCGTTTCATCCAGCTGCTACAGCTTTCTTGTGGCTTTTGGGGCGGACCCACAGAAAAGCCTCTTTCCTGTGGAAAGACCCACTGATCTACCTGACCTATGTTGATTCCCCTTAGTCTGTCTGTTGTGGATCTCCTCTCCTCAAGATTTTAGTACAAGAAAGCATGGGATTGACTCTGCTCCTACGGACACAAATGTCGATGGTTTGTGACTCCAGGGACTGCATGGAGCTGCATGGATGACTGCCAGAGCCTGGTATGAATGAGTCTCCACCTTCCTTCAGCTGCCAGGCCAGAGGCTGCTTACTGAAAGTGATGGTCACAAACAAGCAGGTGTCCTGGCAGCATTAGCTCCTTCCTCTGGGCAGTATTTGGTCTTTACGTTTGTAATGGTGGTCCTCATCTCAGTAGTTACTGTCTCATTGGCTGTAATGTTCTGGCACCCAGAAGAGAGATGCTTTCATTTTCAGCAGAGAAAAATACCCTGGTTCAAGGCAAGAGGAGGTCAGCAATCATCCATCTTCATTCTCTCAACCTTCCTCCCACCTTCCTTGAAGAAGTTCTAGTAGCACACACATCTATCTGGATATTTTATGATGGATCTGAACGTCCCATCGAAGAGACTCCCAGAAATCAACTCTTTACAAAGAGAAGCAGCTCACTAGTCATGTTAGTACCACTGTCACCTCTGAGCTAAACCAGCAGGCTTTGCAAATGTGATTCTTTGCTCCCCTCCAACTTTTTTGCCACCTGTCTCAAGTAGCTTTTTTTTACAAGCAGATGTGAAAGGCTTTTGAACAACACATGGCACAGTCCAACAATCCAAGTGGATTTGCCTGCACTCAAGTCAGGAGGCTGGGGAGCATTCTGGTCCGAGAGACAAGGTCTTGTCCGTATCAGCAAAATCCAAGGGCGGAGATCAGTGGACCAGGATGCCAATAGAGCCACCATCTCCTTTGCATTTGCACCTACTGATGACTGTGTCAGTGCCAGCTGGGACTTTTGGCTGAGCTACCACGGGGAAGTACTGACATGCAGCACCTGAATGGAAAGGTTTCATGTTCCTAGAGACAAAGCCATGGGTACAGCGTCTCATATCCAGACGGGGTATGCAGTCTAACCCAAAGCAACCTCAAAATATGGACTGTCCAGGTCAAACCTTTATGTTCGGTGGACACATTCATGCACTCACATGTGCATGCATCCACACACTGCTAATAAACCAGCATTAGTTCTCATATAAAACACTAAACTGCAGAAGCACCCTTTCATTACGCTTAGGCTCAGAATGTTAAAAACTCCACGGAAGACTTAACTGTGACTAACCTACTGTTCAAGATCAGTTATCCTGTCATCGGCTATTTCTATTTTGTAGTAGTGGTACCACTGTTGCCACTGTGAGGTGCACAGTGCAATAGATGAAGACCTCTTCTATGCCGCTGTAAGTTGTAGGTGTTCTGTGCTTGGGAGCTCACTTGCTAGGGCATGCTGCTGAGCGCTGGCCACTGAACCACCTAACAGAACTGCATGTATTTTAACAGAAGGCAAACTGTTTGAGCTCTTGAGTTATCCTCTCTCTTTAGTGCCCCAGGAAAAAGTGCTGGTTTATATCTCATTTTCTCCAGTCAAAGAACTTGTTCTGCAAACTAGCCTCCAAGCACTTCTGTTTTAACGACTGCTAACCTCCAAACCCCAAAGTATTCACTCAATGGATATTTGAAATGCCTAAGTGAACTGCACCTAGGAGGAATGCAGGTATGGCAACTTTATTCCAGGCTGCAGAATATTAACTGGGTTTACCCAGCTGACACTGGCAATTTTGTTTTCATCACTCAACATCTTTGCCTCAGAAGAACAAATGCACAAATTGAATTTTGGCAATGTGCACCAGAGCCCCATTCCAGAAGATGTTTATTAGCTATCTTACCAGCAAAAGAGCAGAAAGAGGCTTTTCAGAGAGGTTGCATCTTGTCCTCTTGAGCAATCCTTGAGTCATTATCTCAGGACCTCACATTACAAATACTGTAATAAATGAAACTATTCATTAGGAAACTGGCAGTCCACGGTCACCTTCTGATATCTCTAACAGTATTCTCAGAGTGGGCAGGCTTAGTGAGTCTCTGATTTGGATGGGGAAACCTTTTTCCACAGCTGTAATAGACCCATTGTGACAGTGAAGATCTGTCTGGACTGCCAGTATTTTCTTGGAGATAGAGGCTCAATATTTTCCTTACAGTAGTGAAGAATTCCCTGTTAAAGATTTGGAAAGTCTTCTCTCTCTAACATCCTGGAGGCTGGACTCCCGTAATCCACCTTTACCTTGGATGGCCTCTCCACAGTCTGGTGGAGTGCCACCACCTGACCAGAGTTACCCAGGCATGGGTGAAAGCTCGTCTTGTCCCAGTGCTAGCAGACCATTTGTCCTGGAGAGACCGGGGGGAAGGAGAGGCCTGCAGTGCCCCAAACCTACTGCTCTTGTCAGAGAGATGTGCTTGTGAACCTGAAGCCTGAGAGAGACATCTGGGTCTGTCAACCTGCAATGAGTACTGATGTTCTGAGCTGCAGAGGTAGCTTCGATTTGTCTATGTAGCAACATAAACTACTAGGAAAAACTGGACGTTCACCACAGCACCTTATGGGCTTTAAGAACTGACCTGCCACATACATTAAACAGCTTTGTCACTCCACTGCCAGCCACCACCAGCCCAGCTGGGCACATGTCAAATTGTTTTTGATGTGAAAATTTTTCTCTTTAATTCCTCCTTATCACCCCATCCAGGCCTGTGGTCACACCATGTCTTTTGTCGTCAGCTTTGGGAGAAAACGTGGCAAGGTAAGGAAGATCAGCGGGAGCTGACGTCCTGGCTCCTGGATTACCTCGAGTGTGCAGCTTGGTGCAAGGAAGGGCTTTGTGTCTTTCTTCTAACTATGCAAAATTCCTGCCTTTTCTGAAGGGGGGATTATGGGATCACTTCAGCGAGGCCAGAATTTTACCCTTCTGCTTCTGGAAGCACGCTGTAAAAGTAGCTGCAAGTGGAGAAATGCTCAAGTGAGAGGCAATGCTACTCTACTACTGCTCCTGTGCCAGGGACAGCAGCGGGCTGAGGGCAGAGGGGAGAGCAATGGGAGCCACCAGCATGCTGCATCATTTTCAGCTGAGGAGGTCTCTTCCTCAGGTCCTGCACAGTGATCTCTTTGTTTCCAGAGTAGGTGCAGAAGTCATTGTATTTTCTTAGCACTGATTTTCATAAGGAAAGGACTTTATGGAAACCACATGCAATTGACTTAAAGACTGATGCTACCAACACCTGCCATTCCTATTTATGTCTATTTTTAATATCTCTTCACACAATGCTGATGCAGCGCAATCTTTGTTCTATAATATCCTTCCTAGAAGCTGAACTTTGCCAAGAAATTTCACACAACCACATGTAGAAATAACCAGATAATTCTCCAGCAGAAATGGATGAAGTCTTCTGTGTATTTTTTGGTGGCTTGAAAGGTTCTCTCTGACTTTAATGCCCACAGGTATGCCAGCATCTTATGAAAAGAGAGGAAAGGTCAGAACATGTTGGCTGCCCACGGGCACGCTCTGATGCATGGAGCATGCCCAAACCCCTGGCCACTACAGCTCCTCATGGTGAATGACAGCTTTAACTGCTTGGGAATGTGCTGAATTTCTTGGTACCGATCAGTTATGTCTCACTTGCTGTGAATGATCGACCTCTTGAGCCTTTAGGTGCAGGACTACACTGTTTTCCTGCAAGGGTCAACACTACTTCTTCTTTCCAACCCAAGTCCCAAATCTTGACTCCTAGCCTACACTAATTTATAGTACCTTAAATAGCAGGACTCACAAGAGTGTTAGTTTTTAACTTAAAAATTTAAATGTAAGTGAAATAAGCTGTACTTGAGTTACAGTTATACTAGCAGCTTATTAATGCTATGTGAATAAGTGTATGCGTACAATGCATACAAGTAATCTACCTCCTTCTTCCCAAGAAAGCAGCTTTAATAAGTTCTTCTGTTAGGTATTTGTTGAAGATGAGACTAAAAAACAAACCTGAGCTATTTGGATCATGTGCCTCAGTACATGTGAGCTATGTGATTCCCCTTTCCTGCTCCTGAGAACAGATCTCTTTTGCTTGTTACCCTCACTTTGTTGCTGCAGATAATTCTATGTAGCTTTTGGATATCAGCTATGGAAACCATGCCAGCTTCTCCAAAGTAGGTTTTGTTGGTACCTTGTCACAATTCAGTGCTGACACGAAACTCAGTTTCCTCCCTGCATTTTGGAGCAAGTTAAAACACTATTTGATATTTAAGGGGCCTTTGTTCTTTAACACATAGCTGTTTGCCATTGTACTTCGGCAGCTTCTTTGGACACCAGCACAAGAGGGTTGTTTCTGTGGAAGGCCTGAAGTCCTGAGTTCCTGCTGCTCGTTTCTGCCGTGCTGTGGTGGAAGATGCTGTTGGGCCTTGCCATGCCTGGGTGAATCCGACACTTGCTAGGAGCTCTGGGTTTCTAGCCAGGAGCTGCTGCAAGCATCCATTCCCTTCTTTCTAAAGTCCTTTCCATCCCTTTTCTCCCTGTGCTTCTGGGCCGTACTCAAGACTCCCTCATATATTGCCTATGCCCAACAGCACTTTTTAAGCAGCATCCAGGTGACCCAGACCCCCAGCTGCTTCTAATGTCTGTAGCGAGGCTGGTGTGACAGCCCTATACCTCTTGTTTTAGTTGTTTCTCTATCCCACCTTCAAAATCTAAGCAATCCTGCTCATCCCTCTCTTGTGGTCACTTATCCCCACCTCAGGGACATCGTGCTGCTTCCATGCTGCTCCCTAGCTCATGGTTTCTGAAAGGATGAGTAGAAGCAGCGTTTTGCAGGGTGTGCTCCCCAGCAAAAGACAGAGCTGATCCCACAGGGCATCCCTTCCACCAAGTGGACCAGATGGCAAGAAAGAAAAAAAAAAAATCATTCTCTCTAAGACCTGTACCCTGCAGAGACAGAACCACCAACTGCCCAGGTCCTCCCTCCTGTCATTCCTGCAGGAGCAGAGGCAGGCTGCCACGTGCCAAAGCCGCAGCAGCAAAGTGGCAGGTGGAGGCTAATGGAGAAGGAGAATCAAAGCCCTCTCCCCCTGCTCAGGAAATAAATTCTATGTATCCCAGAGACCATGAACTACATGCCTTTCAAAGGCAGACATTGCCAACACATTCATGCCTAAATTAGGCCCCACTACCATACACCAGATTTTTCTGATATTCAATATATTGTACCAGCTTCTGCTTCAGTAGGGCTTTCTGAGCTCTAGCAAACTCCCCTAGTGTCTCAGATGCTGGCAAGTTGCTTTTTAGTACTCTGTGCCATTGCTACTTAGCGTGGTGGGAGAAATGAGTGGCTGCTCTACCCAGATCCCACCTCACTTGCATTTCCATAGCCATGTCAGGAAAATTACAAGCAAAACAAAACACCTTTCAGCACAAATTCCTTTTGTTAACAGGCGACTGTAGTCTTCCCATAATGTCTGAGCAAGAGACCATCACTGCCACAACTGCTTGGGTGTTGCCTCTGGAATTTGGAAGGATGAAATCATCACACGTCCCACCACCCCACTCACTTTGAGGCATTTCTGACTAGGCTCATATGACGTGGATGCCTCCAATTAGAAGGCACTGGGATCAGTGATTCAGGAGGTCACTTCCAGTCCTGCAGCCCTTAAATAGCATGGAAAGAGTTAGTCTGAGGTTGCCAGTAGAAGGCAACGATAATCGTCAAAAATGGCTCAGGGCCTGGTAGTGTGTGACTAGGGCAGGAGAGGGAAGATTCTGGTCCCAGCTGTTGCTTAACTCAATTCATGAGTTTTGGCAAATCTTTAATCCTGCTGTCCTTTACTTTTGGAGTAAGTTTGTGCCCTGGGAGCGATGGCTCTTCCCAGCCTCTGTAAGGCCCTGTGATCTGTGTGTACCATTGACTCATGCTGGCTACTGGCAGTCAGTCTGGGTCAGCAGCACTATACTGACTGACAGAATGATTCAGTGTCGTTAGAAGTGGCCAGTGTACAGTGTTGTACTATATACAGTTTTGTATGAGTTGCACCTAGATCGAGATGGACGTACTCATCAGGTACGTAACTATCCCTTTCCTGCACTCCGATTCTGTCCTGGGAATGTCTCCTTGTAGGACGCAACAAGCACGGTTCCATCTTCTGGTCCAACCCTCTGCACGTCGGTTACAGATTTGGGAGTATGCTTTTATAATGCAGCTAATTGATTGGGAAGGCTGCTTTAAGAGTGTTTACACCTTTAAAAAACCAAAAGTCAAGCAGTCTAATTGACTGCCACAAAATAAAGCCCTTCCTTTCTTTCCCACGTGCATGTCCAATGTTAAATAACATCCTCTTGTCCAAACTGGGACAGATCCCTGCACACCTTGGGCACACAGAGCCTCGAAGGAACTTTCTTACAGAGAGTATGATACACAAAATATTTATGCAGAAATATGTTTATATGGATGTGTTTCTATTCACGTGTAATTATGCAGCAGCGAGGCATTTTACAGGCTTGTCCTCTCTCTGTCTCCAACAAAGGTTGTCTTTAATGTCTCAATGATGTACCAATTCAATGTTTACATGCCTTTTTATTGTGAAAGCAATTGTATGATGTTTGACAGCAATATTTCCTGTCTGTTATAAGCCGCACCAACAACTGATTTTCATTTCCTTAAAGAAGAAACCCACATTTGTGCTCTATGAAGGCAAAAAAATGTATAAAACGTGTTTCCTGAGGAGTAATTTCTGGGCATGATGTGGTGCCAGTCTTGAGCCCTGATGCTGAAAATTGTTGTTCTGTAACTTATTACGGCTAGTTCCTCCTCTAGCCTGCAGATGAGAGTGCACGTACTAATAACTCAGCAGAATAATACATGTGGTAAGATATTCAGTAATATTCAGCTTTACCCATGCATTCTTTCTCCTCTGTTTTTGTACAGAGTTCCCCTTCTTCTTACAGTTAAGCCCGGACATATTTTTCTATTTTAAATTTTCCAATGATTTGTACAAGAGAGTATTAAATTGCTAAAGGGCATATTAAGTATTACAGCTCTGTTAAACTTGAATGAAGCAATGCAAGTCTGGAACACATTTAATAAATCTGCAGCTTGATAAGCAAACTTTCTTTGCCGAATCTGACATTCCTTTGCACTAATCACCTACGTGAAAGAACTGCTTCTAATTCTTTTATTCTTTTAACTTCCTCATCCCAGGACCAAAACCAGCTGCAGGCCTCCCCTTCTCTTGGCACCATATAATTTAAAATCCTTTCCATAGCCTTCAGAGGAGGTGTGCAGGAGCTGGGCGCTGCAGAGGCTGCAGAGCTGTCCACACGGCCTCGCTGGAGCACCCCTTGCTTACATTTTTCAAGCCTTTTTTTGGTGGGGTTTTTTGTTTTTGTTTTTTTTTAAGTTGGAGAATGAGCACATAGCACGCTCAGCTCTGAGGAGGACTCACAGTGAGTGTGTGGAAGTTGTATCAAGAAAACACCTATGCCAGTGAATGCAGGGGGAAGAGATCAAACCAGGCCAACCAGAAATGTCTGGGAAAGCTTGGAGACTTAAGACAGACTTTTTTTTAACCTTTTTTTTTTTTTTAAATTGTTCTTTCACTTGAAAAGCCTGCAGGTCATCTCCAGGGTGATTCATCTCCTTAATTTCACCCACAGGGGCAGTGGCTGTTGGATTAGGCTCCATGAGGAAAAGCTTGTGAAATGTGAGACCGTTACAGTGGCGATGTAAGGTGGCAGATCAGTTTTGATGGATGACAACTCTTCTAGAAGGCTTTCCTCTGCGTTCCGGTTTCTGCTGATGGTGTATCCCACCACCACATCTCACCACGTACAACACGTCTCACTTGTTGTACCTTCTTGTCTCACAGAGTTGTTCTGGCCTATTTGCCACATGCTATGCTTATGTTTACCATATGAAATGAATTCATCCGGGAAGATTATGAAACCCACTTCAACAGAGATTTCATGCCTTAGGAGGAGCCTGTATAAACTCTCAGACCTGTTGATAAAACAGCAAAGAGAAAAAACCTCCAGGCCTCTATGATGAAAGCTTCTGCTTTCTCATATCGTATGATAAATAGCCTTATTAGAGTCAACACTTCTTGCCTGAGATAGCCTCTTGCGCAGCCCTAGACTTGCTCTGGATCCTAAACTGGAGGGGAAGGCTGACAGTGGCAGAGCATGTACACAGCTACATCGCTGCCGCGCTCCTGGAAGAGCTCCTGACAACTGCTTTATTCTTAGAGCTGCACCTGTGGCGAGTCAGTGAGCCGAACAATTCTTTGACGAGATTTAATGCCTCTATTTAATGTCCCTCTTCGCAACGTCTCGTAGTAACTTCATTTTAAGTGATGTGAAGAGAAACAAATAAAACATGTTAGCACTATTTTTGTGGCCCTCCAGCCAGCGGTGCTTCACAAAACAGAAGCACTTTTCTTCGTGGAAGTCTGGCTGCTAGAGGATGCTCAAACAGCTGATGTTGTGGGGCTGGCAAACTCAAGGGGAGTGTCTTAAGTCCCTTGGCAGCTGTCATCAGGAGACCAAAAATCATGGCTGCTGCCCGGGACCCCGGGCCTTCCCTGGGGTGCAGCGTGGTGCAGTCGTGTCTGCAGGGACTCCCAATTCCTCCTCACCAGGCCATTAGCAGAACAATGTCTGTGGAACAGCCCATTTCTCACTCCTCATATGTTTGAGACTCTGTCCAGTTGTGTGTCACTGTACCCAGGTACCAGGAGGAGCTGGGGAACGAGAGAGGAGGGTGAACAGGCAGGGGAGATGACGGGGTGCCTGCCACGTAGCAGGCAGGGTAGGGCACAACCTTTTCTTGAGGAGGAGAGAAGGGCAAATGGTGACAGCAAAACGGTAGCTGCAGGATTGATGGTTGAGTCCTCGAACTTAGTGACAAGAAACTGGGTGTCCTTCTCCTTTAAAGTGAATGTACAGTAAAGGGTCCCCATGCCGTGTGCCAGACTGGCAGGACAGAAAAGGAAAGCCAGTCTGTGTGAAGAGGGCAAGTACTGTACTGACAGCGGGAGCACAAGGCTCCTCATGCTTTTCTGATGACACGTTTCAACCCAGATCAAGCTCTTTAGGAGTGAGCTGCCTCATGTGTCATAGCCCTCAAATCCTTGGCCTCTGCACTGAGACTACCAACGAGAATGCCAGCTATGATGGTGGGTTTATTTTCACCAGACTGAATGGACTTCCCTCTCATTCCACAGAGAGCACGAGACAGCTGTAAGTTAGCAACAGCTTTTCCTTGGAGAGGGGCCCGAGGCATAAGATTTAAACCACGTAATCTCTCTGTGCCCGTGTTCCAGGATCTATGTTCTGTCCGGACCAAAATAGAGAACAAGGAACCACAGGCGAGTTCACCTAATGATAATTGCCCGTACCCCGTACGGTGCTGCTGGAGGAGAGGTGATGGGAAGGGGGGGAAGGCTCCTGTTTAAAGCGAGGTGCTAGGAAGAGACCTAGGCTCCCGTTCCTGAAGTGCGAGACTGGGTAAGTCACGTGCTTCTAAATGTGCCCGGCAAAGCTGGGATTATAATTGTGAATGATCTCTCAAGAGAGCAGTAAGGTTTAGGCTATTTGTCTTTTCTGGGCTTTGATGTCGCCAGAAGAAAGGTACCATCTGTGCGGGGGTTTAATTTGTTCTTCCCACTGCCAAAAGTCAATGGGAATACGGTTTTGCAGGTTTTACGTTTGTTCATCAAAGATTGTTATAGCCCCAGCCTGGAAAGGACTTTTCACATACTTGGTTTCTTTGGTTGGCTCTTGAAAGTAAGCTGTATATTACCATCCCAGTACGCAGCGAGACGCTTCCTCTCTCTTCCTCTCTGCTCGATCGAGCCTGTCCTTGCCGTGATCTCCCGAGACGGGGCCGCTCCCTGGTTTTCCTCTTCTAATATCCTGCCACATTTCACATCATCTCCCGCCTGTAACCTCTTGCCTTTCTCGGTGCCCGGATGCCCGCTGCCTTCCAGGACCGCTTGTTTGGCAGCCCTGGCTCCGTCCGGGCTCTCTCGGGCAGCTCCCTTCTTCTGCCAACGAGCCAGTCCTCCTC
>NW_008795490.1:1309243-1311733 GCF_000699145.1 Aptenodytes forsteri | reverse complement strand
GAGGGCACCGCCTGTGCCGGCGCGGAGAGGATTACTGGGTTCAGCCACTGTTCTCTCCAGGCAGTAATTCTGGGGGAAGAAAGAGTCCACCCCCAAAATAGAAAAGCAGCTAAGGGGGAAAGGAAGACCTTCACCTCTCGCATGAAGAATCATTTCTTCGCTTTCCCCGGCTTCTCATTATAGAAGCTATTTTCCCAAAACAGGATGTTGGGCCAGGGAGAGGTAATATAAACAGATGCATTCTTTGAAAGTTTGCAGTGCATTTTAGCGGAGCACAGGCTCTGCATTGAAATGCAGAGACCCATGAGGTATGGGAGCAAGGGACCGCAGCAGCAGGAGGAAAAACTCTTCCTCTGAGAAAAGTGAGTCAGCCCGGAGCCTCCCTTGACTTTAGCCCTTTTTTTTTGGAGAAGCAGAGTTGAGTGAGAGGTGAAGAAAACCTTTAAACAAAGCTGATATTGGCCAGTTGCTAGAAGCAAGCTTGAAACAATATTATAGGGGGCCTTGCTTCCTTTTAAAAATGTGCAGTATTAGTTAATTTGCACCAGCATTGGCCTTTGCTGATGGGAACCAAAAGGAAGGAAGGATCCCGTCTCTACACCTCTCCCCTCAGATTGGCTCCAGCACCTGAAAGCCAGTGACTTCCAGGGTTATTAAGCAGCTTCACCTGGACCCGTCACTACATCTGGACCCGGGCTGAATCCTTTCCCTGTTGCTGTGTGCTCCTGTCGTTTATCAGGTGTGGGCTTTGCAGGAAGTGTGCCCTCAGCAGCAGGGGCAGGGAGAGCGGAGCCAGAGAGGCTGTGACTGGCTTTTCTGCCAGCTCCCTTATGGCTATCCAGCTGCTTAATACCTGCACAAGGAGTATCTTTCCTCGTCTCCCCTTGTACAGGGTTCTGCTCCTTACACCCTGCCACGCATCTCACCTCTTTTCTGGTTTCTCTGCTCTGGTCTCCAAACTTGTTTCACACTTTATAGAAGCAAAACCCTTCTGTCTTTCATGTCTAAAAAACCTGTGGAGCTCCAGAGGGCTGTAGCTAGTGTTTTGAAGCTATACACATATACCTGCTTATGTTCCTGTACAGTGCAGAAACCTAACACATGCCAACTGCGTAACTGCAGTGCTACGGTGGGAACTTGCCATTGCTGCGTGTGCCAGCCCGGTTTTGCTCCACTTGGTTATTTCAGATTGCGGTTCCCTTTAGGGTGGCACCTTCACGCAGGCTCCATCGGCCCCGAGCAAATAACAGCCACCATTTAGACAGTCTCCAAGCCTGAAGTCCCAACAGCTAATGCGGTGTTTCCCCGAGAATGAGCTACCGAGTCCCGGTGCAATCTTCAGGGCTTGTCCACGCTACTTCTCTGCCAGGTCTCCTCTTGAGCAATGCCAATGGGAATGCTGAGTAAGGGAGCAATACCTTTTGACTCACCGGACTAAAGCAAAGTGCTTTTGGAGGGACAGGCTGGAGAAAACAATGGATACTTGGGTTTGGCTTGCTATTTTTTTCTAAAAGGCTGTTTCATCTAAACTGAAATGACTGGCATGCACTGGAGGGGAGGGAAGAAGGAAAAGGAGCTATGCCCGGGCATTGAGCACTGCAGTCCAGGCTCCTCAGCAGGAGGCTCCTGCAGTTTAACCTGCACTCATCCACCTCTTGCATAAGGCTTCCTCTGCATACGAAGCATTTTTTTGGTTGTTTTCAATTGCAGCATCTACTGTTCAGCTGAACATTAACACTGTGAGGTAAACACAATATTATTATCATTTCTATTTGTCATTACTATTACTATGCGATCCTAAATGTTGCCTGTAAGAGGAGTCTTCAAGGATATGATGTGACACTGCTGGCTTCACAGTACGTAAGGGCTGGCCAAAACCTGAAGGGATATTTTGGGGAAGGTGGGAATTACCTGTCCTGTTTCAAATTACTCTTCCCAGCTCACTATCTGGCAGGAAAATGAGGAGGTTTTCCCCATGGAAAATTTCCCCAGGGAAATTCTCAGTGCCTCCTTTTTATTTCCGGAGGAATATAAACTAGTGCAAAGTCCCTGAGTGGTTTAGAGAGCTGCATTCAGCTGCCTTCCAGTGGCACCCGGGCTCCTTGCTGGTGCCCGGGACTGACACAGAGGGAGGGAGGTGGAGGCCGAAGTGCCCGGGGCATGCTGGGCAGTTGCACCTCAGCTGGATTTTGAGCGGTCTGAAGCACTTGCCGCTGGGATCGGTGGGAGGCAGAGGAGCACAATTCCTGCCTGCAGAGACTGCGCGTAAATAAGGCGAACAGCGCAGGCGTTTGGGTTTGCGAAGTCTGGCTCCACCGCAGCTATTGTGATCCCTGTTATTCAGGAATTCTACAAAACTGTACCAATTCTCATAAAAGTTTTGCAGAGTAGATAAATACTACGCTCCAGCCTTTGCAGCGAGGGGAAAAGGAAAGCTTTAAGCAATTAAGCCGGGCCACACAGCGATTCGGCAGCAAGCCGGGCCGCCAG
>NW_008795490.1:1296449-1308977 GCF_000699145.1 Aptenodytes forsteri | reverse complement strand
GACGCGAGGGGGGCTGGGGAGGGGGCACTGTGGGACCACATACATTTTTTAAGGAAAGAAAGGACCTCATGTTAGCAAGGAACAGCAGCTTTCTTAAAAGATGCTGACCTGCAGCTAAATGCATTTTCCGTTTGCCCTGGATTGCTCCGGTGTAAGCTTTGCTATCTATTTTGCACTTTTCTATCTATTTTGCAGAGAAGACAGAAGCTCTTAACTTTGGTCAGAGCTGTTCTTGGCCAAGGTTTTGCTGACGCCTCCATTCCCTTTCCCATGGTGAGAACAGAGAAATGCGTTGGGTCTCATCTCACCTTCCTCGCAGGAGCCGGATGCCATGGTGCTCTACCTACAAAAGATGAAAATGCTATAGGCTGCTTTGGGGTGACCGGTACGTGCCCATGAGGGACCAGAGTTAAGTTTGAGAAGAGCCCCTTTCCCCCAGGCAAAAAGAGGACATTCTCTTTTCTTTCTGAGAAGCAAAAGGCTTTTTCCTTTGACTCAAAAGATATTGTTTTGGAAAATCAGAGCTGACCACATAATAATTCCATCTCCTTCCCCCAGTTTTGGAGCGATAAGACATGCGCGATGCTGCTTGACACCGTGATATTTATAAGACAAAGTAGAGGTCAAATTTGCTGAATGGTTTCCAAATTCCAGTGACGTTTATCACAAAGATCCCCATGCACGGACCCAAGTGGCGTGACTGACAAGGGCTGGATTGTGGAGTCACTAGAAAGCTCAGTTTCCAGCCAACACTGGTGGGCCAAATCACGCTCTTTGGGGCAAAACCTGCTGGAAAGCTACAATTATGTGGAGACTCCAGGGAGTTTCACAGCAGAGTTTCTGACAAGAAACCCCATTGTGAGGAGCTAGGTTTTCATGCTTCAAGGAGTAACACTGTCCTCTATCATCACCGTCCTGCCTGGGTCTGGTGAGAAACAGCCCGGAGCTCAGCCCCCTGTGGGGCACACAGGCAGGCAGGCAGGAGGCTGCCACCCTCCCTCCCATCGCACCCTCACATCTCCCCTGGATCCCTCCAGCCTCCTTGGAAGCGAGGCGCTGCGGGGCTCTCCTTGCCAGCTTTCTGTCCCAAGAAGCGCAGGAAGAAAGGTTTTTCCCACAGCCAGTGCTGACAGGACTAGCACAAACTTGTCCAAGCGAGATTTGGCAGAAATGCCCACCAGCTAGCTACAATTGAGAAACTGGCTCCGTTTCCCTCTCCCTGCTCAGACACCAACCTCCAGGGCTGCTGCTGACACCGAGTGTCTCTGCTCATGTCGGAGGACACACTGCAGAGACTTCTTTGCACCCTGATGCACTCACCTGCCAGCGCATTTCAGCCTCCCGGCCCGAAGCCAAAGGGGACGGATTTGGCATTGCTAAGCCTCAGTTATTTCAACAGAGACAGGCCGGGACTCGCTCTAATACTCAGAGCAGAAACTAGATCTGGAGCAGGAACGAAGCTGACACCTACAAGGTTGGGCTCAACCTCAAGAGCCTTCTCACAGTATCACAGTTTAGAGCAAGGCTCAGCAGCTCATGCTCCTCCACAAAGCATGGGCACTTGGCCACAGGCGTTTGGATTACGTCCCCGTTTGCTCACTCTTCCTTAAGATGCTCCTCAGAAGACATAGGCAAAAGCTTTAACGACGTGTGCTGTCCAGGTAAGGGAGGGACCAGGAGGAGATGAGGGGGAAGCACCAGATCTCTCAGCTGAGAGGCATATATCCCTGTCTGATAGCTGGAGAAGCTTTCTGGTTTGTGGATGCACCAGACAAAACCAGCTACATGCTGAGCTGAGTGAGAACTGTCTTTTCACTCCATGTTGGTGCTGGTTGCTGTAAGGCATCCTTCGTGTTCGGCCTTTTTAAGCACTGTTGGAAAAGAAAGGAAAAAACAACTTAGACTACATAGACGAACAGATTTGATGACTTTTCAGGTAGGCTACAAGCGCCACATATTTCAGGAGAAAATGCGACCATGTTCTTGCGAACGGCTAGATTTGCAAGATGAGACTTCAGCCACCCATCCATTCACTTATCTTACTACTACAGGATCACCTTGCCCAAACATAAAGCTACGTTGCAGCCATGCCATTTCTGCAGGTGTTCATTAGGCAACTAAACAGATAAGACTATGAATTAATCATTGTCCCAGGAGGACATAAATGGTCTGCTGAAGGGCTAAAAAGTCATTCATATTTAGGCTGTTACCTGAGAAGTTTCCAGACTTTTAAGGAAAAGATAAGGGGAGACAACTCCATGTAACTAAAATTTTCCATGGTACTTGTTTTGCCTTCTAAAATCTAGGACCGATTTTAGAGCAGGAAAGAAAGTTCAAGGATTAAGAGACTTGGCTAAATTATAATCAGTGCTTTCTCACTACTATCTTGTGTAACATTGGCAGTATCACTTACCCACTTGCTGTATCCATTCCCAATGTATGAAATGGGGATAACACCACTTCTTTACCTCCACTGTGGATCAAAAGGATAAAGATATTCATCATTTTCCAAGATGCTCAGACAATATGGTTAGTGCAGAAATATCCTACGCAGATTGACCTTGGGAAATACACCAAATACGGCCTATGGTTTGTTCAAATACAAACAAATGGAGAAAGTGAAAATGGAAGAGGCTCACTGCTCTTCAGTGAGGCAGAGGTGCCTCATTGATGCTTCTTCTAGTACATCCCGCCAGCATGATCTTGGGAATCTTGTCTTCTTTGGGGAATCAGAGACTAACGACTAGAGTCGATTTCCCCTCCTTCCTTCGCTCCCTGCGCTTACCACCACACAAACTAGATCGGAGGCTCCTAGAGGAAAAATTCCCCCGTGCCGTGGCAAGCCATACCCTGGACTGTCGCTCTTGTGTCTGCCACGGACTGTAACCGCCTCTGTTTTTTTCCTGCACCCGAACTGGAGACGATCACAAGTTCAAAACTGGGAGATGCAATTGGCCTTTGCTACCTGACCACACTCCTGTGAGCCCTGAGGTTATCTAAAGTCTCCCATATCGTCCTGGTGCGGTAAATTGGAAAACTGCAGGAATACTCTCCCTTGTGGCACAGTAACTAAATATTACTCTGCTCATTAGAAGCACCACTGTGCCGAGGAGGATTTGTTTCGCTCAGCTCATTGACTGCACTCAGCCTGCAGAGAGAGGTTTGCTGAAGGATCAAATCCATGTCTCGGATCAGCTCCTGCACATTAGATACAGGTATAGGCTGGGTGCTTATATTCTGCCAAGTTTCTGAGGTAGAGTGGCAATTTGGAAGTGCATGGAAAAAGCCCCCAAATTGGTAACTTAATACAAATCACAAATCTGAAGCAGCATTTGATTTTGAAGCATGGTCTCAAGTTTTGCAGATGAGCCAAAGCCATAAAGAGAGTGAGCAGTTCGTGTAACACTTCTGCTGGGTGCTCTATATCATCCTAGTGTTTAGACCATTATTCTTAACCCTAAACACCATCGCCTCTGTGCATTCCTGCTGATCTCTACTTTTCACAGCACCAATTCCCCTGCAGTGTAGCAGAATTCTTTGACATCGGCCTTTTTGCCCACCAGATCCGAAGAAGGGAACAGAAGGATGGCAAAAGGTTGCACAAAACACACTCCTACCATGCCTGCCTGACAGCAGTGTTACTACCCTACCCTTTCAGCCGCAATCAGTTAAATACAAAACCAGACTTGCATTCTTCCTTTACGTACTCAGAAAAGGAAATCCACATGTTTATATTCAAAATCCACATTCAAATATACCACTGGTATATTAACCATCTTACGGTGTCTGAAAGGCCAAATACATATTTGCAGAAAACCTCCCCCCCTTCCCAATCCCCTGTTGCCCCCAGAACAACCTTCCACCCCACGTGCAAGCTTTTCCAATATGACAGCATCCGACATCGGTGCTGGGACACAACCGTTACGGTGCGCTGGTGCTTCCATTACACACACCTATTTTCAAAAGTTTACAGCTGAGCTTTGAAGTTCACTCCATGCTGCAGCTTGGCGTGCAATTCCATTACTGGACAAACCAAAGAAAACGTGTGATGGTTTTTCAGCTGTAAGCGAGACACCAGCAACTGATTTATGCTGGTTGAGATTTAACTTTCAAACTTCAAAATAAGATCCCTTCCATCCACGCCTAACATTCTTGCAGGGGATTTTTTCACCCCCCAATGGCTGTTTCTCATGGAGCTGCCTTCCAGCACCCTTCCCACAGACCCTGCAAAAGTGGTCCCAACACCACTAGACAGGCACTTCCAAGGCCTGGTAGGACCTTTCTTGTTTTTCCCACGGAGTCTGTGGATGGAGGTCTGTATGTAACAACGCTCAGTTCTTTTCTCTGGTCTTGGCTCATGCAAGCAGATTGATCAAACAGTGTTTTCTATGTTTGCTGAACTCTTTGCAATAAAGGCCGATTCCTTAAAAATAAAACAGAAGGAATGCTGTGGTATTGTATTACAGTATTCTAGCTCTGAAAAATGTTGCTGTGTTGTTTTCGGCTGTGGTCTAATGTCACAGATGTTCCCTTTCTTAAAATGGAGGGAAAGATCAGAGCACCATTACCCTTAACTGGGAATTACAGACCTTTATTTTTTAAGAGGATGCAGGTTTTTATTCTTTGGCAGACGATGGTTTTTTCATTTGATAAGAGGATCCAAGTTGGCATGCAGTGTGGTTTCCTTTGTTAGTCAAAAAATCTACCTTCACGTTAAATACTTTTATTACACCAAATATGGAAAGGAGGAAGAATTCAATGGCTGGAATCCACAGATCTCTTCTCCAATGTTTAAAATTTGTAATTTTGTGTCTTTATGATACCATGTAACATTCTATATTATAACATTCAAACAACTCATCAAAGGTCCAATGAGAAAGAGTCACAAAGAAATTTAAATGCTTCAAATACACCCTCAGTTTCACACACCTTCAGTTCTGCTGAGCTACTTCGCTACACCTAAGTAGAGAACATTTTAGACACTCTGACTTAGCCTTGCATCATCAGAACAATTTACGTGGACGAGAAATAAATTCAACAGGAAGAAAAAACTGCACCATTTGTCACTGTCACTTGAAACTTGAAACTAAAATTTATTTTTTCCAGAATGCTGCATTTTAACAACGGTTGATTCTCTCTTTAGTGTGAAAGCACCGATGTTTCACGTACATTATAACATCGCTTTGGACTATTGGAGCTTTTATGCCTGGCCATCAAATAGCACATCTAGTAAAATGCAGTGTATGGGGACCAAGCTGTTTCTCTCCTGCATAAAACTTCTTTCTACTTAGCAGCCATAACGCACATGAGACAATGTATTTCGGGGTACTTAATGCACATTTCAAGCGAGTAAAAGAGTTCCTCCTTCACTCTCACACCTCCAGACAGTTCGGGACATAGAATAACCCAGGAACAACCTGCCCCAATCTCGCTGCTACAGTAGGACTGTCAGACGACAAACTGTGCTGTATCCAATCCTGTTCTGCTAGGTGCAACTCCAACGTCTTACCCACCGCCACCGCACCCAGGCAAGAAAACTAGCGTAAGCAAGTAGACTATGGCGCTAGGAAGAAATGTACAAGTTTTATTTTTAAACATCACTGGACTGAAAAATAGTCGTATGGCTTATTTATATTTCAGGAGATGGTACTGAATAAGTTAAAGAATATTTCATCCCAAAACATACGTTGCTTTCATTTATAGCTAAGCTAATGTACACATATGATTTCTTATTTTCATAAATGTCAAGCACCCACCTTTTTCCCCCCACAAAGATTTACAAGTACATGCATGGCACTTCCTACAAAGCTGTCGTGGGCTAAAGGCTTACACAGAATGATTTTTTTTGGAATAAGAAATATTAATCAGACCAAAATATAATCATTTAAATCAACTTCTTCCTGAGCAACTTAGAATTTGGAATGTGCTGAAAAGTTTCAATAAATAAGTCAAAGATTAACCAGCTTGAAACGTACCTTTTAACAATTAAGTAAAATATATTTCATGACAGACGAACAGGCTGTAGGACCAGGAATCTTAGACGCTATGTGCCAGATAAATTTATGAAGTACCATTTGAGGAGGAGAGGCCAGGTTGATTGTTACGAAAAACACAACAACGTTAAAACCTAGCGAGTAAATCATTAAACAGGTTTTGTATTTAGGTTATAAGTAGTGATGGCTGAAGATACCATTAAATAAACAGATAAAAATAGACTTTACGGTAAGCGGCAGTGAACTTGCAGGAAGGGTGAATGTGTTAAGTGACTGATTATTCTGTTACAATGTTGGCAAAAAGAATTCAAACAGAATTTCTGAAAGGTGAGAATATTAGTTTTCTTTCCAAAATGTAACAACTCCACAGTGTGTAAACTAATCATTACTCTTTCAATGTAATTTCATAGAAACCACTTAAAATATACAATGCAGCAGATTCATATTTTAGCTAGTATGTTAGTTGTTATCTGTGCCATTTTCAGCTTGCTTTAATGTGCTCCCCCACGGTAGTGCATTGCTACCACCAACCTGGGATGTTAATAATGAGAACAGAATCCCCTACATAACATTTTCTGTAAGTTAGCATCTTGTCTTAACACGATTACACTTCTTTATTTTCGTTCTCTGCGTGTAGGTACAGTAAAGACTGACTGGTGATGAAGATGGGCCATAATGTTTATTGGCTCTCAGCAGGCTCAAGGAAGAGGAAACCCTTGGAAAGCACATTCAAACTTAGCCCGAGTTTGTATGTCTCATCCATCACAAAATAACTTTTGCTTGTTATTTCAAACCGCAGGATTACCTTGCAGATGGCAGACACGGTGCCGAGGCAGCTGCAGAATAGGACGCAAAGCCTGCCCAGTAGATGTTTGAGAAAGGACGTGAGTTAGATAGAGGTGCATCGCCCCTGAAGTGTTACTGAGACTCGTCCTGGCAAGGAGCTGCAATTCCTCAGCCCCGCTTCTTTCCTGTGCTCTAGGATAGGAATTTATTGCTATCATCCTCCACTAGTTCAGCTTCCTCTAGTCAACAGAGATGCACAAGAGGCCAAGGCCTCATCAAGACCCCCAAAGCCCCCCTGTTCCGCTATGGAGCAGACAGCCAAATAGCTCTGCCCATTGCTGCGTGCGGGTCCGTCACTTCTGCACCACCAGTCCCGGCAGGCTGTCGAATAGCTGGCAAGCCTGCACATCACAGGGAACCCCAGGGACACTCACCTTAAAGACAACAGCATGTCGCATATTGGAGCTATTCCCCTTTCCCCTCCCAGCCTCCACCCATCCCCTTTCTAGTGTTTGCTGATAATACTTGTAGTGATTAACAAGGGCAACTTTCACAGTGACTCTCTTACCAACCTATCACTGAATCGGCTTTGGTTTCACAGAATATGCCGTCTTCTTTTCTTTGTTTTATCACTCCTAAATATTTCAACTAGAGAAGTTGTGTATGTCCATATCGTTAATTTTAATTCTAGCCATGCTAAAAGCAGACATCTGGCGTTTGCGCTGGTGGGGCAGCTGCGTTCAGCTTCAGATGTGAACAACTAAACTCTGCGATCGCAGAAATACCAGTCATGCTTAACAGGAGTTCCAGATCATCAACATTTTTTAATGAGTGACTTTTTCTGTATCTCTTTGGATCTGTGACCCCTAAGAAGAATAAAAGTCTACAAATACCATTCCTGAACATAAAAACTGTACACGGCACCTTTTTCTTCAGAGTCTAATAGAAACGTACTCAACTGCAGAAACAAAACTCTACAGTTTAGGTAACCCTGCCTTACACTTTTCATCCGTTGTTGCCATTCACTGACCAGGTAACTTCTTCCACTCTGTGAACTAGAAGGGTTTAGCAAAAACATCTAGTTCCTGTAACTTGCCTTATGCCCACTAACATTCATTTGCCAGAATGGCAGCCTCGCTCCTCCCACGCAGGGTAATTCAGAAGCCATTATCTAGCCCCTTTCCGAGCCTGTTATCCTCGATGTGCACAGACACGGCAATGGCTCTGACCGTACCACTGGGATACCAGTGTGCTCTGGGCAGAAAGAGGCAATCTTCCCAAATGGCTCACTGCCCCTAGTCTGCACTGCTGGTAGTTAATGCCGCAGTGTTATGCAGCGAAGACTTGTTTCTGGAGAAAGAGAAAGATGAGAGTCTGTAAAATTCACTTTTCAAGACCGCCTAATCTATTCTTTTATGTTTTACAGGTTCCCAGAGGACTATTGTGTACTCCAAAAGTTATTTTGTGATGGACAGTAGATACTTCTCTCTTGAACTATGCTATAGCAAGGATGCTATAGAGCCAACACCGTATAATGAATCAAACCTGCAAAACCAGGTATCTCCCGATGGCCCCAGCATGTGGGAATGGCCTCTTCCGTTCTGTTTCAAACGCTGCTGCGCATTAACTCAGTTCCTTAAGGAATTACTTTTAATAATAATAATTAAAAAAAAATCTTAAGAAAGCTGGAGGGGTCACCAGAAGAGAAAGGACAGCTCTTCCATCCATCACCTTTTATAGATATCCTCTAGCCACTTTTCATCATCTTCTTCTTCATCGTCTATCGGTTCTTCTGTTTCCAGGGGAGAAGGAATGAAGAACTCGGGTCTGGGACGTGGTTTCCTGATATGAGACTTCAGTCCAAACTTGCGCTTTAGCAGGTGGAACTGTTCTTTGACATAGTAATAAAACTCATATTCATATCTCATGCGTTGGTAGAGGATCTGTATTGCTTCTGGAGAGGGGACGGTCTTTTTCACTGTCACAGTCAGATTGCCAAGTTTCCTATGTTCTGCGAAAAAAAACAAACAAGCAACATGGTGGGTGCTGATTAATGAGACCAGACCTAAACTTTTTTTTTTAAAAAGATGAAGGCATGGCCCTACTGCTTTACTGATACAAATGAGCTCAATCTGTCTCCTTAATAAAGGATTTACTTTTAACAAGAGATGAAAAAATATAGAAATTTGAAGTCAGACTTGCATGTTTAAATATGGCTAGTTCATACATGGCATTTGGCATTGCGTGTAGTCACCGAGGATCTTAATTGGCAATGGTTATCTGAAAATGCAAATTAGGTCATACCAATTATGAGCATAAACTACACGTAGAGAAACCCATAATCTTGCCTAGCTTTGGAAATTTTGCCTGATGCATGTGAAGTATATATCCAGCAGGCAGCTGAGCTGAGCTCATCAGTTGTTTCCTATGTGGCATACTACGTCGTGTCTCAGTTTTGCTTTATTATTGTTCAAATCTAAACAGATATATATCAACCTGAATCCATCTCAGGCTAGCATCAAAGCATTGTTGGCATCACCACATGACACCTCAAGACCAAATGTGCCTGCTGATTTTCTTGTCCTGTTATACCTGCTAAATAAACTAAACTCATCTTCCTGTCGTGCCCTGGGCCTGGAAGATTTCAGTATGTTTTTCTTCACCTGACAACTTTTGCTTTGGTAAACCAAAATAAAACACCTTTATTGCCGATAAAGAATTAGAGTTACTAACAAAAATATTGAATTGCCTCTTTGCCTCCTCTCTCAATAGATTATTCTACCATTGGAGATTAATGTATTTGAACAAGCTGTAAAGCAAACTCTCAAGGCAATCATTTTACTGTTTTCTACCAGATGGCAACAGGCTGCCAGAGCATCCTAAGTGTTTTCTTCTTCTCCAAGACAGAAACGTAGTTGAAAGTCAACCGTGAAGAAAAGAACAGAAAAAGCTGGAAGTACTGACCTGTGGCACCGCTGTATCCCCCCTAACAAACAACTGCAACTTCTTTTAGGAGAAGTGGAGATGAACGTTACACTGATGAAGTACTAGCCTCTATAATTAGGTTTTCTGAAAGCTCGGTGCTCCAATCCAGCAAGCCTCATGTCTTACTCTGAGAGAACGTGACGCCCATGGAAATAAATGACTGTAATAGCCTCAGAATACACCTGGGTCCAGACAAGGCAAGATGAATGGGCTTGCACGGAAGCAAGGAGATGCCAGTTAGACGTTAGTAAAAAACCTTTTTCATGGCAAGGATAGTTAGGCAGTGCAGCAGAGCACGCAAGTTAGAAAAGCTGTATCTCTGGAGGATTTTAAGAGCAGATTAATTGATTCTTTCCTGAGGGAAGCCGCTTGACTAGGTGACATCTTAAGGCCATTTTCCACGACTCTAAAACCAATAGATTAATTTTAATCTTGTCAGCCCTTACTTCACTTCCTTGCTCTTTGCTGCAACAGCAAGGTCTGCATGAGAACTGTTTTTTTTTTGTTCCAGGATAATGTCTTGGCTTCTGCTGCTCATTCTTCCCTTAATATTTATATCCTCTATTTGTGCTGCCTCAAATGCCAAACAGAAATCCCCACACTCTACATGACTACATAGATAAACTGTTGCAGTGAAGAAGAGCTGGATTTTGATATAGAAACCTCATTCTTATTGTAACAGCAGTTATGCAAGTTGGAGGAATTCAAAAGGGTCGGGCCATGAAGCACGGCAAAGAAAAAACTTACAAGGAGGAAGCAGACAACAAAGAACATTTCATGTTTCCAACTGGGTCCCAGCGGCAGCAACCACCCTCGCTCCCAGAGGGAGTCCCTGAATCAAAACAGGATTTTATCACGGGCAGAGTGTTGCTCATGTGAGCAGGCCAAACTGAGGTCTTCTGAAGCATCTGCCAGCAAAGCTAAACACATGCTTAGCAGCTCTACAGAGAAACATGTTTTCACAATCGCTTACACGTAAGGCTAAGGGATGGATCAATGATTCCTAGTAGGAAAAGTAAGTTGTTCTTGGGATTCCACAAGCAATATGTTCATCCAAGAGAAATAATCAAGAATAACTTTTTAGGGAAGAGAGGAATTTTAACCAAAGGCAAACTCATTTATTTGAAGAGGTCATAAAAGATGAGTAAGTCCAGCTAGCAAACACAACAGCAATGGTCTTTAGACAAAAAGCTGTTATTATTCAAGATTTTAGATCTTGAAAAGTACAACAGAAGGGTAGAGCACAGCTGTGTGAACATGAACTGCTTTCTTTACATTTTAAATGATCAATGTTCATATAGCTTAGGGTATCCACACCTATAAACATACTCTAATTTTCAGACAATGGACACACGTTTTCCTACTTCAGACTAAAGGAATTAAAGAAAAACAACTGAAAGCTGTTCATTTTAATAACACTACACAAGACAGCAAGTGCTGCTGGGCTCGACATTCTCATACTCATTTGACTTCATTGCGTGACACACATCTGGTGCAGAAGAAAAAAGTTATATCTGAAAGAGGTATTCTCCCTCTCAGTTTTGCTTACCAATTACGGCAGAGTAACTTGAAATGTAGGAAGGATATGATACAAAGAGAGAATAGGTTAACTAGTTACCAAACGTAATGCTGTTCTAAATCACAAAAAAAATTATTTAAAGCATTATTTTTATTTTGCATTTGTACTTTTAATTCCTTCTCTAAAGAAAGAATGGTTTTCATTAGTTGGTAAAAATTAAAACATGCTGCTCTGTAATTATATGGAGATTTTACACCAAACTTTGTATTTCTTTACACTGAAATCTCAGTCTCTACTCGTATATCTACGTAATTAAACGACTTGCTACACAGAGTTCTTTGTTCTTTAATTACAGTGATACATGGTGATATATGCTCTATACTTACTGTTCACAGTTTATTAATTTGTATAGTTTTATTTAGATAGGAGTAAAATGATTAAAATACACAAAAGCTGAATTAAACATAAAGAAGTGATCTTTAACGTGCTGTCTAGCTAAGAAAAAGTGTAAAGGATCATGAAATGCTTGCATTTAAAATAGACATTAGCATAGAAAGCACTACCTGTAGCTAGTAAACGGGGTGAAATATTTTTGGTGAAAATATTTGGGTTCCCCAAGAGCTTATTCTCCTCTACACTACCTTTACTCAGAGACCAGAATAGACTAACAAATGTCTCATCTTTTTAAATTCTCAGTCAGTTGTTCACATTGCCATTGATGGGTATTAGATGAATACACTCCAGGAAGGACACTGTACTCAGTCTGTCCTCGGGTGAGAAGGCAACCACCTTATGATGATTGAGCGCTTCAAGACATTCCTTTTTCTGGTGCTTAGTTGGTAGCTTCCACCAGCTTTGCAGTCTGGTTTTCTTTACAAACTCAGCAGCAAACATACACTACTAAGTACTGCATTTATTAAGCTTAGGCCTTTATACTGCTTGCCAACTTCATTTTTATTTTACATAGGTTATTTCTGTTACAGAAAAATCCATTTACCTCGCTGGAAAGAGCTCTTTACTTATACGGTCCCTCCAGGACTCTAACCGGGAAAAGCCACTTCTTACGGCACCAGCTCCCTTCGGTGGCTGCTCCTCCCAGCAGAGAGAGGCCCTTGTGTTTGGCCCGGGAGCGCTGCCAAGGACGACAAGGTGAAAAGCGCTAGCCTGTCTTCTTGGGGGGGCGGTCTGTATGGGGCAGGACCAGCCAAAGGGGAATTTACTGGCGGCGTGCCAGGCAGGGAGCAG
>NW_008795490.1:1232437-1296294 GCF_000699145.1 Aptenodytes forsteri | reverse complement strand
CTGGGGGCTTGCCAGGCAGGGAGCAGCCCGCCGGCACCCCCTCTGCCAAAGCAGCCAGGTGCTGCACGCCACCCTCGCGGCAGGCAGCGGGAGAGCAGCAAAACATACTCATCGTCTGAATTTGCAGTAGTCACGAGTAGAGGATTCCTGCATGTGTGCAATTCTTCTTTGCTCTATGCACACACCTGCGTGTATAGATGTATACATACCTACAGATAGAAACACCCACACTCTGGAAGGCTACAGGAGCAATGTCGATTTCTCTGGCTTCTGTTGGTTGGCCTCGCAGTATAATCATCAGTAACTGCAGTGCATAAATAGCTGTGAGGTGCTGGTTGTCAGACGGTGTGAGTTGGGGCTGTGCCTGGCTGCAGGCTCAGCCTTTTGATAAAACACGTGAACTTTGCTTTTTTTTGCACTTGAATTTTATTTAGACTGGTTTCTGATCTTAAATACTCTTAAAAGGCTCTTCAATACAAATGTGCATGACATCACAGAACTGCCCCTTGAAGTCACCTTAACCACCTCTCCTCATCATAGAAGCAAAATGGAAAAATTAGGTAGATCTGGCTTAAAGCCGAAATAACAATCTGCATATGCTACATAAACCCAGCTGTCGCACCAAAGGACCCCCATTTTATGACCTTTGAAACAGCCAACCATATGGAGGGCAACAAACTACAGCATTTACATTTTAGGGTTATTTTTTTTAAACTGTGTTTGCTTTGGCATTCTTTTAGATTACTAAAAAGAATGTACTATACAGTAAGCCAGCCTTCCAGTGCAGCCTGCTCATGCCTTGAATGAAGACTAAATGGGTATGCAGAGACCTTGGAGTGCCATATTTAGACAAAATGATCCTAAAGACATTCTCCACCTCAAAGAGAATTTTGGAATGACGCTTTCTCCAGCGCCCTGCCGTTTCGGCAGGTGTGACGCAGAGGCTTGCTCCCTAGCGCTGCTCCGCTGCTCCTGGACGAAGTCGCAGGGAGCCCAGCGCCCTCGGGGATCCGTCGGAGAGAGGTGAGCCAGGCTGGAGCCAGCGCAGGACGGCTGCAGGCGAGCATAACCGCGGGCTTGCCTGGCTAACGCTCGCGGCAGCAAAACCCCACGCCGAGCTCTGCTGCTCTAAGGCTGTGTGAACACGATGGCTGTCACAGATATAGTAAACTAATTTCCTGGAACTACACAGGGAGGCCCCGTGTTTCAATCGTACGGAGCTGAGCTGCAGCACATACCTACTTCTCCACAGTTTTAAATGGAAATAAATGTATGTCACTGTCGTTAGATGCGATGTACGAATCGGCGAAGGCCTCTGCTTGATATGCCACTCAAACGATTGCTGCGGTGCTAAAACAGGGCTCTGATGGCTATGCTAGAAATGATCTCCCCCCAGAATATCTAACTGTGGCTCAGCAGAAAATTTTCTGGCACAACTGATCCGCTTTTCAAACTTGAATTTTTTAGCTGGGCTCTTGAAGGGTATCTGGGAAAGGACGTTTTGGGAGAACAGATGAGACGCCGATGTGTTTGGGTCACAGGCCATCTTTCTGACGGCCACAGGGCTGCTACCGCTCAGGAGCGCGCCGGGTCCGGGGCAGCTCCCAGGTGGGAGGAGGGAGGGATGCACTGTGGCCGTACTGCGCGACTGAGCGCCTCGCATAGGCTCGAGTTTGCTAAAGGAAAGCAGGGACGGTGGAGAAAACCTAACAGAGTCACCGACCGGGAAGAAGTCTATTAAAAACCAAAGTTGATGAAAAAGTAAGTAGTGATTTGTCCCATAGCATCTACTAGCTTTGTCTGTCTGAAATACTATGAATCCCAATTATTAACCTCCTTACTGCTAGTTTACTCTTTTCTCAGTTATTCACATCAACAAAATAAGGTGTAAGTTTTACAACGTGTAGATAAAGATTAGACACTCATGTGCATACTGAGGACAGTTACGCTTGGCTCACTAGCAATGCTTGCTTTGTTTTAGCATTTCTGTCCCGAATTGTTGTGCTGCTTTGATGACCTGGAACGACTCCTAACTCCAGGGGATCAGGAGAACTCTAGCCCACTGGCACACAGCAACGTTCCATCTCTTAAAGGTCAGATACGGATCTCTCTGAAAGGACAGCTCTCCAGGGGCCATGGAAACACCCAGAAGTCCAGAGACGTGCAATCCTAGGCAAATTGGATGTCCTGTTTATCAAACAGGGATCTTGAGAGCAAATACACCAGACTGTAATTAGCAAAACGATGGCTGCCAATGACAGAGACTGAACTAGGTGAGACAGTTACAGCAATGCTCCTTCTTCTTTCTCACCACTACAATGAATAAGAAAACCAGAGGGAAGAATAATGTCACTGTTAACCTAATATAATTTCTTTCTTAACATTAACATGGACAAAATGCAGGGAGCTCAGAGAATGATAACCTGGCAGAGAAAAATGGAGGGATGCCAAAACAGAGATTAGCCGGGAAGAGCTCACAGAGATAATCTGAAAGACACATAATCAAACAACTACTAATGCTCAAGGATGTAAACACCAAGGAGGCATGGCACAAGATCAGAACAAGGAAGAAACATGGTGGTGGTGGGGAAAGAATAATGTTAGTGATAGATGTAAGAAGTATCTTGGGCCAATAAGGCTGAAAATAACAAAAGGAACATCTTCCTACAGTATGCAAGAAAAATATATTGGGAATATATTGCAGAGGTCAACACTGCACTGGTCTGGCTGTCAACTGGACAATGTAACAATGATATGAATCCAACAGTGCTCTGAAATACTACTTAAGCAACTAAAGGCATTGTATCACTATTAGGAAACACTTGCCTTACAACACACTCAGCAATGCAAATATATAACTTTCTCCATACTTTGTAAACAGCTACCACTCTCTGAGGTCTCTTCTCCAGCCAGGAAGTATTTATCATGAAATCTCCAGCCCTCCTCTTGGAAACTTCACGGTGTTATGCCTTTGCTCCTACCAGTTCAGAGCTGTGGATCCAACAACGTGGATTTCCAGCTGCATGGGACACCTCAGCCGACCATCCTGTACCACACACTGCCCCTTGCTGCTGCCCCAGCCTGGAAACGTGCCGTATCTCACACATGATCAGCTAACAAATCTCAACAGGATCTTCTAAGAGACTCCTTTATTTGGTGCACTTTAATGTTGCATTCCCAGTTAAGGTAAGTTAACACAGAAGGAAAAAGAAAAGCTGAAAATTAACCCACATTGGTAGAGTGAAAAGGCAGATTCTTATGAGAATGTGGTCAGGTACTTTTATTGCTGTTAAGCAACTTCTAAGTTGAACTAGACAGAGTTAGAGGTGCCAAAACCAAAGTCATCTGCAGAGGAAATGCCAGGATTCTCTAGTTCGAGTTGCAGAGAGAATTGCTATGGTTGCAGTTCATATGCAATTTCTAATATATCTTTTATAGCTGTATAAGTATTATTGAATGGATCCAGTCAAATCTGGATCTGACAAAACCACAATTTAAAAATAGGTTCTTACAGATCACTTGTGAACAGTGTTGCATGTACTGCATGCAGGAAGTAATGCAGATACTAACATTACTACTTTTTGCAGAGAAAAGACAAAGTTGCAGTGATCGAGACAAATTTCAGCAGTGCTTACAAGCAGGAAAAGCTTCACCACAGGTATGCTATGCAGAAAATCTGCAGAGATACAGCCTGGGACTTGAGAACCTAGAGCAGGCATCTTGCCTTTGTGCTTCAAGTCACAGTAGACTGCTATCTGTGATTTTTGTCCACAAAAAGGAAGCGACGGAAGAGGCGTGCTGTGCAAGCTTAAGATGTCTAAGAGGGATGGAGCGAGGTGGAGGTGTCTTTATTTCCATATATAGTATTGATGCGTGCAACACTGGCATATAGCATCCAGTTTTGTAACCACATCCTAAATCAGACAGGGTATGAAAACAGCCTCAGAATGAATACTGGGATTGGAAGGGACACTTTAGAGAAAGATGTTAAATTCACTCTGGTCAGCTTACCAAAAAAAGAAGATTGAGAGGTGACTTGTTTACAACATCTGCATATTTTCATGGTGAGAAAACTATGGATACTGAAGGGTTGGAAGCTGAAGCCAGAGAAATGCGGACTGGAAGTAAGGCACAGCTTTTTAACGTGGTGAAGGTGATTAATCACTAGAACAAAATAAAAAGAGTTGATTTGCTATCACTTGGTATTTTTACATCAACACTGGGTAACTTAACCAACTCCAGTTACTGATCTCTGTGCAGAAGTAAGAGAAACTGTGTGGCCTGTAGCACACAAGAAGCCAAGCTGAATGACCCAATGGTCCATTTCCGTCTTTCACAGACGCAAGTTCCAAGCGTCTTGCACGTGTCAGCTTCCAAGTCTGGAGTACCGCTTGTTAAAGCCTTTTTGTCAGTGCCTTTGAGATACCTCCATGTGAATGTCATTTTTGGAAGATGTCTGAACATCTAATTTGCTACCTTTTCCAGTCACTGGCTGTTCAAACCTAGTGGTCACCACCCTGCAGTATCAGACCTTGCAGGAATGCGAAGTAACACTAAACTTTTTTTAAAAAGTTTGAGAACACGGCCTTAAAAATTATTGATTCTGAGTGCTGCCTCTTCCTGTCTTCCTAGAGCACACATATGACTGTTTATTGCTTTATATAAGAATAACTACTGAAATGAGAAATGAAAGCACAAATACTAACTAGGACTAAAATAATGGCCAATAATAAAATGTATGCACTGCCAAGGTAAAACCACTACTGATAGGGTATACAGGACTGGAAGATGCACATTACTGTGTGAAAGCTGCTATTAAAATGGAGGAAAAAAGAAAAAGGTATCAGTTCTCTTCTCCCTTGTGAGAAAGTTGCCAGTTCTAAGATTTTCTCCCAACTATGTCTTCACACAGACAACTGAAAGCCCTGAAATGGCTTTATTTCTTATTATTGCAAGTTACAGGCGGTCAAGAGAAAATTCTCTCTTTTGCCCTTAGGTTCTTTTGTGTATAATGAGCGACTGAAGGCGGCCAGGGGCTGAGGCACTGGTGAAGAAGGAAGAATGCTACCAGAGCAGAAACAACACACTGTTCCTTTCAAGTTCACCCCCTCCTGGCCCACAGCCCGACTGCCTTGGCCAGCTGCCAGGGTATCGGGACAAAGGCTTCCTCCTCTGGCCAAAACCGAGGAAAAGGGTCCGTTGTTTCACACAGGCAGATTTGTTTCAGCAAGAGAAAAAAACTAAAAAGAAGGGGAATTATATTAACTGGAAGTCCTGGGAGAGGAGAGTAATCTCCTAGTGTGGCTAATGCAATTCTCACCCCATGCTTTTCCTGGAGAGGGAACGTCTTGATTCTCTACCCTTCAGGCTAGAAGGCAAAGTATAATGTCTCAACAGGGCTAAGCCCTAAGGCTGCCAGGGTCTTCGTGTCCCCTGAGGTTACTATGAACCAGAAACAAGAATGCGTCCTTCCTCCTTCCAGGAAGCCCCAGGCGACCCACTGCTCCCCTCCACGCCTGCACTAATAAGCTCGCGTGAAGGGCGAGCGTCCTTACTCATAAAAAGACAGAAATTTCTATGCACCTAGCAGACCTTGAAGAGTCTGACAGATAGATAAGCCAAACATTTAGCTATCTCAGGACTTCACAGTGACCAAGGCTCCTGCTGGATTTCCACAAAGTCATTAAAACCAAGTCGAGGTGAATTCACACCGGGGCTTTTTGCCGTCTCTGTAACAGAGCCTGCAGCCCTGGTCTGCGATGGGGAACTTGGGACACTTGGGGTTCGCTGCAAGTTGAGAGGTCGTGCCCCTCCCTGAAACCTCCGAGGCAGATGCCGTTGCAGAGGTTACACAGAGACGCAGTGGCTTTTCATGCCAACCTCAGCTCCTGTTTAGCAGCACAGCGACAGGAGAGGGATGAGGACTTGAAAAAGGTGGAAGAAAATCCCCAGGTCTGGCATGACCCGTTTGATTCTGAGCACCGAAGCGCTTGGGTGAGGTGGGCTACCTCAGAGGCTGTATCACAGGAGGTAGTGTCTCAGTGAGCTGTGGCAGGAGACTTCCCCTAGCGATTATTTATATGTCTGAGAGTTTTTGGAAGCAGGCCCCAATTCAAGAACAAGTGTGATTTTAATCTGCTCGGGTTAATATAAATGAATACAGGACATTTTCAGGTGCTTAGATGCTGTTCCAACACCATCGAGATTTACACATGCATGTACTTGCTCTGTATTCCAGGCAATAGATTTTCCTCCTGAAGGAGTGGGGAAATGGCATTTCTGACACATACTTATGAGACCAAGATCTTTGCAGACCAAGGCCTCCCTATGCACCTCGTGCATGTGCACCAGCCAGTAGCAAAGACAGCCTCCCCTGTAGTACCTCTCATCTATCTTCAGTGACTTACGTGATCAGCTCCAGCACATCTTGACCATTCTCGTTCGTGCATCAGCACCAAGAGCAATCCATTGAGGAAACAGAGTTTGCTCAACAATCCTTTTTAATTCAACTCGTGTTTAGCATTACTGTGCTGACAGGGAAGAGGTACGTGGGCACATCGTTCTGCCATCTATCACCTTGTTTACAGAAGTATATTCTCAGTAGCCTTAACTCTATTGCAGGTTAAAGGAATTAGTTGAGTACTGCGAAAACACCCATGAATCAGAATGGGAGATTTACAGGGTATGAAAAGCCACTGCTCCTGCACTTAGTCCTGCAAATTGTCTTATGTCTGCAGTGTTTCAATCAGTAGTTTCATTCCAGTGTTAGAGAGACTGGCTAGTATCAAAGTTTCCGGGATGACTGCACTGTTTTGATTTAATGACAATACTAGTCCTGACATAACGACTACCGTGCTTCAAGGTTATACTGCACAAAACTTTCCCTTGTGCTTAAGAAAACAGGAGAAAAAATGACCTGCTGTCTTTTCCCATTTCAGTATTTATGGGCACACGTAAACATTAACACCTCTGAATGAAGATAAAATGGGACAGAAACCAGGAAGGATGTGACAGTAATTAGGAAGAGCTCTTCAAGAAAAATCAATTTTGGGAGGGAGCGAGGTTACTAAAAAGAACACTAAACCTGCAACAAACCAGGGTTTTGCTGAAGAACATTGCAATTTTTTACATTGTGATCTTCAGGAGTGGCAAAATAAAGGCCCTTAACATTATTCACGAGACACGCAACGTTAAGAGTTGCATCAAGATAGAGAAACCCTGTTGTGGTGGGTTGACCCCAGCCAGCAGCCAAGCACCCATGCAGCCACTTGCTCGCTTCCCCTGCCCCCACAATGGGACGAGGGAGAGAACAGGAAGAACGAAAGCAAGAAAACTCGTGGGTAGAGATAAGGACAGTTTAATAGGGGGGGGGAGAAAGTGATGCAAAGGAAATCCCTCACCACTTCCCATAGACAGACCAATGCCCAGCCAGTCTCTGAGCAATGGCCAGCTTGGAAGCCAAAACCCCCGTTCTTCCTCCTCCACCCCTGCTTTTATTGCTGAGCATGATGTTATATGGTATGGACTATCCTTTTGACCAATTTGGGTCAGCTGTCCTGGCTGTGTCTCCTCCCAACCTCTTGCCCATCCCCAGCCCACTGACCGAGGGGGCAGAGCGAGAAGCAGAGAAGGCCTTGACGCTGTGTGAGCTCCGCTCAGCAACAACCAAAATACTGGTGTGTTGTCAGCTTCGTTTTAGCCACAAATCCAAAACACAGCACTATATAAGCTGCTATAAAGAAAGTTAGCTTGAGCCCATCCAGAGCCTGCAGAGTAAAAATGGCTGCTGTCAGATGTGGGCAAACCTGTCACACCTGTCTCCAGGAAATTTAAAATACACACAACATACATACATAATGCATATAACAGGCACAATGGATCAGATGAAGTACTCACTGAGTCACTATACTGAGTATTTGAATGGTGGCCAGTAGTGCATGCTTGGAGGAGGAGTGGCAGAGGCACAGACCGTGTCTTCCCCCAGTGCCGTCTCGCAGCTCCTGGTGCTCAGCAGCTAGGCACCCCTCGAGCCAGCAGCTCCTGGTGCTCAGCAGCTAGGCACCCCTCGAGCCAGAAGCTGCATGGATGGCTACTAAATGTAGTGACACAATGAACTTCTCCATGAATGCAGCGGTTTTGCAATCCTGCCAAGGTTTTGGTCATCGCGCCCAGTGGCTAGCCCCCCCTCGAGCCAGCAGCTCCTGGTGCTCAGCAGCTAGGCACCCCTCGAGCCAGCAGCTCCTGGTGCTCAGCAGCTAGGCACCCCTCGAGCCAGCAGCTCCTGGTGCTCAGCAGCTAGGCACCCCTCGAGCCAGCAGCTCCTGGTGCTCAGCAGCTAGGCACCCCTCGAGCCAGCAGCTCCTGGTGCTCAGCAGCTAGGCACCCCTCGAGCCAGCAGCTCCTGGTGCTCAGCAGCTAGGCACCCCTCGAGCCAGCAGCTCCTGGTGCTCAGCAGCTAGGCACAGTGCAGTGCCGTCTCGCAGCTCCTTCAGCAGCTAGGCACCCCTCGAGCCAGCAGCTCCTGGTGCTCAGCAGCTAGGCACCCCTCGAGCCAGAAGCTGCATGGATGGCTACTAAATGTAGTGACACAATGAACTTCTCCATGAATGCAGCGGTTTTGCAATCCTGCCAAGGTTTTGGTCATTAGCATGGTGTGTTGCAGGGAGTTCCACACTATAGTTATTTGTTGGTTTAAAAAAGCAAAACCACAACCAACAGCACCCAACCCTTTATGTCTATTTTAAACTTTTAAAACCTGATTCTCCCTGAGAAATCAAGACTAATCATTCTGCATTCAATCTCTTTGCATGGTTCATTTTTTGTTTCTAGCATATCCTACTTCAGTTGTCTCTTTTCCAAACTCAAGTCTATTTTCTTTGCCTATGAAAGCCATTCCATGTCCCTGACCATCTCCCTTGCTCCTGCTTTGTACCTTTTCTAATTCTGTTAGACCCTTTTTTGAGATGGTGTGATTAGAGCTGCAAATAATTAATGGAAAACGCTGCAATTTGTGGTTAAAAAGCCATACAACGTAACTAATTTTAACTTTTTTTCATATTTAAGAATCAGAAGTAAATGATAACCTATGTGCCTTTACCACAGATTTGAACTGTTGCTTGTCCCAAAGCACAGACTGAGAATACTTCTTTCACTTTAACAAAAAAGGCAATTCAGGGCAAGAGATTTCTTCAACTTCACAGGCTAATTCTAAAAGCAATAGGGGAACCTATAAGTAAATTTAACTTGGCTGGTAAAGTAACAGAAAATATCATTAAGAACCAAGAGTTAAAATTTCAGTGCCCAATTGCAACAGATACTCCTCAAAACAATGAATCCGATTCTGAATCTACAAAATCCTATTCAATTTGCTAAGCTTACCAGAAGAATAAATGCCTGAATTTCACTCCTGCCCAACAGTTCAAAGAAATCCTGAAACCATAAATGATCAGCTCTGCAGACAGAATGCACCATTGAATGTATATATATTTTTTAAAACAGTATTTTTATGAAGTTCTGTGGAAAACATGATGAAAAAGTTATCTGAGAGAATGGTACATTCAGGGTTTTCATAGCAACAAAAACAATGGAAAAAAAATTAAAATCAAGGGAGCTTTGTAAAGGCCTGTCCAAAAAATCAAAAATTCATCTCTGGGAGGCTTGGCGTACGTTTACGTAGAAGGGACGCCTACCGCGTTGGATGTGTACATGCACTTACACATGGCAACAGGGCCCTAAGGCGCATGTTTTGACCTAGGCTCGGCACTCATTGGGAGACCAATGCATGCAATCAGGTTTTGTCTTGGTGCTGAGTATACAGGTCCCAGAACCCAGTTCAGTGTTTAGATGGAGGCCAAGTTCTCCTGTAAGCCCGTGGGTGCTGGGAATATGAAATTGTGACTCCGAGCTCTTTAAAAATACATTCCTCACAGGTTACTCCGGTGTGGCCAGTGACTATGGTCATCAGTTTCTAAACAAACACGGTAACCCGGGCATATCACGTTCAGCTGAAACTTCATCCATCTGCTTGCCACAGTGGTTGACAGCACTTCTGGCACATTCCCAGAGCATTTAATTTTGTTAAGTACATTTATTGAAGAAATGAAAACCCCTAAACTGAGCAAATATAGAGTCCTCATAAATATAACTACTTTTTTTTTTCCCCCATTTGGTCTGAATAACAGTGGGAAATGAAAAACCACAAGGCTGAAGGAAGTGAAGGGACTATTTATGTAGCATGGGAAAAATTAAACTGAGATTCAACACTTTAAAGTGGGTGACATCTGTTTATCAAAATACTTTTGTTGTATCTCTTTTGCCTTTGATTATCCAGTCTGTCTGCTAAGACTTAGAAACAGGGATGCGGTGCTAGATTCGTCCTTTGATTTTAGTGGCAATCTGTGTAAGTTCTGCCACTACTTTGAAATCAAAACGTTGGTCTGGCATTGCCAATTGCTAATAAAATATATCAATGTATCATGTGCCATTTCTTCGCAAAATTACTCACACGTGTATACAATATGAAAAGATGTGTGGGACTTGGAGTTTTTCCCTTTCTACACATGAGATACAAAGTGTCTATGCGCTAACTTTTTTATTTCTGTTAAAACAAAACCTGTTGAACAAGTGGGATGTACACCAAGATGTGGTCTGGAAGGAAAACAGGAGCAGCCTGTGAATTGAATAGCTGAATTAAGCAGTAACTCAAACCATTGATTTCTACAAGTAGCTTGCAAAAACATGCACCAAGGAAAATAATTTTCAGCGATCCAAAGCAGAACCTTTGGCTAAGTGGTGAGTCTGCCCTTAAAATAGGCTAAATAATGTGTTCTGCAACTGCACCAAGTACTGGAGCCTACCAGGGACCACATGCCATATTCCGCCAGCAGCAGAAGGCAGTGCCAAGTAAATGCTGAAATTCAATATACAGACAAATGTGCTTTGCAACTTCACCGCTCTTCTGTTAGTAAAAGTTCTAGATGAACTAGGCTGGCATTTTTGGTAAGCTGTTTCCTAAAGTATAACATGACAGACTGAGGTTTCTTGCTATCAGCCACCTGCTTTGGTGTAGCTGCACCAAACAGGCAAAGTTGTACAAGCTGCAATTTGTTCCTGTTATTTTCAGCTAATAAAAGCTGAAAACAATTGACTACGAAAAGGGTTTGCAGTCCCACGGGAGCTGTTCTTGGTATATCAGGATGTGTGAATATATGTGTGTGTGTGTATATATGCCTATCAGGATAATGTCTTTCTTTCAAGGGCTTGGACACTAACAGCACTCATCTCACCCTTTTTCATCATGCTGACTGCAAAGAACAATTTGCCATTTGCAAACAAAACAAAATAATCTTAACAAGAGAAATCTGTTTCATTGTGCTTAAAAAGAGTATACATCCTCCATGCTAAGCATCTCACCTGACCATTAAAGAAAATCAATTGGTTTAACACACAAAATCACAGGCTAAACTAAGTACCCAAAACCAGGAAAGACCATGCCCTCTTCAAAGTGCTATTTGGCATCCAGGATTCCCAGATTATACCCTATCTCTAACGGCTTTTAATAGCCATCACGGGCACTCAAAATTTACCGCTGAATTTACCACTTATTGAACGAAATTAAGAATGGGAATGGATAGGATAAGAATCTAGAGGGAAAAAAACCCCACACCTGAAAGATCCAGAAATTCTGAAATAATAACCCTAAGGAAGACATGGAAAGCACTATTACCTGGTACCTTTATGGTGAAACTGGACAAACACTAGTCCCTGTGAACCAGGATTCAGTGCAGAAAAACAGACTGAGGACTTCTCAAACACTAAAACATAAGCTGTGGACAGTGCATGACCAGAGACGCATTTCTCATGTGCTGCATCCAAAAAACCTTGGAGAGAAAATGGAGGAAGCAACTGGTGAAATTACCTCGCTGCCAAATACCTGAGTAGGTTTGTTTGACCACCGTCTCCTACCCCAGCTGGTCCTGCCATGCTTCACCCTCTTCAAGATCCCTTCATAGTTTTACTATCCAAACTCCTTCCCCAGGTTTCCTGTCTTCTGCAGTTCATTCACTCGAAGCACTCTTCTAGCAGCTGCTTTGGTCACCATGCAGGGGTTTCTTGAGAGTTTACTAGAATAGATCTTCCTCTTCATTCATCTCCTCTGCTCTTGGCAAGGAAGTCTTGGGCTTCTGCTGTGCTTCTTTGCCCCACAGGGAACTAGGTCATAGACTTTGCTCCTGGAAACACTGCAGGAAAAGATACTGCCAAGGGTGCTAAAAAAACCCTAAACAAACCCCACAAAACCCCCCCAAACAATTCCACTAAAAGCTTAGCTCAAATAGCACTCCATGATGCACAGATCTATCTATTGGATAGACAAGGAGAGCACTAAGGCGGCATGATATAAACTTTGGTTTTATGTGCATACTTCATCCTTGCTCCTACAAACACTACCGCACGCCAACTCCTTGCCAACATCCATCTCTACCCAACTGTATACCAGTATACAGCACGAGTGAGAAATATTCCTGCTGATGAGCTCCAGGCAGCCACTCAGGGCATCAGACCAACCCCCAGAGAGATAAACAGCCATTTACCTCTCTTCACTGATCATGCAGAGAGTTCAGTTTCCCTGGTACATAATTTAAGCACCTGACATTAAGTAATGTCAATACCCAGTGAAGTAAACCAGCTTTGTCAGCTGCCTGAAGACCCTTCAAAGATCAGTCACGGATACTGTGAAATTGGCAGAATGCTTACAGGGACAGTGGAGAGGGGAAGAAAACTTAAAAAATAAAAATAAGACTTCAATGCCCAGCAAAATATTTAGTGGTATTTAGGTTAAAACAGAGTTTTCTGTGAATATTTTCATTCAGCATTTTAAATAAATTTGCCTTGGCTATGCTCTCATTCCTGTCACGTCCAATTTCCACTAGCTTTTAGGAGACGTATATTATATATCAGCCACACATTAATACCACACACTCATTTTATGTAACAGAAAAAGCACATATTCTTGCCTGAGCAGTAAACCTCCAAACTTGCTAACATCCCGAAGGCCCCGAGAGCGCAGCTCTGCAAAGCACTGGGGGCTCTGGCCAGACTCCTTGCAAGGTAGGCATGCGCCAAATACGCTGCTGCAGCAATGTCAGCGTGCTCCACGTCTTCCCTCAACACAGGCCCAACACGACCAGCCACTGGGCTCTCCCAGTAGCTTGTGTTGCACTTCTTTCTGGCTAGAAACAAGCAAACAATGAAACAACCCATCCCTTCTCTCTTCTTTTTTTGCTAGGCCCAACGGTGCTCTTTATCCATCTCCTTTTCCCCCTTCCACTCCACAAAAAGCAAGAAGTCAAATAATGTAGCTGATTGTTTGGAAATGAATCAAAGCAGTCAAGCAGCAGGAAGAGCAAAGACCGAGACAAGCATACAGATTTTGTTCTAAGCCCTGCATTTGCATGCTCTGTAATACCAAAGATGTAATACTCATAATGACTTACAGGTACACGTGTACCCTAAGTACAGCAATACAGCACACAGCAACACACCTCACAGACCCTCCAAAACTCAACTGAAAGAAACACTATGGAAGAAGACAGACCACTACAATTACCTTATTTAAGATTTTCACTACACAAAAAGTATTAGATGAAATCATACTGCAACAGGCGCAGGAATAGGGTATATTGTTTTATCATTGATCTGGCAGAACACAAGAAATAAGGTGTTTTCCTATGGTGGATGCACAGAGCTGATTAATCCCATAGTTACAGGGAAGCCAGACCAGAGGAGTCAAAGAAAGCTATGGGGAAAGCAAATTGATTGTGAAGAGAGAATATTTCAGGGCCTGAGAATAGAGCGGGAGCGCTCGCGTGGGCAGACAACAGATGCTGCTCCAGGCTTTCAGCAAGCAGCAAAGCAGGGAAGGATGGGTGAATGCTGGGGTTTACTTGTTTTAACTTGAGCAACTGGAGGAAGATGACAATTTAAGGCACTGCCCCCCTGGATAGCTCTTCTATTTCTCCTGAGTCTCCAATTATTATTTTTTTTCTTTCTTTTCAATACCCTCATTTCCCCTGAGTATGCACTCATCAGCAACTTGCATTCCCCAGAAATCCTCCCACTAGCCATCTGGAAAGACATTCATGCTAGAGGGCATAACACTCTTCTAACATGTAGATGCCTTTAAAACCACAAGTCATCTTCAGAAACCAAATTGCACGGAGGTGCATGAAGAATTCCTCCAAGACTTATTTTGGAGGCAAGTGAATTCAGCCAATTCACAAACATCAGCAGTAATTTCAATCCAGTAAGTACGTTTGGTATTCTCAAAACCTTCCCCCAAACCACACACCCCTTTGCACGTGCACTTCTTTTAGAAATATTTTTTTCTTGGTCTGTTTTTATGCTCACTTTTTTGCCCTCAGCCTCTATGATAAAACTGTTTTCTGGGTAAGCCCTGAAGAACCAAGCAGACCAAACACTAATGCTCATATGGAATGTATTTTGGCGGGGGGGGGGGAAATCCCTTAAGTTGAGTAGTTATGTTATTTTGAACTGGTTTTATATTTTATGCGTATATAGTGAAGCTGGAATTTCAGGGCTGGCTTTTGTTTGCATTCATCATGAAACATTTGTTATATGAGCTGCTGCTGCTACTGCTACCAAAACAGCTGCTGCTCACTGCTAGAAAACCAGAGACCAACGCAACAGTTTCTTTCTTCTTCTGGTAAGTCCAGCTGGCAAATGAAGCCTGGTGTTTCTACAGAAAAATTACCTCTGTTTGGCTTCACTGTCATCCTTGCCACCTTCTGCCTACCCAGAACACAGACTTGAAAGAGAATGGATAAATCTGAGCAAGAGCAGGTACGCACTGATGCTCCTGAATCACCTACAACGAAACGTAGATCAGAACTACAGCTATATGAACTCCCTGCTTTGCAGCTAGGGCAGCACCTCAACTGTGAACGTCTTTCCTTCAGCTGCTCTTGAGATATAGCCAGGATTTAGCCTCTCTGTCCTACATCATAATTTTCTGCCATCTGGAAAAACTGAGCCATGGCTTGACCTGGCTTTGCATGAAAACTTCTTTCCCATAGAAATGCTGCTGCCCAGTGGCTAGGGCAATCTGTAGGGGACTGCTTCCCTGCGCAGAAAAAAATACCCACCCATCTGACAATCTGTGCACTTTCCTACCAACCTGGACACAGACCAGGACCCAGAGCATCAGCAGACTGCAGTCCTGAGTGCCGAGGACAGACCTCCTCAACTGCACATAAGCTGAATTTTAATGAGTTGCTTTGTTACCATTACTAAAACACTTCAGTGTTGTTCTTGTTGCTTCCTGGTGATTTCATATTGGCAGTGACCTCTCTCATCTTTTTAAGAGAACATTTACCCCAGGCTGGAGCACAGTCCCCGTGGGACTCCCCTGTTTGTTTAAAGTAAGAGGAGACTAACGAACAATTAACACCTACCTCTTTAACCAATTTTATCCCGCAGGAGAACGTTCTCTCCCATATCCTGACAACTTAATTTCTTTAAGAGCTTTTGGACAGACATCCTGCTGAAAATCACACCTGTACCATCTCATATCCCTGTGCTTGCTGACTCCTTCAAGGAACTAGTTGATTTGTGAAGCTCTACAAACACCATACTGACTTTTCCCAACTGTCTATTAATTTATTACAGTTCCTACCAGTACATAAATTGGATTCTTTCATCTGTTGCTGTCCAGGTGACCACTGCAGCCCTTTAAAAGCTTGGAGTCATGTTAACTACCTTCCATTCTTCCAAAACAGCTGCTGATTGAACGACAGGACACATCGCAGAGCTGGCAATTTTAGTTTCAAGGAGATCCTTGCTGAATACTAGCTCTGACAGCAGCAATCCTGACACTGCCAAGGAGGAAAGATAGCTGAGGAGAAAAAAAAGCCACACTCTAACACCAAATCTGTTATCTGTATTATAGATGGCATCTGCAAGTAACTGAAAAGTTATTCAAATTGAGTCCAAAGAGTACAACTCAAAAAATGAGATTTATAAAGCGCAGTAACAATTGTGCAAATGTTGGACATAGAAAAAGCAGCCCAACTGGAAAGAAGATACTAATTAAAGAACACAATGGGAATGCAATTTGGAAGAAAGGGAAGAGACAGGGAAGATGAGCCTAGAGAGCAGCGGAGGGGAGGACGCTCTTTCTTCCTACATTTGTAAATTTGTGATTCCACTCCAAGAACAGAGAAAAAGAAGAAAAAAGGAATCTTCCTAGCCATATTTAGTAAAAACCTCTTCTCCTGCTATAGCTTCTTGGAGAGCAAGTTTTCAAGTGGGACAGATCAAAAAGGCTGGGAGGTTCCAACCGGGAAAAGAAGTAGGGAGCATAAACTCCAAGAAAGACTCACTCTTGGAAGAGCAAGGGGCCAGCTCTCCAGCACCACAAACTGCCTCCAGGGCAGGTAAAGCAAAGGGGCTTGGAGGAAGGAGCTATGCTCAAGTGAGCAGATTATCCCCTCAGGAGCGAGGGCTGGGAGACATACCAAAAGGACTCCTGTGTAGCAGCTGAGAGCTACACTGCTAATAGATTTCCTTCATTTTAATTCTTGTAACTTTGTAACCAACGGCCAACCCTTGCACTTTGCTGAAACTGATTCTACTAATTCTTTCTCTTCCTTTCTAATTGTAATAACAGTGGTCTTAAGATGACTTAGAGTGCAATACGCTGTGTCCTCTGGGAGTAACTGGTCTATTTACAGAGGTACTCTGGGGATGTCTCTTCCCTGAGAGTGCCTGCCTGGCACCTCTCCCAGCTACCCACTGCCTCCCTCTCCCCAGCTCTCTGGTGGGCCTCCTAGTTCTGATGTAGTTGAAAAAAACCTTTTGGTATTAGCTTTGATGCCTTTAGCAAGCTCATGCCAGAAAGTGCCTTGCTATAATTTCACACCTAACTTGTCAGAATTTATGCTCTTTCACATTTTCCTCATTTTAATTATTACAGCGTTTTAATTATTATAGCAGCTCATTTGTATAACTGTAAAAACTTGATTTTGAATTGCAATGTTTATGTGAAAACCCAAGTAATTCCTCAGGAATGGCTGCTCGTCTCTACTGCACAAAAATTACAGGTAAAAGCTTTTTTATAATTAAATTTCTTTTCTGTAGTTACCTTACCTTTAGTATTTTTCAAAACCTTTCTGAGCCATCAAAGATACTGTCTCATGGTGCTCACATTGCTCTTGCAAGATGCCTCAAGGATAAGAATAATCCGTTTACCTGTAGCCTATTCTATCACTGATACAACGGGCAGGACTTACAATTAGTCTGAGGGAAAAATACAATAGCCTTCTCTGAAGACTGAAAATATGATTATGCTCCTAAAAGCAAAGTGAATAGTCAGCTCTGTGATCTGCTCCATACTGTTCCTGTGTCTTCAATGCCAAATATGCTCAGTTTTCAGTTAAAAGATGTTTCTCCCCAAACACTGCCCCTGAAAACATACTGTGGGACACAATGATAATCGAGCTAAATTCTCAGTTGTTTTGATCTTATTATTAACAAAAGTTTTTCAGATACCAGCCTCAGCCACCCTGTACAACTTGCTTTTTTCCATGTAGGTGAAATGAAGACCTGCGCAAATGTACTGGAGCGGCAGCTGGGAACAGAAGTAGGCCCATTAACTGGGATTTAATGGCCTTCCGCCTCCTCCTCTATGCCTTCTGTTGCCTGAATAGAGGTCACAGTTGTCAAAGAAGCAATTTGCATAATCTGTTACTACTATAATTTTTATTCAAATGCTATTTTAAAAGCAGAAGCAGTAACAGAGGTTTAGCTGGAATGTTACTGATTAAAATAGCATTATGATTTTATTTAGTAAGTTAGTCAAGAAGGAATGAACTGTCATTGCAAGCTTTAATTGTCTGTCATTAAAAAGTTTGTGGTGTTTTGTCATCAGTGACCCTGGATTATTCATAAGACGCAACTAATGATGTATCCAAATGCAGCTTTCCCTCTGTGCCAGAGCTTTAACAAAGCTGTTTGTCCATGGGTTTTTCATTTTGTTATACTAGGAACAGAAAACATTCAAAAGATGCATCAGGGAATCAACCTCAGGTGAATAGTAGGAGCACTGTTATAAACCGTAACATCTTTAGTGACTGATATGCTCATTAGGTAAACCTGACAGTTGCTTGAAAGATACCAGCACCAACCCTTCAAAATGATCTCCTGACACAAAAAAAAAACCCAAAACACATTCTTGATACGGGGGATACAAGAGTTTGGCTGACTGGCCCCTTGGGATTTAGACCACAAATAAGTTTTGGTTCTACTGCAATAAAGTATGAAATTACATCTGTATGGGTTTAGTCCAAAACCAGACAGCCCATCAATAGATCTGATGAAAGGAAATGGAAACAATGCAAGCCTCATGAAGATGCGGGATGAAATGCAAAATCTGGCGGCTGAAGTCTTTTGGAATTGCACTAAAAGATGAAGAGATGCCATAAGTGGTCTCAGCCTTCATAATCCTACAGGTATAAATGCATTATACAGAAAGTTTAGAGAGGAGAAACTCTGGTTGTGACGGAGAGGCTCAGACAAGAGCATGCAAAAAAACAGTGTGTTTGACTTCAGGTAAGGACCTTGCCAGTTGATGGGAAAGATCAATATGAAAAAGGTGGTGGAGAGGAACCGGAAAAGGTAGCAGACTGCAGAGCACAAGTTCTGTATATACAACGTGTATTATAGTACAAAGAAAGGAAAGATTCAGTAATTCTATGAAAAAATACGTAGCCTATCTCTACAATACATTGTAGGTTGTCAGAGCCAGTCTATGAGCTCACATGCCCAGAAACTTTAGTAGAAGAGAAACATTCGATCTAGGTTTTTCAAAGGATGATTTAAGGGAACATGGACTTCACCTTCCGCTACAACTCATTCTGAGCACAGCCTTTACAAATTCAAGTCCCATGAAAATCCAAGCCTAAAATAAGGATTTAAAAATCTGCATTGCAACTGGCAAGCAGAGAAACCATATCCTCCTTTGCCATATTCAGTGGTGAGACCTGGAAGGCGGCCAACCCCCCCGAATGCCAGAAGCGCTGGGCAGGGGCACTGTGGATCAACACTGGCCCTCCTCATTCCTCCAGTTCATGAACCATGCCCAGCATCCCAACCTGCCAAATACGTGTGAAATACGTCAATTTCTCACCTGATCTAAGTGATTATTGTTGGTGCTGCTGTATTTACAAAGTCAACCTCTCATCTTGACTCTAGGAGAAAGCAGAACCGTAGCAATATGTTTAGCAGATGGACCTGTAAATCGCACTTCCCTGCACTGTAAGCTCAGGGAGCAGATTTACCTGGAGTGAGTGTCATTGTCATGTCAGGTTGCCAGCTACCTCACTTTTCGTCTCAAAATGCACCATTCATTTTGGACCACATGATGTATTTATAGGCAAATGCTCTGCTGCATAACCATGCGCATACGAGCTAACTCCAACCTAAGAAGTACACACTAGCGGGGAACAGTAAATACAGCAGAGTTGAGCCTGGATGCATACAAGCTCCATGCGGGCTTGGAAAGCTACGCCAAACTCTCTTGCCAGACCTTTACTGTTGCTCATATTTTAGCAGTGAGACTGATACTATCTTGGATCAATCTTTTGGTGCCACAGTTATGTCTCTCATGCAACACACACATAGTCTGGAGTGGCTTCACCTTCCTCAGCAGAACAAGAACTGCAGCTGTTATGAGCCGCCAATCTTTGCTGCAGAACTTGCCACGGAGAAGTTTAGCTTCTGAGACAAATCTTCCAAAGACCTAGAGGATCTTTTGAAAAACACAGAGTCATGAGAAAGCCCAGAAGTGCTCCAATCCTTCCAAGAGCTCCTATTCTTAAAACTGCTTGGTTTATTCACAATGGGATTGGAAACCTCTGAAAGACAGAAAACAACGTATTTTCCTTTTATGGAATTGGAAAAAGAAAGGATATTTCCACTGATTCTGCTTATCACCGATTGGTGCATCCACTAACTTCAAGGCATCCCAGATCAGGCAGTCCGGTTTTGTCCCTGCTTTGCAAATCTTGTATTTTCATTGCTGAAGAGCTAAATAACGTATCTATAGCTTCTGATACTACCTTCAGCTTTATAAAACAAACCAAGGAGCAGATCAGATGTGCAGAATGTCCTAGATGCTATCGACCTAATTGGGAACAAACGTCCTCGGGGATATGTGCTGTGACTCTTCCTCTTTCCTGCCTTTCTTGCACACAGAGAACTGGGAATTTGTTTTACAGTACAAGAAACAAAAATACAATTAAACACTCTTCCTAGAGCTCAAACTGCCTATTTTAGCATACACACTGTTTTAGAGCATTCTTCTAAGTAATTTTGAACATTCAGATTTCAGAGGGAGAAGAGAGGAATGGTTTGTTCACATTTCCTATTTTCATTTTCTATATTCAGAACAGGATGTTGGGTGATAAAGAAGAAAACACCACCCAGGCAGAATGTAAATTCACATGTGCTATTACCACTGGCACAGTGTTCAAGTCCCCTGAAAGTCCTGAAAAAGCAGGGAGATTACACCACCTTCTGGACAAAACTTTTTAAGTTGCACATACAGTTACTTTGCTTCACATAATGGATGGGAACGTGCCATGGAAGCATTACGCAGTTAGTTACTTCCCAAGTCCAACCTCATGTTTTACCTCCACACAAAATTTAGAATTTTCCTCTTCTGTAGAAAACTTTCATACACAGTGATTCCTCTTGAGAGTATTATTTAGGGAAAACACAAAGCTGTTTTAGAGTGTGAGGCAAAAGAAAAGACAGCATGTTTGGAGTTTCCAAAGTTTTTGAACATTTGAATGTCTTCAAAGTTTTCCCAAATTCTGTTTTAAGAAAGTAGCAGATGCAAAGAAGTGATGTAAAAAAAAAAAAAAAAAAAAATCTCAGAATTTAAATTGGATCTAATCCAAGCTGCTTTTATTCTCACATCAAGAGTGCAGATGCTTGTGGGAGAGAGAAAGTTTGTGCATTTGTGCACCAGAGATGAGCCAATATATTCCCTTTCCACATACCAGTCATAACCCTCTCCAGAAAGTACGGCTCATGAGAAGCAGGCAGACTATTAGAAGCTGCAGATCACTTGTCCTAATGTTTTCTTTCCTTTCATTTTGTGCTGAACAAAGGCAGAATATAAGATGATCACTATTTAAGGACACTGCACAAAAAGCACCGCCTCCTTCCATTAGACTTCTTTCAACATTTCTTACCCAGAGTTTTTGCTCTTGGAGGTTGTGCCTCCACAGACATCCATTCCAGTTCCTCAGAGGGAAAAAAACCAGTGGGATCTTCCCTCCCTCCCTTTGGTTTCTTCACATCCCAGCAACTCTTCCAGCAATGACTCTCAGTTCCTGAACATTTCCAAATGCATAGCATCCACATCTTGCCAGAGCAGCCCAAGAACAGGGTGGGAGAAAGGCTGCCACAAGAATTTAGTACTAACGGTATCAGTCACACTACAGGGAGCACTGCTAAAAAAGTGATGGCCTGGAAGGGGGGATAAGGAAAGAAAGAAAAGCCTCTCTCAGCCTTCTCCACTTGCAAAGAGTTTCATTTTGACAAGGAGTGGGAAAATGCTCTTCTCCACTTCCAGCACAGGAATCATCTGAAGGCACGCCCCACCTTCGGTGCTGCCCCAGCACAGGAGCAATCTTCAGCACAGTGCAAAGGCTGACGGGGTTGATCCCACCCTTTTCCTAACTCCATCAAAGAAGGCTTCACCATCTGCCTCACAAGATCTCAGCCTTGCAATAACAACAAATGGCAGCATCTCCCTCCTTACTGGGTTTAAAGAGAAGGAGAAGCTCATAAATCGAAAGTGTCAAGGCTCTGTCACCAGTATTCATGAACAGAATGGATTTAAAAAATCAGCAAGTTTATATTACCCTGGATAATACTACTACTACAGTTAAAAACATTCCCTGTAAATGTGATCCTTAAGGAGAATCACATTTGTATTGCATTTTCAAAAAAGCACATTTTACAGTTTACCTGAACAATATATTTTCTTCCAGCTGACAGCATGAGTAATTTCATTGCACTCAATAAAATTCACTGTTTGAAAAGTTTGTCAGTCTTCTTGCTTTAGAGTAAGATCTACACATTCTCCACGCAAAATGTAACTTTCAAGAAACAAAGATTTTTCTTCTAGTATTGGGAAGAAGTGTTTTTATAGGGCTTCTGGTGCCAAAGAAAATTTATGAACTCCTGCAGAAAGGTGAGAGGATATGGGTTATTTCTGAGGTGATAAAAAACATTTTATTGCCTATTCTTTTACATTAGATGCTGTTAACTTTTACCCCATGCCACAGAAGTTGACAAGGCAGAAGAAAATTCTATGTTTTGCTGTGTATAGTGTGTATTTTCTGCCTCTTAAAAACACCAAAGATAGGAAACCCACACGTGTCCATTTCAAAAGAAACTGTGTAAGTATTCTCTGCTTTCTGGCTACCAGCCAGGCTATGAAAGTGAGCTACAGCCAGCAAAAATGAACAGGACTGACCAATTCTTTTTTTCTTCAGTTGTGCTCCTGAGAGTGAGGAGAGATTTTACATGTGAAGTTATGCTATAACTATTTCAGGCCTTTCAAAGAGTTAAGGAATACTTCCAAGTTTTGAAGTAAATATAATCCAAGGCTCTGCAATTGGACTCTATTTGCTCCAATGCTGGGGAAAAAAGACAAAATTTTGAGCAAATTTTACTGTGTTAGCAAAGAAATTTAGTAAACGCAGTATTTTTTTTTTTTTAATTTATTCTACCCATCTACCTATTCAACAATCCATCCGCCGCCCCCCCCCACTCCTTTTGATCTCTTTTCAAGGGCAGTTCTGCCTGTCAAGGCAGGAAGAGTTTGTCACTTTGGACAAGACAGGCATCAAAAAAAGAGAGTCCTTTCGCAATTCTTGACTTGGTATCAACATTAAGAAAATACTTAATTTCAAGGAGAGAGCGGAAAAGGAGAAAAACAGGAAGCCTGTAGCTCTAAAGTATTCTACAAGATAAAACCAGATTGGTTCCAATGAAAACTTTAGCACCACAAAGGGCTTTCACATTTTGTTGCACATTGTTATAAAACACACAAGTCAAAATATTTGGCATATGGATTAGCTGAAGGCAACATTTTTATTAAGGCAATGAAGAAAATTATCCTCCTAGTGTCCTCTGACACTAAAACTTCCTGTCATGCAGAATTGCCAACTTTTTTAAGCTTACAAAATTTGAGAAAAAATTGGTGTGCATTTCAAAATGTGACACCGCCAAAAAGAAAACAAAAAGCCAGCACAGAACAAATACACAGCAGCTGGCAAGCAAAATGTATTAAAAATCTCAATAACCAACTGTTAGTGATAATGTCTGAACAAGCCAACTGCATTTCACTTTCTTAAATGTTTTATATTTTACCTTTCTTCACAGTTTCCTTCTGCCAGCTTATGTAAAACAAATCATTAGCAGCACCGACAAAAGCACTCAAGTCATATTGCATTACGCAGTTATCTGTCATTACATATACAGGCAGATACCCGCACTCGCATTTCTGTGCTCTCTGATGTAAATGTCCAACTATCTATCTGATCAATAGAGCCACAGTTTTACTGATCTTCTGCTTCAGAACAATAGCAGCAAAGTATTGTTGAAGGTAAAAAGGCTACAGGCTTTGTTTTCTAGCTAGGAGGAGGACACTGAGCAAGAGTTTCTTAATAAATGTTGTTACATGCTGTTTCAGATGAGAAATTTTACTACAGACAGAGAAGAAACAAAGCAGTTTGAATATGGCTTGCATGGTTAAAAGAAACAGAGATGAGAAAAAGTTTCCAGATTTCCTGATTTCTATTAGCATCAACCTATATTGAAGGCTCCCGATAATAAGTTTGCTTGGATGGAAGCTGTAGTGATCTGGTGCCCACCCAAAGCACCTGTAATGAGGGAGGAGGGTCCCAACCTTGGGAAGAAGAAGGGGTTTAACCCAGAACTTCTGCAGACATATCTTAAATGCACATGTGATTTTATGGGTTTGATAACAACCAGCAGTTTGCTTCCTATAGCAAGAGGTAGGTGCTTTTAATTTGGCTTAGATTATGATGTTGGTGGGACAGCAATCACCCATTTCCTACTCTGCTTTCTAATCTATGTAATCCACTAAAGCAACACTGGATGGAAATTGCCTTCCTTCACTTACTTTCTGCTTCAAAACAGCTCTACAAATCCAGTTTTTGAATTGCGTCTAATCCAGAACCGCTTATTGCAGTGGACTCTGGTGCAGAGATTCACTGACCTGGAAGTGAATCACCTTTCTGTACACGGTCCTTCACTGTGTTTTTCTCATCTCAATATATTCAACTGATAAAAGATCAGTTCTGGAAAAGCTTTACTTTCTTTATACGAAAAGAGGAAAGACTGCCATAAGAGTATCTCAGGTGGAGCAGCAGGTCAGCAGACAAAACTGTAAATTGTGTAGATTTAATCCGCACGTGTTAGTTGCAACAAAAGGTCAGTTTTGGCCCAAAGTATCTGCTGCTTTGTGGGATCACCACACAGCTGGGCAGAATAACATCTCTTCTTCCCAGCACTTCACGATGCAACAGCAGAGGGTGTTGCAGATCAGGTCTAAGGTGCCCTGAGGAGAATGATGTAGGATTTGTTACACAGCACGTGGATTTTTTTTTTTTTTTCTTTCTGGCTGATTCTGTTAAGGTTTTTGTAAGCATTAGCACCAACTCAGAAATAACCTGAAAATAATTATGATTGGAAAAAAACCCCAAATACATGCATGTATGAAAACAGGAGGAGAGAGTTAACACAAGGAAACTGTTTCCTTTCTATTCTTCCTTGTCAATAAGTGAATCGGAAAAATAAAACAGAAGTTTAATCCGCATAGGGAATACTGAAGGAAGGAGATGAATCTTCACACATGACACAAGACCAGTCTTACACATGAAATCCCAGAGGAAATCACTGTCCTGAAATAGGGGATCAAGTCTCCCCCAGATACTGGAATATACACAGTGAAGAGAAAGATTATCCAGCACTTAACGGTTCTGGGAGATTGCTTATTTCACACCTGACGATTTCTAGGGCACCCTGATGAAAATCGAGACCCTACATGCTGTTTGTTAGCTTCCCCCAATGGTGCTGAATAGATGAAAATCTATGGTGCACAGAACAGCTGAGGAAGTCCTATAGATTCCCAAAGAAAAGTCTGCTCATTGCAAAGAGCATGCTTCTATTGATCCCCTGCCTCCCTCTCATCTAACATCCCCGTGGGAAAACCTTGGAGACTGAATTCTGCAAACCGTTAGGAAGATTTCCACACACTACAAACGTAGGTCTTTTTATTTTTTAATTTACAAAGAAAAAGAGATATAACTGATCCAAAACTGGGCATTGCTCTCATGTCAACACCACACCATGCTCTCCTTATGTCTGTTATTGAGCAAAACAGCTCTATGGCTGATTATAATACCACAAAAAAGTAACACTCACACCTTCTAAATAGGTGCCTTAACTGCTTTATTGCAAGCAGATAATGACCCACTGAAATCATGTTCAGAGGAGGAATGCCACACTTTCCCTGTAATATCTGTATCATTGCTAAACACAAGACGTTCAAAAATGCATCCTAGAAGCAGGGACTGGTGGACAGTCACCCATAATTCCTGGTTATGGACAGAAACCCATAATTTCTCAAAGTGACTGATTACTGTGATAGCTGCCGTCAGTCAAAAGCCAGCCATCAGCCGCATGCATTACAAACAAAATTCCATCTTTGATCCATGTTTTGGTATAAAACACACATTTCAGTGGCTGTAGGCATTTCACACCGACATGAATGCAACTGAGTCACCAAGCCAGAAGGGAAGTTTTACCCCTCCCTGGTTCATACGATGTTGATGGCCCAGCCAAATGTAAGCAGGAAATCAGTTCTGCCGGAATGACATGCACAGCCCCACAGAAGCATCGTATGTCTTGGTTTAGGCATAGGATACAAGACTGTCTTCTAAAGAAGTTAGCAATAAATAAGAGTTGGGAGGGATGGACTGACGCAGAGAAGAGAGAACCCTTTCAGACTGACTGCGGGGTGCAAATTAAGAGGTAGATTAAGTGCTCTCTGTTTTCATGTCTCTACTCAAGTCTCCTAAGCCTTTTTCCTCAGCATGCTTTGTACTTAAAGTGCTGTAAATACGTGTTCTTACTTGTACTTTACCTAAACTCAGTTTAACTGGAGGTTCATTTCATTTCAACTCTTAGTCAAGGTTGAGGGAAAATAAATATCCTGGTACTGGAGAATCTCCAAAGCATCCAGCTCCCCAAACCATTTCTTGCAGGTTTACTTAGGTAGATATTGCTGGCACCGTTTTGAGAATATTTTGACAGTATTATTTGAGAGCTGAGTATGACAGAATTAAAAGAAGAACAAGCCACTCCAGTGGTAAAGGGGAAGCTTTCTGGCATGTGGCAAGATCACTGGAGCACCAAGTGCTTGCCCAGGAGTGAAAACCATGCAGTAACATTAAGAATAAAAGAAGAATATGTACCCTTCCCCATCAATCAAATCTGCTCCCTAAAAGGGAGATAAATCTCTTCATTGACTAAACAAGACATAAACACATAGCTTTCAGCAGCCATGCAGATTTTGCCAAAGTTTCTGTAAGAATAGCTTTTTAATGAAAAAAGTTACCTGGGTTTTTGTAGATGCTAAGCACATCCTTGAAATAATGAGGTAAGAATCTTTCTAATAAAAGCAGCACATCCTCCAACTCCTCCAGAATGCCCACAAGCAGAAAATTTTCATTAACGTTCAGCTTTGCTCTTTCAAGGGCCCATTCACCAGGCTCCCTGTATTCTCGCTAAAAAAAAAGGGGGGGGGGGGGGGAGAGGGAAGAAGTTAAATATGCATTTACTTCAGAAATTCAAGCCAAGAACACAACTGAATCAAAAAATATTCAGTGCTGTACTTCTAACAGAACATACAAAAACCCCCACCAAACCTGAAAGGCTTACTGAGCTTTGCTGCACAACATCTAGAATTGGTTTGGCATGTAAAAACACGATCACATTAAAAGGAGGTTAATCACTGCGTGGAAGCACTCTGTTCTGAAGACATCTGTCACCGGGTTGTTTATAAGCTCAAACTTGTGAACTCCTGTATTTCAACTCAGAAGCACAACCCATGTCACGGGAGGAACAACTTCCCTGGGTGATGAAGGGTGCTAAGGGGTGGCGGTGTCCCTGAACCTGTCCCTGAGAACTGCTGCGAGCAACCACTGCCTGCTGTTACCTAGTGAATACCACACAGGAGGCTACCGGCCTGTTTCCCACCTTGTCCTTCATTTTAACTTCTGCCAAAGTCTCCATGAGCTTCCCTTTCCCTGCCATTACCCCTGACTGCCCTGTGTCTCTGCTACAGGATTCGCATTTGTTTGCTCTGACTGATACTGGTTTTGAAGATCAGTTTAGGGTTATTCTATCTTTCCCCCCAGTGGGAAAAGCTGGCAGGACACCAGTACACCTTTATGTTTCTCTCGTAGTTTCATGGAAGCACAATTAGGTTTGACAAGCGTATGAATCCTAAGTCCCTTAGATGAACTCATATTAATTTATGTCCTGGGAGCAGCAGTCGGCATTCATATTGATAAGGGATATAATGCCAGTGTCCCAAACTAAAGGAAATTAGCTTTCTCCCAGGGTCCAGCTGGTATGATGAACATCTGAGTCACACAGGCTACCTGAGAGGGGCTGGAGATCACACCTCTTCCTTGACTTCCATTAGGCTATTGCAAATTCTATGCGATAGTGAACTTCCAATACTTATCAGAAGCTCTTCCCATGACATGCAGAAAGGCTTACTGCTTTACACTCCCACTAGAGCAGACTTGGAGCAGGTTTTTCACTCCCTACCACCTTCCTTGAATAGGTCCATTTTCTGCAAAAGCAGAGTGTCCTTACAAATACTACGAGCTTCCTTCTTGCAGCTCCTTGTGAGACTAGGAAGTAGCTGAAGGAAGTGCAATGGCATGATAGGAGACACATCTATAACAAGCTACGAAACAGTACTGCAGTACACTGCTCAGAAACCCCATAGAGGTATGTTGTGAAAGCCTTCAGACATGTCACTGTTGTTAATAAGTGTGCAAACATAAGCATTTGCAAATGAGGCCAAAATACATTATGAAAAAAAAGTGTAATGAAAATGAAGTCATGAATCTCCTTTGTTTCTTAATCATACCCTCGCTTATGTCAAAAAACTAAAGCAGGATTTTACAGCAAAGACACTTAGAAACTGAGACATAAGAATGAACACATTTTCACTTGTTACTACTGCTACAAAAAGTATGGCTTTTGAAAGAAATTTTTGAGAACATGTGCAGTTGTTCCACTATGGAGAAGCAGTAACAATAAATAAATAGAATACCTTGTAGTTGAACAAACCTAATAAAGAACATGCTGTGACCAACAATATAAAAGTATTTGAAAACAAGAAGGTATTTAAAATTATTCACATATTATTGCATAAAAGTTTACTATGCAGTATCAATAATACAGCAATATGAGAATGGCATAAATAGACACATTAAAAATGAACTAGCTCAATTACAGCAGTAGAAGGCTGCACTTCACATAGTTTTAAGCATGATTACTATTTCTTACACAGATATAAAAACATGGAATTCCTCAGATATAGACCTGATACAAACACCTGAGCAGAGCTAAAACATGTATTACAAAATTACAGTGCAGGTAAAATGAGTAATGAGCACATATGGTCACTGCCATTCTCACCTTGCCAACCCAGAAGAGAAAAATCCACGTAAATACATCCAGATTTGATGAATTATTCAAGTATTAAATCAAGAAAAAAGAATAGTACTACATTTGCATTATCCCCCCCTTACTCCAAAATATATGCATGCAGTTACCACATACAGCGCTACATTGCACTTACCCTTTTCTCTTGTATTTCAAATAACTGTTGCCTCTTTATTACCAGTTCCTGACAAAATGTTGGCAATAGCTATTGCTGAACAAATTGGGATACCTTGTATATATTTACCTGCATCTTGGATGCTGTCCACAGAAATATGGTATGATGTAAAATAACCTGGGATTGGAACATTCAGGGTAGTTTTCAAGGATACATACATTAATGTCCTGGGGGGGAGGAAAGGAAAAAAAAAAAAAAAAACCAAAGAGGTTGAATACTGCATTTTCCTTTCTCTATTAACAAGTGTTTTCTTCATCTCATACTTTATACAGCCATCTCAGAGTCAAAGGATCGTGCTGGGGCTATAGCAAATACCTTAAAAGTCATCTACTGGTCAAATTATCTACTTCTAAATATCATTAGAAAGTTTCAGGAGGGAAAAAAAAAAGTGATTTTGTTCTAGAATGCAAAAAAACACATTTTTTTTTCTTGCTGCAAATAACACAATTACTATATTGAGATTATTGCATGATTCAAAGCGGGACACATGGATCAACTTTCATATTGAGTTATATTTAAAATATTCAGGAGATTATTTTCAGACTCTTCTTTCTTCTAAATACACCCTGGGGGACACCTGAAATAGCCAGAATAAATCAAATTGAGACAACAATTATTATTTTTTTTATTCTGCTTCATTCAATGACTGGAATGAACAACTGTAAGCTGTAATTTCCACAGCTTATTCTTGATATAAAAACATAGATCACTTTTGATGACAATTCTGTACATTCCTCAGATGTTCAGAATTGAGCCTATTGTGTAAACCCTCACTGAGAAAAGGGCTTATTAGAAAGGATTTATCATTTTCCTGATTTATTGTTCATCTAATTAGGAGCTGTTTATAATTTTTCAAAGACTAGGCATAGCTACTGAACCCTGAGGAACTGTATTCCATTTCTAGCTTTACTCTGGCACAATAATAAACGTACCTGCAAGCAGGACTGAATTCCACTATCCTTATCTAGTCTAATAGACCCTTACTCTGCAAGCAGACCCACTGACTCCAGAGACACATACAGGGCAAAAAAAAAAAGGTGCAAGACCACATAAGCAAAGATGAAAGGATCTCATCTTTGCAAAACCAATCTTCATTCTTATTTAAAGATGCATGCTTTTACAATGCAACAGGCTTGATACACATCAATATCAAAACAATGACTAATCAAATCCATACTTCATCAAGTAAATAAAATGTGATAGAGAACACTTCAGTGGGCAACACGTCCTCTGCAAGACAGAAGTGCTTGGCAGCGTGGGAGACATGGAGAGCATCCCCTGCTCTCCTGGGGCAGCGTGGGGTACAGGTCTCCAGCCGCAGCATCCGCTCCTGAGACCTCAGCACAGAAAAGCTCTTCCCAGAACTTCAGCCCTCACGCCTAACTTCACTAGTGTCACATTTGGGTCCGTAAGCCTTTTAAAGTACATTCCTATTTCCTCCTCTGTTTTGCACTTATGTAAATCAGATTTTGTAAGCACATCAGAAGATCCTGGGCTGGGAAGTAAATCACATGGTGAGGAACCATCAAAGAAAACAACATAAAAATTGCCAGCTGGGATACAAACAACCCATCTCCCCTGCTCCCCCAGTGTATTCAAGCATATTGAGAAGGGCTTGCCTTAAATATGTACCATAAGATTTATGGTCAAGACCTGAATTTTTACATTCAAGGCTCTGAGCTAAAGCTAACCAGCCCCCCATTCTCAATGCTATGAATATTACTGAGAAATTTACTGGTGGCACAGTAAGGTGGCACAGGCAATGTGTCTCTCCTACCATCCCAATAGTTGTTTTTTTTTTTAACAGTGTCGTGGTTTAACTGAGCACCACACAGCCACTCGCTCACTCCCCCCACCCCAGTGGGATGGGGAAGAGAATCGGAAGAGTAAAAGTGAGAACACTTATGGGTTGAGATAAGAACAGTTTAATAATTGAAATTACTATTATTATTATTATTATTAATAATAATGTAATGAAAAGGAAAATAACAAGAAGAGAGAGAAATAAACCCCAAGAAAGACAAGTGATGCAAATGAAGTTTATGTACTGAGCATGACGTCACATGGTATGGAATGTCCCTTGGGCCAGTTTGGGTCAGCTGTCCTGGCTGTGCCCCCTCCCAGCTTCTTGGGCACCCCCAGCCTTCTCAGTCGGTAGAGCATGGGGAGCTGAAAAGTCCTTGACTAGTGTAAGCACTGCTGAGCAACAACTAAAACATCGGTGTGTTATCAGTGTTATTCTCGTACTAAATCCAAACCACAGCACTGTACCACTAGGAAGAAAATTAACTCTATCCCAGCCAAAACCAGGACAAACATGAACTAAAAATTGCAGTTCTTAGAAGGTTTATTATGCTTTTACTATAGCACCACCAGAGATGTTTTCAGCGATACGTATTTTCAGTTTTCGTAAGAACCTGCAGAGACCTGCAATGAATTAGTAAATTACTTGGATTTAAAAAAATTGGAAATACTGTCCTGACAATACTTTAAATTATGTCCAAGCCAGCTTCCACTTGATTGATGGATTAATTGGCAGAAAAACTTATGTAAGATTTAAAAATCATTAATATCTCCCAACCAAGAGCTGTTCCTCCTTTCTCGCTCCTACAAAAAGGTGAAGGGACGTTAACTCACAACAAAGAAAGTTATTATTTCTTTGCAAGAATAATGAATACAGTGAGTCAGAAAATATTCCCTGAGATAAATAAGTATCAATACCCAATCCAGAAGCGTAACAGGGACCTTCTTATCCTTCTGAAAGCAGTATTTGATTAATATGGCTGGAGAAACATCATACAATAAAAACAACGTAAATTCACGTGAAAAATCCTGCAGCTTTAACAAGTGAACAGCTTATATTTAGTCAAAAAGAGATTTTTAGTATTCCTTTTTAGGGTAAATTGCTGTAGAATCACTGAAACAACCGGGACGGCAATAATCTAAACCATCGAGTGGCAATTCCCTTCAAATTTGATTTGTGGAAGGAATGCAAAAGGATGAGAGACAAAAATCTTCCCCCCTCCTCATTGATGCACTCAAGGTTTAAGATAAAGGCCAGGTATACTTTCATAGGAACCTACAATTTTTTGCCACCCAACGGCACACATTTCACGTTCCTGACATCAGAAGCACGAGGTTTACTCTGCGGTAAAAGCATTGCCCCTTTCCAGTCTCAGTTTACCACCACTGCTGCGATCCTCATTACAGCTGCTGGATGGTCCTGATGCATTCGCAGCACCTGCTTGCCTTTCCTATTTTAATGTATTCATAGTTTGTGAAATAAATCACCAGCCACCATCCATCCCCTCAGAAGAGATTTTACTTGATGGTAATTATGCAGCTCCATGAAATCACAGTTTTTAACCAAGAGGTGGGGCGAAAGAAAGGTTGGCCTGAGGTGTGCTAGTCATGACAAAACTTAAACACAGCTGAAGGAAGCTGCTCTTTGGTTGCTAGTTGGACTTGCAGGAATTTGTTTTTTCTGAGCACGAAAAGCTAAGGTGAAATTTCATTATTCTAGGCAGTGTTAGTCTGTTAGCCCAAGCAACATTAATGCTGCATTTGCCAGTAAGAGCATGTCTTCCCACCAGGACACAGATCTTTCAGGGCAGAAAGGTTTTTTATGTGAGACAAAAAATTGCAAGGTGACAGATGACAGCCTTGCTCATTTAAATCACTGGAGGAGCCTTCTAAAAAAAATTATTCAAACACAGCTGAGAAAGATATAGAAAAAAAGAAACAGAGCTACTTTGATCATACCCCTCCACAATAAAGAAAGAGGAATTTTATTTTACTCCTCAGCTCCTGGTTACAATCCACGCTGCTCACGTCCCGCTGGGCTTCTGTCTCCAGCAGGGCAGAGGGATGCCCGGGAACCAGCCCTGGGGCTGCAAGTAACAACAGAAACGATCTTTCTTTTTAATATTTTTCTATTGTTACAATTTTGGCTGAAATGGTAAATTGGTAATGTCTACTTCCTTCTTCTGTAAAATTGCCTTTCATATAAAAATCACAACATGCCCTAATCTACTAATCTGTCAACGAGCCAGACTACTGATCTATCAGAAATCTATCAAAGGTGTGTCATTAATATATATATTTTTAAAGTTAATAACAAATGAACTGTTTTATTTGCCATAGTGAGTTCATACATGTCATAAGAGGAAGGCGGCACATGATTAAAAATACTTCAAGGATACAAAATTCCTTTGGGAATTTTAATGCTACCACAAAAAGAGCAAACTTTAAAGTATCTTTTGTAGAACAATAAACAATTTACTTAAGTTAATGTCTTCAACTTGTTGCAAATACTGTACCATATATAAAAAGATGTGACCTTAGATTTGAGAGTTTGTTTTTTTTTCCTCCTAATATAAAATCCTAAGAGTACTGGGGGAAATAACTTTTTTTGTCCAGTAGAAGGAACACCTAAGTTTTTTAAAAGAAGAAATAATCCTTGGGCTTCAAAGCATTCCCTATTTCTTGATCCCCAGTGTCTCAACCAAAAATTACAGAAACACCAGATTCTGCCATGGATGTATGGCAATTCTTAGTATCCCTAACAATTTAAAATCAGGAATCGTAACTCTCATACATGCCTTGCAAATATTTTTCCATTAATCATCTATTAATCTATGGGAAGCCAAAAACCCAGCCTTTCTCTCAAAATAAAAACAGAAAATACAACATGTTGTCTTTTCATGCCCTGTCCTCGTGTGATACTGCAACTTCCGTGAAACCGGGAGAAGACCCTGCTTACAGCCCAGCTATGGTGCATGCTCCTTACTTAAGTCTGAATGTTGCAGATGTGAAGTTGAGGTGTGTCACAAAGGCTACAGGGGAAGCAGCGACCTAAATAAATACCTTTCAAGTTTCCATAAAAGGAAATGAAATAAAATGATGTGGAAAACCAGTGAGTGAGCCCGGTCTACGGTGACCTCTCCTGCTTACAATGCTGTTCTTCATACGCCGCTACAGTCAGCAGCGCAGACTAATCCTCACCGTTGCCAGCCAAGGAAAACTCTTCCGCTCTGCTGAGAGCCACCAAGAATCCTCTTGCAGCTTGTAAAATGTTTTCTCACATACTTGCTTGGTGTTTGTAAAGAGGTCAAACTGACCATTACATCCTGAAGACACCGTTGCATCATATGAACTAAATACAACCATGCTGAAAAAAAAAAAATCCGCCGCTTTCTCTGACCCCAGCTAGGGAGCTCTGGGTGGCCGTAGGGCGATGGGGAAGAAAATGTAAACATGACAGCTCAGAAAAGGGCTCACAAGTGTAAATATGAAATGAAAGAAGGCAAAGCACAACTTTCTACTTTGTAAGACTGCAGAAAGACACTGAAAAGTCAAGGTATAGTTGGCATGAAGGTTTTCAAATATAAACGTAACATGACTTACTAAATCTTACTTAGGAGCACAGATTATTTACATATTTTTATGGAAAATAAACTATAATGCAACACATTTTTAACCCTAATTAGAGAGGTTTTTACTTCATCAGGCGATACTTAATGTTTCTGTTCTATCTCAATCAAGTATTTGGATAACTAGAGCCACACAGCAGCAAGATGACCTGTTTCTTTCAAATTCTGGAGGCATTTGGTACCTGTTTTTGTGTCTACGCTAACGGCACTGGCAGCAGATTGCTGTGGGGTGGGCAGGTGCTGGGCATCACTTCCCAAACCAGCACTGCCAACACAGCCGAAGCCAAGTGTTTCCCAGCCCGTATTATTCCCTCCTCCTCCCCCGAAGGAGGCCTGCCAGATGGGGTGGATTGTGCTGAACTGGGTGGGATGATGGTCCTCTGGAGATGACAGCAAGCTGGACAAGTCTACCGGGACACCAGTGGCAGGCTGCAGAGCGAGCAGTGGGCACTTCGAGGAGAAGCTCCATGAGATGGCAGAGCTGATCTAGCTAACTGAAACGCGGGTTTCTGTCCCCGAATGCCCCCCTGCACCAGCTGTGATGGCACCTTCACTCCTGTGCAGGCTCCGCCAGCTCAAAAAGCAACAGAAACCCTTTTCTTTCCCTCTGTTACCTTCTGGTCTTCTACCAAAAGAGTGAACAACATCAGGCTTGCTCATAGAAATGTGGTGATGCCACTGCAGCATCGCTGCACTCCAGCTGTGCAGGGCACATCCCCCTCGGAGCGACACAGGCCACATTTAATTTCTTCAGTCGCCCTGTTCGTGTCTTTTAGTCATTTTGCCACCACAGTCATTGCAACAACTAGGAAACAGTCACCAGAGCGCGTGGCCGTTTCACCCTGGCACTGCCTGTCCCCTGCACCCAAGTACTGCCACGACTGCAAGAGCCACCCATGCTCCCAGCATCTTCGCCTGTGGCACTGTGAAATTCACAGATGCCAGGGACTTCTGTCTTTTTAGCTACCTGGCAGATCTCAGGTAGCTACCCTCACATTTCATCCTGAAGAGGAGCCACAAGGATCTCAACTGCTGCGAAAGAAAAGACTACACCTACCACAGACATCCAGTAAGGCCAATCCTCTGGTGGGTCCATGCAACAGATTTAGGTCTGCCCAGTGAAGACATGCTACAGCAGATAGAGGCCAATGACAGGATTTTGGGGACTGGAGCACGAAACGGGGAAGTGCCTGGGGTGCCCAAACAGCTCGGGCTGCGCTCCCCAAAGATGACCTCTTCTAGCTGGCTTCACCATGGCTTTCCTGCTTAAAGGCCAAGAGGTATGCTGCTTTACCTTCGATGAACACTGCATTAGAAAGCTGAGCTGAGGTTTGCATTTTAAAACTAGTTTTCAGTCACAGATAATATTCTTTTCAACTCTTTCTTGCTTGGCATGTCTGTTTTTGAAGAGAGACACTTCTGAATGCTTTTGTACAGCTCCTGAAAGGCCGCACAGACATTTCACACTTTTGCAGGTATTCAAGTTCCCTTCTTCCACATATTTGTCAGGAGCTGAAATATGCTTTTTAAAAAAAAATAAATCCATGATCTCTTAAATTCCCAGAAAACCCTCATTATCATTTCTTCAACAAACTGCTCTTTGCCTTCAGTTAAATCATGTATTTGATAAAAAGCAGAAGCAAAATCAACTAGAGAATGAAGAGAAGAAAAGATGCTTCTCATCACCCATACTTCTGTAAGTCCCAGTGTACCACTAGAGGAGACAGTGTAACAGCCTACGCGGGAGATCAGAAGAATATCCTTTAGAAAGTCTCAAGGACTCCTAGCAGCAGTGTGTTGGATGAGCAAAAGCACCCCATAGAGCCAGTTCATTTGATTCAAGCTGCTGTCCTCTAGCCATCTTATTTACAGGTTAAGTTCAAAACAGAAGCTGTCCTGTAAAACAAAGCAATGTGCTCTTATAAATGTGTTGAGTCCCCCCTTCCAATAATTTTTCACTTCTTATTATCTGGAAACAGACTCTCTTCCCTTCCCTTCTTTTCCAATTCTTCAGACGCTTCCTACAACCAACACTTCTGTCAGCAAATCATTAGTCAACCACTTCCTTTGACACATGGGGGTGTTCACCTACAAGCTACAGTGTCTCTCTCTTGGGGATGACTGGCTTTCACACAGGCGAACAGAAGACCCAGGGACAGAGAGACGGTGGCAGCATGCTGTCAGGGGCTACCAAGGCCAACCCAGCGTCTTGCAGAAAGCCCCCAGGGATTCCCTGGGAAACAATGAGGACAACTAGGAGGATTGGACCCTGCTATGTTTTCCTGATTATTCACTGGGCTATTTTTGAAAGGACTTTTATGAAAAGTTACCACATACACAGTTGTTCTGGGGAAACAACAGACAGCTACGGACGGCGGCAACGTTCAAGTGCCCACACTTCAGCTCCTCTCTGCATCAACCTTTCTGTCCAGCTAGGCTACTGCAAGCCAAAAAGCTCCAAAGACTTTTTTTCCCTCTCTGGCATTACTGGTCTGGCCAGCAAGTCACACCACTGTGTTGGCTTGAAGCCAGTCAACGATGTATACATGAAAAAAAAAAAATTAAAGAAGTGGGGAACATAAAAGGTCTCTGCTTTGAAAAATCTTTCTTTAAATTAGAAACTTGAAAAAACCCCTAGTTCCCCAATGTTTAATCTAAATAAAATTAAAGGAGAAGCAGCATTTTTGTTCATTCTCTAGCATGGCACTCTCTCTCATGAGCAGGACTGCTACAATTTCCTCTTCCGAGTCTCTAGCTCAGAGAGCTGATGGATGGAGAAGACAGGCCAGACAGGTCTCCCTCCCTCCAGGCGGGGGAAAGTCCACCAGCCATCTTGAAAAGGGTGGTGGGAGCTGTGCACAAGTGCTCTTAGTTGACTTGAGAAAATAAAATTTAAAAGTATTTCTGGTACTTGTGATAAAAACTTGGAAAGCCTGGACATAGGGTTTTTTTTTAATCCACTTTCATCTCCAGGGAATGAGTTTTAACCAATTAACATGTTTAGATCGAGACTGAACGTACCTCTGTACCCAAAACAGCATCCAAACTTAAAGGTTTGAGTAGATATGTCTGCTGTTATCAATGTGTAGTATGACTGCTGTTCTCACAGACAAAAATGGCTTTAATCTAGACAACATGTACGGTCACCTCCTCACTGCCCTGTTTCTTTGGGGTGTGCAAAGCATACCACCACACTGCACCACTGCGCAGCAACAATTCCATAACTCCCCATGGCTTTCTGCTAAGCCTTCTTCACCTATGGTTACAAGGACAGCTTACAGACTCATACTAAATATTTCTATTTCACACGCTCCAGGGTAGCACATTAATGCTGCATTTGAGAGAGGGGATGGGAAGCTTACAGAACCCTTGGCAACTATTGATGACTTGAGATCAAACCTGAATATCAGCAGAGGTAGTACAATAAGGAATATATACATCTTCTATTCCTCTCCTCAAAACCTTGACACTTTTCCTGAGTAACTGCATCGGTAGGCTAGACAGTTATACTTGCAAGTTAATGAAACTTCATTTTGTTTCATAGTAGGAGAGAATTTTTCTTTAATTAAAAAAGCCTGTACTGTAAGAGCACAATTATTCAAGAGAAAATTCTATTATGAAAATCTGGAGAAAAAGATAAAAGTATTTTCAAATGTTAGGATATGAAGGCTGGTTCAGTTAAGTCTTCTTTTAATTGTGCTCTAATGAGGAAACTTGACTTTTTAAAGCTAGCCTAGGGAAGCCTATGGCTTGTTTAGTTGTTTTGGCTTTTTTTTCAACAACAAAATTTTTATTTTTTTTTTTTTTTTTTTTTTTGGTAGAGGATAATTCTGGGTTTTCTTTGAATTGACTTTCCACTTTTTTTCTGGCAAAATAAGTGTTTTTTCATTTTTTCCCCCAGACCACATAAGCAAATAGGCTGCCAAGTTTAATTCCCACTTTTTTTCTTTTTGATGGACTCTTTTGGCTGGGCTAATTTGCCTGGCTTTTCTGCCAACAATGTATTCAGCTCTTCTTGCTGGCATCTTAGCAAGTGAAGCAGCAGCTAACAAAACAGTGTCTTCTGCTAACCATCTACATTTTCATTTAGTGCAGGCATAAATTATTCATTCATATACAACCTTTTGCTGGCGTTAACATAGCAGAGATGATGAACTATGCCCACACGCTACTGTTCAGATGTGACAAACATTAAACACATTTGTAGATCCCAATTTTCTAATTTACAATGATGTACATCGAGAAAATACATAGGTGGATATATTTCTCTCTTCCCTGTTACCAAAAATCATATTAGTAATTTGTCAAAGACCAGTTTTACCAATTAGAACGGAATCACTTCATAGTTGTAAGGCGGCACCTTCTCATTCTTTCTTTTCCATCGCTTTTGTATTTTTCACCTTGAACCGTCTTAGTACGGGAAATATATGAAAAAAATAGAAGGAAATTATGCCAAAAAAAGGGAGAGTGCCTGCCAGCTGGAAGAAGTGTATAAGCATTAAATAATCATCCTGTTACAGAGGGCACAGATCCAGGGAAGGCCAAAAATACAGACCGTTATACTGCAATTAAGAATGAATCCCAGTGGCAACTAACAGCAGGGAGACAGTACATCTGTCAATTCTGTTTACTAACACCTCTTCATAAAAGAACCCGGAAAATTAGTCTGCTCAGATGACGACCCTTAATAAAGTCAATTAGGAATGGCATATATTCAATTCTGCAAACGCCGAGCAGGAAACACCCTCCACCTCAAGGATTTCTCAGCCCTCTCTAATGCAGCGCTGCTGGGCCCTAGCCAACAGATGCCTGTGAGAAAAGCAGTGAGTCAACAGATACATCCAACAATTTATGCTTACAAAAGGTAGTTCTGGAGCACAGATGAAGTCATTCTTCGACACACGACAGCCTCAGCCTGGAGCTGACTACAAGGCTGAAGTCAGCGGGCTGGAAGCAGACAGAAATGCAGCTGGTGGGTGAGGGTCCTCCTGGCAGGGTGCTCTCACCACACCTGGCGATGCAGCGCAGCCCTGGCTGCTGTCCGTCCCGGCAAGAAAGGCTGCTACAGAAGACCCAGGGCATCGAGAAGCATTTTAGTTCATCCTTTGCTAAGGGAGAACCAAGCTTACCTAAACTAGGGTTGCCATTTGTCCAATCTGTTCATAAAAATGTTCATATCCGCTCTAATTTGTATCAGTGCTTTACTGCTCCTACTGTCAGAAAACCTCTGCTAGTATCTGATACGAAAACACCTTAATGTAATTTAAGGAAACTCCTTTTTGTCTTAATCTTGATGAACACAAGGAATAACTGCAGGACATCTGTTTCATAGCACAATTTTATTCATCCGAAGATTTACATTTCCCTACAGCATTTCCTTTTTAAGACTGTCTTCTGGAATTACTTCAATATCTTAGAAGTCCTAAAACAGAACACTTTCTAACTTAGGCTTTTTCAGCTCCAAGTAAAGCAGAAAAGACCCTGCTGGTGCCTTATGTAAGTTCTCATCTGAACAAGAGGGCGCCATGGATGGAATTAAAGAATATTTTCATGTCTCTGGCTCCTGGAACCCAGCACCTTCTGTTTGACTTGAAATGCTGGATCCCAGAAAACATTTGTGCTACACATTTTTCAAAAACCAAGTTGGAGAAGATACAGAGGAAATCATCGTATAACACTGCAGATCATCACCTCTCTAATACACCAGTCTGTTAATGTTAAAAGCCTTGCTGTCCAGCCAAGCACATTATAATACTAAGATTCAGTGTGTCCTGGATTGAGAGGAAGTCCTGCTCACAACTGAGCAGAGATATGCGTTACAGATTGCTCAGAATGAAAAATTGTGTCACAAAAAATACCATGGGAGATCTGGGATGCTTTCACATACAGAAAAGGGCCCTCTAGAGCGGGCATAAGTCAGGAAAAAAAGAGTCTTCAACTGAAGTGACACTCAAAGATGCTTTAGAAAAAATGGATAAAATGAACAGAAGATTGCCAGAACCAGCTAGTATTCGTCGACACTATATTGAAGAACACAACCAGCAAGGGGAAGAATCAACGTCAGCAGAGAAAGCTGTGCCTCTCCAACTTCCAACAGGTCTTTGATTCAGTCACTAAAGATGTGATAAACACAGTCCTGCGTTGCTAAATTCTCACGGAAAAAAAAAATAGAGGAGAAGCCGATAAAGGACAGGAACCTAAGGACAGGAATAAAATGGCTAGTTTTCTTAGTGAAACAAGACACTGAGTAGGGTCACACAGCATCTGTGCTGAGACATCTCTTGTGCATAACAAAGAAGGGTTAACAGTGAAGTAGCAAATTTTTCAGGGAATATTAATGAGAGCAGATAAGAAAACTGACCTCAAGGAGTTATAGAAGGACCCTATAATGCTGATTAGGCAATAAAATGCTGGAAGAAATTCAGTGCTGGTAAATGCATAGGTCCTTGCAACAGGATACTCCAGATGACAAAGGTGTAACTGGGTTTAAAAAAACAAAACAAAAGAGTATTAAAAAAAAAAAGAAAATAAAAAAGATATATTCATAGAAGAAAGGTCTATCAAGGGCTATTAAACACAGATATGGAAGCAACATCTGGCTCAGGAAATTGGTAAGCTGAAGAACGTCAGAAGCTGGGAGGACACGGGAGGGGAAGCAACCTTTTAGCCTCTCCCCAGCTTGTACTGTCTTCCCCAGCTGGGCTGGATGGTGCTCATGTCTCAAGAGGGCTTAATGCAGAAAGTTCACACCTTTACATATGACACAATGTCATTTGCACAGATATCACAGGATTTAAATGTTTCAACAAATATTGCTTTGTTGCTACAATACAGGAAAGCCTATTTTAATAACAAAACATTTCTGTAGTTCACATTTTTCTCACGTCTTCTTTCCCAGGTCAAACGTTCTCATTCCTTTAAAGCTTGACTGCATGCACAGAAATTATGCTCAGCAGATTTTAGCCCAAACCTCAAAAATCCATATACTAACAGAAACACATTTAAGTTCTATGAATGCCACAACATCTTGAAGCTAGCATTACACTGTTTTTAGTAGAGGTCCACAAAAAATATTTTTAACAACACAAAAGTTTAAAAGAGGCTTATTAAAACAAATATCAGAGTTCTGAATGTTAAAGATGTTATCAGAGAGAAGCAATCCATGAGCCAAAAGGAAATGAATTTCATTGGCAATGAGCATTAAATATTATTGCTCTCATACATCCCATCAAGACAGAGGCAAAACAAACACGAGAGATCATTCCATTTGCATGTATTTTTACAGAACTTCATGTGACAAGAATTAGGGAGGAAAATGCTTACTTTCTTCAATATAAATCTTCAAAATAAAAGTGTATATACATGGAGAAGAGAAGATACACCATAATAAATCTAAAAAAATTATTGCAGGTTTTAGGAAAGCAGTATTTCTCTTAATTATTAAGCTTCTCTCATCTGCAGATGTAGTAGAATTTTCACTGAAGAAAATGAATGCTGTCTAGCTGATGCATCTTCAAAGTTTTATTTCAATATACTGCTCAGTTATAGCTTAGACTATGTGCTGTCGTGAATTCCAGTGATACAGCTCCCTTTCACTGATGCTAAAGGGAGAAGGACTGTATCCAAACAGCTCGTGATGTGCACCTGAAATAATCCAGTCACATCAAGTACACTGCCTAGCAGAAGAGAAAAAGAAACCTGCTGCAGAGCTCTCCATTAGAAAAGAGAAAACATGATGATCATCATACAGTACAGGTTATAAATTTCTTTGGTTTTGCCCATTTTTTTAAGTTACATGATAAATCTTAAAAGCGCAGTACTGACTTTCAAGAAAAAATAACCGGCTTCCTCATAGCAGCAAGGTCTAAACGTCTTTTATGTCTCCTTGACGCACCACATTTGTGGTGGCACTTTACCACGAGTGTCTTGAATGGTGAGAAAAGAGCTAGAAGTGCGAGTTGTGCGCTAATTCTGCTTTTTTATCAGCCTTCTGCCCAGCATCGACTGACTTGGAATCTCTCAGGCCTGAAATGCAGAAGGAGCTGCAGAGAAGAAAACCACGCTGCTTCTGCATGTGGCTTCCCTGCTGCTGCAACTGGGGATGGTTTCTGCTCTGCTGCCCCTATCTAATTTCCCTAGTTATAATTTTCCCCCTGCTGAACAGCCCTAACGCTTTTCTGGAAAATTACTAATACTTTGCATCATTCGTAGCACAGCCATTCTGCATAGCAGCCACAAAAATGGAACAAACATATTGATTTCACTTTTCAGTTTGACAAGACTATTGCTGTATTGACAACTCCAAGTATTTAAAGAACTCCTAAAATTACAAGGCTCAGAGGAACAAATAATGTTCCTATTTGCCTCTTTCTTTATTTTTTGACAGTTGAGTCATCTGCTGAAGTTCTTTTCTACAACTCTGAAAAACAAAACCATGCCTCCCTCCCCACACAGAAACCCAGAATCTCTCAATCCCCTCATCTCAGGTGCTATGGCTTCAAAAAGCACAGCAAGTAACAAGATCAATTATAAAATCATGGAGGTTAATAACTCTGCTAGAAGGAGCGCAAAAATGTAACATCTGCTTTTTTTTCTTCCTGTTTATCAAAGGCATCATCTCTTTAGACTACATTCTGAAGACACTTTGTTTTATTTTTTCTTTCAACCACTGATGAGCACTTTAGTTTTGTTTTTTCCTCTTAAAGAGAACAGAAAATTAATTTCTAAAAAAAAATAAAATATCTCATTTAGCAATCCATATTCACCACGGAAAGTTTCCTATTTGCCAGCGGTTAGTGGATTCTTCCCCAAGAAAAAGGAAATTACTCTTGACAAGCTCAGTTATGAATAGTGGCTGTCTTTGCTTGGATCAGAGTTCATAGGAAAAAGTTGTGTTCAAGGTAACCTGACTAGACTAATTCACTGTAATTCACTGAGCAGTAGGCAGCTTTGCTAAAACAATGGTAGTCCACATTCCGGAGTCTGTAACAACAAATAATCAGCTGAAAACCCTTTGTTGAGTTTTTTGGTGGGGTTTTTTATTTGTTTTTATGTATAGTAACTATAGATATAGGAGCTTTGAAAATACTAGTCAGCAACAAAAAAAAAAAAAAAGAAAAGAATGCTTGGAATAAAAATCAGAAAAGTGAATGCTGCTTTTACTTCAAAGGAAAATTTCCCTACCTTGAAACAGTTCACGGACAACATATTTTCTCAACTGACACGGAAGGCCTACTGCTTATTCTGAAAGATGGAGTTACCTTTTCATTCAAGACAGGCCCCCCCCCACCCCCGTGATAGTTCACTACCATGCAACATCATCAGCCAACCGGTGAGGGATGTGTGTATTTTTGAATAGGGTTATTTGTGTCGTATGGGCGGGGGGGGGGGGGGGGGGGAAAGGTATTTGAAACAGTCGACACCTGTCTCCTGTTTTCTCTCTTCTTCAAAAAAGGTAGAATTATAAGACTGAAAAACTGAGTTCCTGGCAGCAATACCCTTCCTTACTTGACTGACTATAAGGAAACAATGGCCAAATGCCCCATACCCCACCCAATGCCAACACACACAGGTTTGCAGCTTGTCACACCCTGTGCCCTCAGGTTTTCTTCTGGCAACACCATCTCACCAAGTTATGACCAACTGCTTTTATTCTTTTCTTTTGAATTCAGGTAAAAACCACAACAAAAAGGCTGAAGGAATCAGGGGGTGCATAGCTTTCTGAAGGACTCTCAGCGACCATCAATATCCTTCAGATGCTTGGGTTTATTTCCTTTGGGTTTCCATTTCACTAAGGTGTCAAGATGCCTTAGAGCATGTGGTTTGAATCAGTCCTCATATCAGGGCACAGAAGCCATTAGTCTTCCCAAAGCTACTGCACTAAGCAACAAAACTTGCCAACTGCTCTTCTGATTGCAATTGTTTATCGGTCTGACAAAGACGACAATCTATCTCCATTGTCTCAAGTCCCTGATCCTTTCATATCCCTTTGGGAAAAAATGAGAAGGGAGGACACCTAATATGAGCCTGGAGCCTCCATACTAAAAAGTTCATTTAACTGAAGTTATTAGTGTGCTGATAACCTCATAACACAACTTACACTCTTGGGGGAAAAAAAAAAATCTCTAAGAAAAAACCAAAACGAAAAAACATCTGCAGCAATATCCTTTATGCCAAGATGGAAAATCTGATTTCTGGAATATCTGACACCTGAAGAGCACTCCTGTGGGAAAACACACCAGCCACTTGCCAGGCAGGGCCAAGCAACCGGAGAGAACATCCCAATCCAGTTGCCAACAAAAACCTATGGCTTCTGGTTGTTGTTTTGTAGAAACACAAATGCGTGTTTCTACTTCACAGGAGCATACTGAAGCAAACAGAGCAAGACTAGACAGCCAACACCTGCTTTTTGGGTGGGTAAGCCTTGGTTTATATGTAAAATTAAAATATCAAAGAGTGCACTTCAGATGTTTCTTAGAGAAAGAGTTTGGTAGAAATGACTTTCTCACCATTTGTTTCATCAATGCTGAGCTCCATAATGTGAACCCTACTTAGTGTAGGCCCAAACTATTCCCCAATTCAGATCTGTTCATTCTGTGATGAGACAGAAACAAAAACTAAATTCGCACCTCTGTGCTTCATTTTCACTATCGCGAAATACAGGAAAGGTTCTTTCCTTTATTTGCATGTGTTTAGTGGGTCAAGAATTATAGTCACTTTTATTTTTAAATGAAAAGAAAAAAGAGACACTACTCAGCATGCAATACGCTGTGTTCACAATATTGTGAATGCAAGACCCTTACAATTTAAGTATCTTTCGTTACATTTACTTACTACTAACACTACGTAGTCTTCATTCAGCAAAGGAGGATGGTGATACTTGACGCTGCAGAGAAACCAATGCATGTCCTTCTCCACTCATGAAAGAGACAGAGAGGGCTGATCACAGCAGTGCACAGGGAGGTGTGTCTTGCACAGGGAAGCGCTCCCTGTCCTAACAGCTTCCAGTGTGATACTCAGGGTAAAGACTGTGTGCTCTAAAACAGGAAGCATTGCTCTCAGAGGACAATTCTACGATTCTATGAATAGTGCTCTAATAGAGCACTATTCTATGATTCTATGACAAGCGAGTCTGAACAGTGGCCACAGATGCCCTCAAATCTCACGTAAGATTTTTATTGTTGAATCAGGCATTCCTGCTGTGATTATTGACATTAGTCCTTTTAAATCAAGTAACCTTTCTTTATTTTGTCCCTTCCTCCATTTTACTAGAAAGACCTGAACAAATAGCAACACCATCCCGGAAAACATTGTGATCCCTGCGCTGAGGACTTGGATTTGAGACTTCTCCTCCTATTCCTGCCAGCAGCTCCCCCTCTTCTCTCCTCCATCCACCCCTCCAGCTCCTTCTTGTTCTTCTCGGTCCTAAGTTCACATGATATCCTAATTTGAAAGATTACATTGTCAAACTAAGCAGGGCTGGCATCTTCTCCGTGGTGCTCCAAGCTGTTCTTTATTGAGAAGTCAAACCTTAAAGCCATGGTCTGACATTGTCCAAAGAGAAGGTACTGGATAGGGGTTTCCCCAGCTGAATATCTATTGGTCACAGGCACTAGTATTTTCATTTAGCCTGGGCAGACAAACAATGTATCAGCTTTAGCATCTGAAAAACCTTGGCAGTGACTTTACCCTACCAGTACCTGCTGGGAGGGTGTGTGTGGAGGCAGCTGAGACACTGTGCAGTTGCTGGGAAAGGCAGCGAGGCAAGAAGCTGTGGAGGCTCGGCAGGCTCTGCTGGGTGGGCTGGCTGGGAAGCGCCTCCCACCCCCTCAGCGTGGACATGGACCTCAGCTGTGTCCCAAGAGACATTCAGGCACCCCGTGTGAGCCCCAGCTCCAGGGACGTGAGCCTGAGTGCTGAACAGAAAGGAGCACCCCGTGCTCCAACAGGCCCTGGGGTCCATGTGAGCTGGCACCAGGACCAGGCACAGGATTTCACTCTGCAGCCTAGAATAAACCCTAGAGACTTCAGAAGATGTACAAGAAATAGGATAAACTAAGTCTTGAGTGTGTCTGGGCACTGAATGTCCCTTTTTTCTGCAACATGCCACATCTTGCTTGCATGTGGTTTCAACATAAACTCCTTCAGAGTCTTAAAAATACAGAATTCACAAGCGTGACCCAGTCATTTTGCAGTCAATAGAAGAGTCCACACCACCACCAAAAATTACACGATAGAATAATATTTTGTTGACAACAAACACCTAAAGCCCAGGACAAACTTGGGATGTTTTCATGAAAACATGGCTATCCCTCACTGCATGAGCCACGCACCATGGCCAGGCGGCTCTCCAAACCCCACCACCCTGAATTCTCCCTGCCATCCACCACCTGAAAGCTTCAGCTTTGCTTTAGCAAGTAAGTTTTAGAGATCAGGATTTCAGTTTATTTCACTTCGCTGGCAGTGCTGACAGCCAGAAAACTTATGTATAAACCGCAAAAAGGAAAGAGGAAGGAGAGTGACAGACAAGAAATAAAACGGGCTAATAAATTCAGTTTTATTCTCACAGGTTGTCAGTTCCTGCAGGTTTTGACACCTACAGACTGAAGTGAGTATCTGACTGCTTGAAATTACATTATCACGCCACAGCTTGAACACGTCCAATATATTGGCAGTACGGGGAGGGCTGCCTCTCTCTGCCCTTCCTCTATCAAGAGGACTAAAAGGTACTGCAGCTTCCTTCCCCACCACACTGCCAATAAAACAGTTTTCATTTGAGGTGGTTTGAGCATAAAGCAACCAGGAAAAGGAAACAGGTCTACTCCTAGCAAGGAGTGTACTTAGGAGGGTATTTCATAGGGTTTTCTAGGGAAGGCTACCACGATTTCGTTAGACAAGACTTCAAAACATTTTTTAATTAAACATGAATACAATACCAAAAATTTTAAGAAGTCAGACTTCTACTTCTAAATACACACACACACAAATATATATATATGTGATTACATCATATTTTTAAAACAGACGATTTGCTGGTCAATGCCCCACCTCTGTTATTTATGCCATGTATAAAATGTAACTTTAAATTTTAAAATTAATCTTATTATACTAACAGAAATGGAAATTGGAGGCATTCTTTTTTTCTGGATGATAAAACATTGCAGTTCTAAAAATCATTCTATTCCAACTTCAGACAAACAAAATATCAATCATTTATTAGTTTTACTTGATGACTACTAAAGACTACTCTCCAGCTTCACAACGCACAAAACGTTGGACTATGCACTGAAGGTAACATTCACATCACACGCAGATTCTCCTGTTTCCATTCACCTGCAATGGTTACTTGCCAGATAATTATCGTTAAGTCATCACTTACTGGGAACCATTTAAGTGTTGTCTCCTTAGTGTGTCTTCCTGTTGCTTTCACGTTAACAAAATACATGAGAACTGAAAACACAAATACTCAAATCGAGACTTTCAAAAATTATCAAAACACCTGAAACTCATCCATACTAAAACTATTGTACATCAAAACCAAGAGACTTCTACTTTCTGGAAAGCGTGCACTGAAAAAAATGTTTAAACCCACTATCTTCAGGATTTTCACCTCTTCTGTTTTGGTACCTCTACTATTAGCAGTGCATAAGGTAAAGTTGTGAATGCATTTCATACTTTAAATATATTTGTACCTCAGCTTTTTAAGATAAACTTGAGAATAGTCATGACAGTGTTAATAAGAGCTTCAGTGCCAGTTTGGAAATTACAAAAATTCATTTGATTGGCAGAGCTGTAAGATGACAAAAGCTTAGCCACTATGGCATAAACCCAAGAACACTCAATTGCTTTTAAAGTCAAGATACAATACATTCAACTGGAGATGTCTATAATAGTAACTATCTTATATAAATCACCTAGTAGTAGAATTCATTTACAAGCATGTAATTACAAAGTTTGCCTTTGAGCTACCCAGAGCAGTCACCAATTTCAGAAAATCAGTATGGGCTATGAGGAACTTCTACCACATGCACAGGACCATTTTCTGGGTACCCCCGAGGCTCCGTCTATGTACTTATCAAAGATTTTCTGATTAAGAGATCTTGCCTTGGTAATTAATAGCCCTTGAAGGCTACGTATTTCCTCTTTTTAAATAGAGTAGAACAGAATAGAGTAGAATATTTCTGTCGGAAGGGACCTACAACGATCATCTAGTCCAACTGCCTGAGCAATTCAGGGCTGACCAAAAGTTAAAGCATGTTATTAAGGGCATTGTCCAAATGCCTCTTAAACACTGACAGGCATGGGGCATCGACCATCTCTCTAGGAAGCCTGTTTCAGTGTTTGACCACCACCTCTGTAAAGAAATGTTTCCTAAAATGTTTCCTTTTTTGAACACATATAAAATTCTGTTATCCACAACAATGTCCAGCAGGGACTTCCATGGCTTAGTTACATGTTGTCCGAACCATCCCATCTGTCTGCTCTTCCCTGGATCTGGCAACTGCCCATTCCAGTTGGGATCTTCTAGGTCTCGCACTGAAACAGCCCACAATCAATCGTCCTTGATGCAACTTTTCCATGCCTCCTGCAAATTTGTCTTCTCATATCCTTTCCTTTGTTTACTTCTTCCTCATCTGAAGAGTCCTAATCTACTTAGTCATTCCTTGTACGGACGTTATGCCATCCTTTCATCATTGCTCCTACCCATTTCTGAGTATTTTCCAGTTCTTCCAAACCCATTTTGGGAATGGGTCACAAATGTCAAATGAAGGAAGTCAAATGCAGCCACGCTACAGATTTATACACAATGAGGTTCTCTGTTTTGTTCTCTATTGCTTTTGATTTGCCTTTTTTTGACTGCTACTGAGAACTGAGCTGATACTATGGCAGAACCGTCCACCACACACACAAGATCTCACTCCTGACTGGTAACAGCCTGCTGAGAACCCATAATTTTCTATGCAAAATAAGGACTATTCCCCCCCAAACTGCTTTCCCACCTTCGCTGAAGGCAAGACTGGCTTTTATCCCCGGGCTACACATGAATGCTCCTTTCTGTTCTTGTTTCAATCTCCAAAAACATATCTCCTGAAAATATAACATGGACATACCCTCTTCTCTTCTACAGTTTATACGGCCGTAGAAGGCCATGTATTAGACTCTTTGTTCCGCGTTTGGCATTTTCCACCCTATGAACAATAGCTTCTTATAGAGAAGCTGGAGAAAACTAGTTCCCCAGGCTACCACAACACATAAAAACAAAAAAAAGAACACAAAAGAGAACATCAAGAGCTATCCTGTATTCATGCTTAGAAAGGCACAAATAACAAACTTGGCAAAATCACCATAGAAATGAATATTCATCATTCTCAACTTACCGAATACAGCTAGGTCCTTAAAAAAAAGAACATAAATTACAATATATACAAATGTCTTAAATACCATATACTGCTTATTGGTGGTGCTAAGACCCTGTAGTAATGTTAAGTTTAAATAAAATTGTGGGTACTTAGTACTGGGGACTCTTCTGCTATGTGGGTTCTGGTTTCTCGTGTAGTTTCTTAACATTTGCAACAGCCAGAAATTTTCAGACCAGTACAACATTGCATGAAAAAATACTTCGTGTTTTTAGATTCTGAAGCAAAATACTGTGGTTATCCTGTATCCTGCCTCCACGAAAAGGAATGCAATACAGAATGGTATCATTAAAATAAAAGCATGGTATTAATAAAATCCAGATCTTTTTATCTTTGCTATTAATATAAGTATGTAAAATGAATTGCATCAAAGATTTTAGTGCTGCAGTCTTAACCAATGATATATTGTTTATTTACCACGTGCAATTTAATCAGACTAGTAAATGAAAACAGATTAGGAAGGCACATTTTCTTGCTCTCCTATAATTGCATAATGCTGCAACGTTTGGAATGCAAACTCCGCAGGGGAACATTAAAAAATATTGGTTTGTAAATTAAAGCCACTGAAAAGTAAATGTCAGCCATGAAAACATTTCCTATAATATTACATTTTATAAGTTGTTTAATCAGTCCCTCCTCCAGCTGGGGTCTGAATTATCATTAACTTCGTGATTCAATAAATTATTAATACAAAATGGGAGAACCTAAGGGAAAGATGGTGCTTTAGAGCATACACAGCAGATGAAGAGTTACAAAAACGGGCCAGAAATTTTGCTGTGAAGAGTTATTGCAGTAAAAGGGAACAGCTGGAGACTATTAAAAGCACTCAGTAGAGGGAAGAAGCAGCAAACTGTTCTAATTGGGTCAGCTGACAGGTGGCTGCGCTTCAGCAGTGCCCTCCCGGCAGCCCAGTCCCAGCCAGAGAGATCGATGCTACTGTGTGATCCTCGAACCAGATCTACGGCTGCGAAGCTGCGCTGCAGCTCAGGACACACTGTGTTGTGGGACGTCCAAGGACCAATTCAAACCATCTCAGCACTGATACACAACACAGGGAGCAAAATGACTACTGTGTGAATGGGGGTAAGTTAGGGAAAACGCTGAGGGTGCATAAAATGGTTTTAGGTCAGTAACTGAAAAATGTACTTTTTTATTTATATATTTAACTCCCTAGTATTTGGTATGCGCTGCACAGACATAGGCAAATCCGTTTAACCTCTGCATGCCTCAGATTTCCAATCTAAACAATGTTAGCCAAGTTCACCAGACCCTCACCGAAAGTTCAAAGGTTCGATCAACGGACACGTGTAGCCCCTTGTGAGGTCCTCAGCAGAAAAATCCTACACAGAAATGAACCCCCCTCCACCAAACCTGCAGACAGGCAACTCTCCCGCTGCCTTTTTTTCTACAGAAACACACGCATGAGAGTGACAGTCAGGAGGGGAGGCATGGGCTCCATACCATGGTCTCTCCTGAAGGCCACGTCCCTGGCAGACTGGAAAGCTTCTAAAATGTATCTAAAGTCATGAAGGAGAAAGCTCGATGCGTTACTACTGATGACAATTCACAATACAATTAGCCATGGTTAAATGTTTCTGTTATCCCGATAAAGACAGGAACTAAGACAGCTAGCTGCTGTCAGAAAACCAATGCGACTGGTAAAAGAATATTTTTCATATTAATGAAAAACAATGTAGTCATAAAAGGAAAGTCTCAAAATTCAGGAATACAAAAAAATTGTTCTATGGAGTTTAACCGTTCAGCTTTTTCTAGAATTTTGTTTGAACTTTATGAAATAACCTAAACAACATTCATTTAAATATTTAGCAAGAAAAGCCAATCTTTGCCACAGGAGAGGTCCCTACTGTAAGAAATCTGACCGGAAAGTTCCCTGATGTCCTTTGAATTTTACTTCCCTCCTTCGCAGTAATCCTAACACACTTCTTACAAATATTTTAACGTTTAATTTAAAAGACAAAAAGACAGATGCTCCTTTATGGGATTACTTGCATGAGTAATCTTTAGCATAACTGAGGCTGAATATTGTTAGAATATTTTTATTTTTAGCTGAGAAAGCATATTTATTTTCAGAGATGAAGTTGAAAGACTATGCTGAGCCTGACAGATGCATTGCAAACTTAACCGCTAATTATAACGAAAATCTGAAACGTCCTATAGGAAGGTGACAAGTTCTTAATTTACTGAACAATCCTTTTTATATAAAACCTCTCTCTTCTGGCAAATTAGCTCAAAGATGTTTAGATTTTGTACTTGAGTGAGTTAGGAGCCATGTTATTTGTGAGCCTAACAGAGACCAGAATCGCATATAACCAGATTTCCTGCAATTCAGGCAGCAATACACAGCCCACACTGCTTCACACACTCATTCAGCCTTAGCTGTTTTAGATCAAAGTTTTAGCAAGTATTAAGGAAAGATGAAAAACCCATACATACCTTTTATATTTGATGTCTCACACTGCAGTTGTAATAAATACTAGGTAATTACTAACAAACCTTCTAGAGAGGACAATTTTTAATACAAAGCTTTCAAATATTTATGGTAGTCCTGCTCTTTATCAGGAGTGCTTCCTACCTTCTGCACTCTCAGGCCTTAAACTAAATCATCTGGTGCATATTTTTCTTTTGCTTGGTACCAGCAGCACTCACAGCTGCACTGATAAGGGGTTACTTGCTTTACTGAAGCGTATTTACTCCGAGAACTGTAGTTCAACCTGAAACACATTCACTACAATGGATTTAAATTAACTTTTGTGAATTTATCTCATCTCACAGGACCATAAGGTAGGGTGACTCTTGTGTGAGTGTGCTTGAGACTTGACCTGAGGCACTCGCCACTGTTTCAGACCATTACTTCTCTGCCATATTCCACACTAATGTGTTCCCGCTATTTATTTTGGGGAAGCTTGGGCAGCTTAGCGGTGATCTCTGTAGATCACTGACAGTAACTCACGCCAGCAGAGAAAGCGCCAGGTCGGGGCAAGGAGCTGGCTGATCTGGGTGGAAAGTCTCACATTGCAGCAGCTGCCTCTGCCTTATCTGGCTTGTGAATAAAGGGCTTGTTTTCTATCCTGGCTTTCAATTAAATTTCGGTAAACACAAACATTTACCGAAACATTTAAAACAATTTATCTGACTCCTGAATGAACGGTTGTTTGCTCTGGAACAGAGTCAAAGCCTGAAGCTCTATTCAGAGAAAATTTTAAATGATCAGCGAACGATGGAAATTTCGGTCTCCGTTTCTGATCTTTGCAATGTCAGCAGTTCAGATTTTCAAAGTTAAAAAACCAGCGCCCAAGGTACTACAAGACTTCAATGTTTTTTTTCACCTCCGTTCTTCTCTTAAGGATCAGAACTGAGGGCTGGGAATGCCTGCATTAAGGATATCACAACCCGATGGCCAAGCAGGAGTTCATCGGATACAAAACCTGATCTTAAAATGCTTTTCCTCCCTTTAGAGCCCGCTTTATAGAGGTGCTGACACTCTATAAAGTGTGTCACACTTTCACACTGCAGTTTCTGAGAGAAAATGCACACTGCCCTCAGCTTTTCAAGGGAGCAGGCCAGTGTTGGCAGCTATTGACCAAGATGCCAAGATGGCCTGGAAAGGTTCCCAGTTGCCCACAACACCTTCCAAAAGATGGGAAGCAAGGAACATCATGGTTGAGAAAAGCACAATTAGCCCTTCATACCCCCATTTCAAAAGATGTACATCCTTCCTCAGGCAAACCTGTCTGTCCTAATAAAACAGAGGAGTTAACATTTACAGCTTTTCCAGTCCATTTTGTAAGTCTGTAACTGCTGTCAACTTCTCAGGCTCTTCAGCAATGAGCTCCACATTGTGGAGCAATCAGCAGTTTTGTATTTTCCTAGCTGTTGATCTGAGGCATGATGGAAGAAGAGAAGTAAAAGCTTCTTGTATCCTGCCCCCTGCTTTCACGTATCGGCTCACAGTCAGGCACACCTCATCCCAGATGACTTGGGTTTAATACTGTGATCAATATAGAAACTATTTAACACGCTAAATCTAAGCTTATGCTTCAAATAGTCCCCTGTAAAAAAGCAATGCTTTATGGTGAGTTTTCAATCAAAAAAAAAAGAAAAAAAATATTAGGGAAGAGTTGCAAAAGGTATGAGGCCAGCAACCAGGCCAGCCATCAGTTGTGTGCTGAAGGGCCACACTAGCTCATGCTCAGAGGTAAAACTGGCTGCTTATTTTCTTCGCACGCAGCTAGATCAGGCAATTGATTTAGCAGACTTCTGAAGCTACCATTCCACAAAATCCATTACCCGAGTTTTAAAACATATGCCAGCAGATTTCCTTGCACCACTGAGGAAAAGATTAAAATGCAGTCATGCAATATATTATGTGGTTGGATAGCACAAGTCTTAAAAATGCTTAACATTCGGAATGAGTGGCTTTTGTTAAAATGAATTTCAGTGGCGGGTGGCCTATACGTTACTGTGACAGGAGCAACCGTCCTCTTTGAGCAGCGCAAGTGACAGCCAAAGTCTGCCAAGGAGGGATGGAGGACAGATTCCAAAAACATTTCCAGGCTTCTAACACTGAATTACCAACAGAGAAGATCAAAACAAAAAAGCAAAAATAGTTTTTATAAAGGATGCTGATGGTGCCTCAGACCGACAAACTGCCTTTTGAACAAAATGACTACTGACCTTAGACGGCCACTTTTTATTTCCTTTTCATTATTGCTTGTGTACTGATCTGTGTATGTGTAAATATGTGCGTGTGCATATAAATAATTAATTTCTTAAAGAACATCCCAACGCAAACAAAAATGCAAGGTGATTTCTTTCTATTAGCTTTTAAACCAACACAAACAACAGGAATTAGATCTATTCATTTCAGTTCTGCTTGAAGTAAAATTTTACTGGCTGTACACATCACATCTTAAACTGCACAGGCAGTACTGAATTAATACCAGCTTTTACAGAGTCAGTCAGTCATGAGAGGTGCCAATCACTGCACGTTCCACTTCAGATGAGAAGCAGAGGCACTCAGAGTGAAGTACAGACTGTACCACTTATTTTTAACATTTTCAAAAAAGAAAACATGACAGCGCTAACAAAATAATAATGTAGTAAAAAACCCACCCACATTCATTCCTGCAACCCCCCTGTCCCATTCACAGATGAGGAAACAGAAGTCCATGCACACAGCACCCAAAGCTGTTGGACCGCCTTCCAACTCTGCACACCAGGTCAAAACCTGCTCAGCTGATACAGGGACCTCTTCGGTATCTCTAGACAAATAAGAAACCCTTTGCAACATTATTGAAATGAGTTTATATCTGTATAGCAGATGTCATTAAAGTTTAAGGCTATACTTAGTTACATGGATACCCCCCTCCTTCAATTATTCATAATTTATAAGTTTATCTGTTCACAGGGCTTTGCATGACAAACAACAGTAGTAAAGTACAAAAGAAATCAGCCGTGTCACACGGGAAAAAACCCAGCCCTCCATGGATCCATCTGACCTCAGCTAGGACTGAAATGTGTTGTGTGGCAGTCGTTCAGAGCTGTGCTCTCCATGGCTCATCCACACCACATCTCATACTCTACTGCCCCTCCAAAACACTGTCAAAACATCCTCTCTCTTTGCTCTCCAGAAGCCACAGCCCTCTCTTGTTTTGATGTTACGTCTGGCCTGCAACATCTCATAGCAGACCATCAAGCTGTCCTGTCATTGCTGTGTCATTGAACTCTCTGCAGGTTCAAGTGCGGCTGACGGCTCAGTCCAATCAAACTGGATCTCCATTATAGAGAGGGTAAGAATTAATTCCACCTTTTTGTCTTCTTAGGGAGGTGTCGGTGTGCGTGCAAAGAGAACAGCATGAAACAACCCGACCACCTCCCTAGCTTCTGTGTTTCTCATTCAGCATTTGTAGAACGCCTACTGCCACGGGACCTCGGTCTGTGACGAAGGCTGACAGGCGTTATGACAGTTCAGCAGTTGCGCAAAATTAAAACTTATTATGAACAGCTTATCCAGTATTATTGCCACCTTCTTAATCCAAAAAAGGCAACAAAACCAAACCAAGAACTGAGATCAGAGCCCTGGTATAAAGAACACTGTGCACAACTTACCAGCAAGAACATTAGAGGCTTGGGCTCACTGAATTGCTCCATTTCCCAATTTTCCTCTGAGGCTGCACAGTTACAGGCATCATTTCAACCTAAAAATCTGTCTGAATATTCACAGTGATAAATATGGGCAGAATTATTATGCCTAATCACTATACAGTACAAATCCAACCGTATTTCAACGGTGGCAATCTGGGACTTGCTGTCAGCGTATACAAGATCAAACTGGATCACTGAATTCATCAGCAACACTACATACTAAAGCTGACCAAACTAAGGTCCAGGCAAGACAAAGAGAGAGGAAAAAATGCAAGATGGAAGATGCCTCAGTCTCCCACTTTCCAAGCATCCAGTTTGAACATCAGCATTACGTAACGATGCTGGGAAATCGGTAATCAGAGCCTTTTATTTAAACATACCAGATATCTTTCCTCCTGCCTCATGCTGGGGGTACGGATCATGTGATTCTGTTCTCCTCTCCAGTCTCCGAAACGTCGAAAAAAATAATTGGATAAAAATCGATTGACAGGATCTCTAATAATATTGATGTACACCGGCTGGTCTCCTCCAAACCTGTGGGAAGAAAAATGGGTGAATCTCATCAGAAGGTTTCACACAGGCACATGTATCTGCCTTTCACCTGAATGTTTTCAGGTTATTCTCTACAGAAGTTCAGAGCTTTTACAAGTGAAACTGAGAAGCTTACAAGTAGTTACCAAAACTTTGTAAAAGCAGGCAAGTTCTTTTTAGGATGAACATTTAGGATGAACATTTAGGATATCACATTAAGCTACACGTGTACTACAAACATTTTAGTTTGAGACCATTTTTTCCACGGTGTCAATAGTTTTGCCTCTTGAGTCTTCTCCTTGCTGTTTTCAGATGAAGAACCTTCTGCAGCTGAATCTGAGGATGAGCATTTCTTCTTCGAAACACTCGCTTCCCGTCTGGGAAGTCATGTCAGAGCAGGCACCGCCTAACACTAACTGCCATAAGGCAACCTTGGATCACCTTCACCTGTACAGTAAGAGTAGTAACGTGCAAAGGATTTTGCAACATTCAAGCTTATTTCAAAAAACTTCCTTTGGATGAACTGACAGATATGCATGGTATTTCCATCTTTATATTTGCTGGAACTTGTGCAGATCTTCCTCCCCTCACCCCTAGCCTGCACCACCGGCTGGATTTGAGGTTATTTAGTGGTTATGCAATGCCTTACCCTTGTACTGCACTTCATGAAGATTATTTTTTAAAAAGTCAATATGAAAATTCCTGCTTCAAGAAAGAAATTAAATATCAATTTCAAGTACACCCAAGTCCAAGGAAAAGGAAAGGGTAAAACCAGCTGTGACCAGGCTCTGCACAAAAGCAAAATGCAGCATAGGTACCTGCAATTTAGAGATGAGACGATAAACCAGAGTAACCTCATCAGCTCAACGTTACCTTCTTGTATGCCTCCTCCTGGTAGTTAACAATAAACATCCTCAGTTTAATAGATGGGATACAAAAAGAGGAAAGGAGGAAAAGGGAGCTTGAGAAGGTCTGTGATTATACTGTATTTTCACAGTGTTAAAATATTGACTGCGTATTTTACATCAATACACAGCATCAGGAGAACAGGCCTAACTGGAAGAAAAAAAAAAAGTAAGTTGCTTACACTCTTCTGTGGTCAAAATTGAAGAATGGACATTAATGCTATGGAACAGACTTCTGGACTACAAATGCTGTGAGATAAAGAACAAAAGAAAACCTTTCCAGACTGAGAAGTTCATAGGATAAATTCAACTTGGTATTTGCCTGATTGAAAAACATGAATTATGTTTCTCCCTTCTGTTTCCCCAATTTAGGAGAACAATTGTCACTTAAGCACTAGCTTATGCTTTATTTTTGGGAGCCTGAGCACGTAGCCATATTTAAGTATTTAAATGCTGCTCTGATGATTTTCTGAGTCGCTGCTCTGATGATTTTCTGAGTAACAATTTATATATTTTCTTTTAAAATGTAAAATATTAGCTTAAAAGAGAGAAAACTGAAGACACCCTTTAGAGTAAAAAAAATTCTCTCGGCTTCTCTTTATCTTTTGAGTCAGATGAATAATTGAATATGTATAATAAAAGACCAGGGCTCCTCATAAATATTAAAGAGCCAGCAAAATTGTTTAAAAATATGAATTCTAGTAAAAGACAAGAGAAAAATCCCACACAGTTTCAACCTGAGTTTTATTCTGCATGATTCCCCAGACCACTAAATACACTCTGCAAAGGCTTGTCTCGTGAATAACTATGCATATCAGTAATCTCATTGACCTCAATGTCACAGGATCACTGCCATAATTTGAAATTGTACAGACAGCATAAAACTTTAAAACAATCCAATTAAGAAGGCAGATGCTCCTTGCTTCCTGATTAGTGCATAGCCCAGTTTGGACATGGGTGTGCAAGGGAAGTATCCTGAATTCTTCTTTGAGCTTGTCTTTGCTACTTTTTGTCTTTATACAGAAATAAAACCTACGTTAAAAAAAGGCATTCCTGCAAATACCATAGGACAATGAGGGCATTACACTTCGACAATATTTATTCAAATAGAAAGCTTTTGGTGAATGCCATGGCTGGTAGCCATGAAAACTGAATTTTTCAAGTGAAATTGCTGGCAAGAATAGGTTGCACCTAAATTACTGAACACACTATCTTCCTGCTACTTGATGCAGATCAGCAATGATCTAAAGACAGAAGGGAGTGGAGAAGAGCAAAGAAAAGGGGAAGCAATGAAGAAAGCAAGAAGCAGTAACAGCAGCAGCAAGTTGTCTTAAGATAGAGACAGAAAGACTACAAGATTCAGAAAAGCAAGAGAGCAGGGATAGCCTGCCTGGGTTTTGCAGAGGATGTTAAGCCTAAATGCTCCTCAGAAGAGAGAAAAATCAAAAGCAGGCAGCTATTAGTTGTCTAGATGGAAATATTCAACACACATTGTCTTTTCTGAAGGAAAAGGAGGGGTTGGATTGCATAACCAACCCACCAAAGTGTCAGAGCCCGTCCTTTTGCTGGTAAGGTCATGTCCCTGAACACGTGAATTGTAAATTCAGTACCAACAGCTCTGAGAGAAGAGGCACATGCAAGCTCATCCATCCCAAGAGGACAGCTGAGATGAGAGGTCACTCTTCCACAAAGAGCTACAGAGGAACTTCTCATTTCTGAAATGGAGACTGTGCCCCCTCCAAAACACAGGACAGCTCAAATTTCTGATTTGATTTCCTACACACTGTAACCAGCCTGGTCTACACCCAGCTGCAGTTGCTCCACCAGGCAACAAGTAGGGAATTTTTAGAAAAATTAAGCCTGTTCTGGCTCTTATTCAAATCTGCATTTTTTTTTAAACGTAGTTTATAATACTTCAAATTCCGACCATTTGTTTCTGTGGACTGTACTGAGACTTTTTTATGGAAGCTAAGAAGCACTCACATGGCATAAAAATTCCTACTGGTTAAAAATCAATAACCTTAAGCTATTTAGAGGAAAAAAAAAAAAGGGAAATCAATGCTTCATTTGTTCAAGTATGTTCTGCATATTTTTAGGTACCTATCAATCACAACATATTAAATATTACTTAGCTCTCCAGAGTGAAAGTTTTCAAATTAACACCACCCACATGAAAATGCTCTTGCAAACAATAACTTATTGTGCTCTCACTACACATCATGTCACCTTATTTATACTCAGATACCTATTGTGAAGGATTCAAAAAGGGACACAATCATATTTTTCTAGGCCTGAGCAGAAGGCTTACCTTCTTTTGAGTGCGATCAAGATTGGATCCTGCATGATAAAGGTACCTGATCATTCTCATGCCCAGCAGAACATCGCTGCAACTGAGTAGAGTGGGCCACGACACCACCACTCCAGCAGAGCACTGAAAATATATACACTGATCCTCTGCAGTGCTTTTCCTGTACTTAAGTTCTCCTGATTTATTTAGTATATATTATTAAATCCCATTAGTTTTAACTGCTCTGTTGTGACAGGTATATTTTTTGATTCCCCATCAAAACGGGGATAGCATAGTTGCAGGCTTCAATCAATGATACTTAGGTTCATTAATGATATATTCCCCCATCCCTTTTTTAATAAAAGGGAAAAAAAAGGCCTGAGAAGTATGCCAGATGTTGCAAGTCTGCCCCTTAGAAGAATGTCTCTTATGAATTCCAATTTTATTATTTACATGGGCAAAATCTTTGTTCAAAACCATTTACAAACCCCTTATGAATTAAAAAAAAGAAAAGGAAAAAAAATTCAACCCAAGTGATTTGCTTGGCTGTAAAATGGAGGATCTCTCAGCTCCTATTAGTTTTCATTTCAATTATTTTTAAGAAAGGTTCGGTATAAAGGTAGTCCCGTCATGTCAATTCAGGAGGCTTGCCGCATTTCCATTCAGCACAAAACTCTTTGCACAAGCAGAAGCAGGCTTCATCCCTGCAGGCAAACCACATTCCTCAAGGAAAAGACGACTCCCAACCTATTCTCTATAAGAACTTTGGCTGCCTCTTTTACTTTAATGTAAAACGTCTCCCCTTAAACAAATGAGTTGGTTGCTAGAAGTTCAATGTAACGGAAGCAAATAAGAACTGACAGTCACCTTATATTAATAGGGACAGGCATATTGTGTCCTTTTTAGAAAGGAAGCACAATTTCCTTTTACAGCTTCATACAACTGAGAATCACACGATGAGAGCACAATTGCCCAGCAAGCTTTACACACCAATTATGTTACGGCTCCATTACCTGCTCTGCAGCACAGCTTCACAGGGAGATCACGTAAAAGCACTAACGTACAACTTTCACCTTTTTAGGACTTAAATAAGATGCAGTTACATCAAAATCTATCTTCTGAAAAAGGTATCTTGAAATGAGAAGTTATTATAACATCTTGTATTAGCATGCACTTGCGGCAAAGCAACCCTATTCTGCACACAAGGCAGCAGGCACTTCTGGGATGCTCCAAGGACCCTCCTCAAGGACGAGCTGCTACATTTTCTGCAAAGATTCCCAGATGAGCGGGCTGAGGTTCTGCCTGCCTGGGACTACATAGTATTGCCAGCCTCCAAAATTAAGGAGTTTATCTTCTTGCTTTTGTCTGTAGTGCCTCACTTCCAGCTTTTGTGCCTCCACCCTACACTGTGGCCTTGTTTTCAAGCTTTTCTTGAGGTGTGTGTAGGGATCCAAAACGCCCAGGGGTTCAAGGTTAACAGTAAAATAGTGTAAACTGACAACACTCCGCTCATTAATTACCCTTTCTGGAGCTGTGATTTCAATAGTAGAAATTTCAGCTTCTGAAGTGATGTGTCAGGGTAATGTCATTGTAAAAATCACAACTGAGTCCTCTGAGAATTGCTCAGTAAACTGCCTCAGACCAGTGAATGGCTAAAAGATTACACTATAAAGCTTTATATTCCTCTATTTCGCTATCGTGCATATCTCCCAGAATATTTTATGTTGTATTTCTGTCAGTCCTTTACATTCACTCTTGCTGAACAATGAGGGTTTTTTTCCTATGCCTTTCATTATGCTGAAGATATCAAAGTGGTTTAATATATAAACTCATAATGAACAGCACCAACACTGATACAAATCCTGCCTGGGTCTGTATAGCATCCCCAACTCAAGTAAAGGCAACACTTGAGAAGGAAATACTAATTGGGTTTTCATTCACGTAATGCAAAGTTACAGCTGGAAACAAGAGAGAAAACACTAATTCTCCACAAAACACTAACAGCAGCTATACTCAAACTCTGCATTATTTTAAATCACTTAATTCCAGATACCTTGTATTCAAAACTTTCCAAAGGTCTGGCTCAGGATCTCTCCGGACCTCTGATTAACATTTCGTTATAATTCAGAGATGCAAATGTTGCACGTTATATAGAGGAACAGAAAAACGAATTACAAATTATTACAATAAATTCCCAGCAAATAGTAGAACAGCTGATACAGCTCTTTGGAAAGTATTAAATCAACAAACATGGTGTGTAGAAAAGATACATCTTCAAAATTGGATGAGACCACAGATTTGGCTGAGATAGTTATGTTCACATAAAATCTTGGGGCTTGACTTCTTGGGAAGGTTATAACGCAAAGGATGTTGCAATGCACTCGGCATTGCATATTCAACTTCTCATATGAATACATTTATCAAGAGTGCCATGGGCAATTCCAGCTGTCCTGTGGAAAAGGCTGAGTCGCAGAGAGCTACTCAAGATAATGCTAGGAATGTCTATATGGAAATGGAAATACAGTAAATTGGATATAATAAAAAAAAAATCACTGTAACTTGGTGGTATATATCGCGTATACAATGTATAGACTATAAAAATCAATGTAACTGAAATTGAAAACATGGCTGCCCTGTCCCAGATGTGAAATTCTATGTAATTACCATCAAACAGGGAGCTGTGGATATCATCATGCTTGAGGCTTTGAATCTACGCAGTTTAACATGTTAATCTGTGATTCAGAAGATAACTGCAAAACTACTGATAACATTTTCAGATAACAAAGTTGCAAAAGGAGAGAACAATGAATGGAGCGGTTTGCTGATCAAGAGCCACTTGAGCCACAGGGCAAACGACATAAGCAAACATCACGCACTGTAGTACGGCAAATAAAACCCAAAGCATCTAGAAGCAGAAGCAGAGGACACTCGCAGGGAAGAAGCAGTTCTGGCAAAGACTTGCATGCCTCCACAGATCATCAGCAGCATGTGAGACCTTACAGGCCAGAATAATCCTAGTTTCCTTTTTTCTGAGAAGCAGGAGCAGAGAGGAGCAAAAACCTGGCACAGCACTGATATGACCACTAACAGAGTCCATTTTAAGCAAAGCATGCACAAAGTTCACTGCAGAGTCACAAGAAGGATGAAAAAAAATGCCTTGCAATGGAAAAATGTCAAGAAACTGAAAACCTTCAGCTTGAAAAAAGAAATGAGAAGAAAAAAAAAATACAGAGAAGGCTGAGAGATGACTGCACCACGGCTTGTAAGAAATTACACATTAAGCTTACATAGGGGAAAAATTTGATAAAAGGAGTCTTTACATAGCGGGCAAATGTACTCTGAGATCCAAGGAAAAGGAGACAATTGAATTTCTCAGAAAAATTCAGAGGAAAAATAACTCACAATTTACAATCCGAAAGAACTGTATTGGAAGTATTGGAAGTATTGGAAGGATTTACCAAGGGCAGCAGATTCCCTATTACTGGTGATTTTGAATAAAGACTTAAATTTCCTTCCTGAAAGATGAAGGTTTTAGGTTCAAACCTAAACAGTCTGTATCGTGCATTACACAAGGGTGAGAAAGACTAGAAATGACTTGGGACTGCACAATCCATCTTTTTGCCTGAAGACAGAATCAGCTATGTAATTGCCACTACCAGCTCCAAAATCCTCAAGTACAATCTATTCTGTTGCTTCGCTGTCCTTGTTGTTCAAGCCTTTTCCTAAATGTCTGATCTAGAACTCTGTGGATGCAATTCAAGACCACCACTTCTGCTATTACCATTACTCATAAAGAACCGTATAGTCCCTTTATCTCTGCAGAACCTTTTTAATATAAAATTTGAAAGTGTTATTACAGTCCCCTCTTTCCCAGTCTTCTCTATTATTTTTTTCTTTCTCTGCCCTTTCAATCTCTCCTCACAGGTCAATTTTTTCTATTTCTGATCATTCTCTTTATTCTCTTTTGGACTCTTTTGGAGTAATAAACATCTTTCTTAAATTAAGTTACTCCTGAACTGGTAATATAAGCTACAGTGTGAATGTGAGCATGGAAACCAAACAGTAAATAAAAATAAATAA
>NW_008795490.1:1210600-1232391 GCF_000699145.1 Aptenodytes forsteri | reverse complement strand
CAGATCCCACCTTCAGTAACTAAATTGCAAGCAACCATCTCCATTCTGAGAATATTCTATTACTAGCTGAATGAAAGCTAAAAAGTCTATTATGCGAAGAACACAGGAAATCTAGGTAAATAAATTTTAAATCAGATAATCTTAAAATCTGTGGAAAAACTTACCATAGAGCACTGTTTTTTTTTAAAAAATAAACCCGAAAAAAGCCCTTAGACCGTACAAAGGTCAAACTGCACATTAGATTTGTGCTTAGCCTTCCATCAAGTCACAGTTAAAAATATCATTACACACTCACATCATTAAAAAAAATGTAGTATAAAGAAGGAAAAAAGATGTAGGAGGGATTACAGCACCATGTGGCCATTCATGAAATGTGTACTTTACAAGGCAGACCTCACATGACGGTAGAAAGTGTTTCATGATGTGTTAGCAAGAAGTATAGATTATAATGAACACACATAAAGACACAGTGTTAAGGCCGTGCACGTAAGTTTAGCTGACATTTCCCTCCTTTTAAGAGCTTACCCAGAGGGTAATAATTTTTTTGTTACCATATTTTTTAATGACATTTCCTAGGTGTGTACGTTTTTTTTTTTTTAAAGGAGAAAAAATCCACAACATGAAACTACTTTAGTAGATAATCTTAGGCTGCAATCATTGTTTCAAGAAGGCTTTCAAAGAGCCCAATCCCTCCCACAGCTGAGCTGTACAGGATCAGTACGAACTGACTGAACTACTGCCGTTCATGCAAGTATACTTGAGTTTGCATTCAAAGGGTCAGGGACATTCAGCATCTTGTTATGCCAGCTCCACACATTTGCCCAGCACGCTGTTTTCAAAAGCTAGTGGAGCACAATTAAAACACATAATAGGCATGTTCTGCAAAATATCTACGCTCTGTGTGGTATTATTTGTTCCAGAGAAAGGGAGAAGCAAGAATCCTCAAGTTATTGATATATCTTAGTGTTGTGACAAATATCCCATGACTTTGTTTTAAGTCAATGAAAACAGCATCACAGACCACCCTGGTTTTACTTTCCAGTCTATAAAAAAATATTTAAAAGTGAAATTCTATTTCCAAATCAATGGACGAAAGACACATACATAGGTTAAGTCACGGCAAAGCAAGATATTTATTTGCCATAAAAAATTGTAAATGCATCATCCAACCCTTACAAACGATCAACAAGCTAACATGTAAGGCTTTCAAACACCACGCTGTCAGCACAGAGTGCGCTCCTGCTTTCGAACATGCAGCTTATTCGCATGACATATAGTCAAGTTAGTTCTTCAAGATTTACCTCCTTTTTGTTTGTTGGATACGGACACATTTTACAGAGACCAAGAACAGGGAGTGCTGTAATTTCGAAGTGCTGTGTTAAAACTGTAATTTTTAGAGCTGCTTCTACATGAGAAAAAACACAAAACTGATAATAACAAAAAACCCTGTACAATATTCAGAAACTAAGTTTAGTTTTGGGCTTATCCAGACTGAATCTCTCTTTGTCTGTCTCTGCCTTCACATAGCATGTGATTTACTGCTACCCGTAATTCAGAATTCAGGTCAGAGTTGAAGGAAAGTGTCCAAACTGATCAGCACTGCTGTATGTGACACTGTCAGCCGCTATAGCAGCCTGATTTACTCATTTTTATTAGTGTCGGCCACTGTGTCTGTTTAAAAAAGTAATGTAAAAAAAAAAAATCAGTAATGCTGATACAGACTGTCCACCAAAAATGACTTTTTCAAGAAAAACAAGAACTTTACACATTAACTCTGCTAATGAATAACAGAAAACCAGAACTATTTCTTACGTTGATTCCAGGGACTAAAGGCAAGTACCTTCCAAGCAGAAGACCCAAAAGATCTTTCTCTCCTCCCCAAAACCTGTCCCCCCACACCCCTCATGCACCAAGCAAGAGGGACACGGCAGAGCTGGGGCTGGCATCCAAGCAGGGCACAGGGAGGGGGCTGCTGGCTGTAGCCCAGCAGAAGGTCCAGTAGCTCTGTTTTGCTTGGCTTTCCCTTCAGCAGATGTACCTGCAGCAGTGTGGTTGCCTCTGAGTCCTCTACTGGCCTTCCAAATTTGGTTTGAAACTGGCCAACAGGTTCAGAAATTATTTAGGAATTAGGCGTGGGGGGAAACTGGAAAGACACGCAGAACAGCTGGAACTGCTGTATGAGTCTTATTTCCTTAGAAAATTATGCTAAAAGGAAAGTGTTGTCCCCTCCTCTCAAGCACATGCACACAGATGCTAAATACACGCCGCAGATATTAAACTGCAGCTGAAAGGAAGAAGAGGGCAGCAGCCCGACAGCGCAGAAAGGATGACTCCTCACATACTAATGCTGGGCGATAATTCATCCTGGCTTCGAACAAATAAGATATACTGAACTGAATTATAAGGGCTAATTAAAATGTAAGATTAAACTGAGTCCACACTTTATCTCTGTATCTCCTTACCACATCATAGGAAATTTTAAAGGAGATCATTCCCCAGTGGCCTATAACTACTGCAGAAAGTAAAGAATTCACGGCTCCAGTGAGACATGAAAAAGCCTGTTTCTCTCTCTGGGTGGTCTTTTTAATGTTTCTCCCTCCTATGACTTTACCCTGACCTAATCAGCCAGCCTTTAAACAAGCAAAAGTCACTTACCAGTCACTGACAGAGGCACGTCTTTAGGTTTTTACACATATCCTGTAACTTTCCTTTACCCTGAGACAGGAGGGAGCGGCCAAGCTTCCCACTCTGCCCAAACCGGGGTCCGTAAGTGCATGCTCCGAAGATAACGGTTCAGTGTTGGAGAGAGGAAAGCTGCCTTCCCATGGCCAAAATGGAAGTTGCGCAATTCTCCCCATCCCTGACTCATCCTGACCCAAAGCCATGGCCTCACCACCCCCTGTGCGTTCCTGCAAACGTTCTTTCTGCTTCTCTGAAATCTGTGACACTTGGAGCACATGCTGAGCATCTTGAGTAGCTGCCCAAAGACTGTTAGTTAATTCAGCAGAAGATTACTAAGAGGTCAAGTGTTTCCACAAACTTGAAGCTTCTTCCTGCTTCATTTTTTCTCAGGCTAAATAAATAGATGACAAGCGGTGTTTATGATAAGGCACAGCGAACAACCTGCAGCTATCCTGAAATAGCTTTTTGTCTCTCTGCAGGTTATTTACTGTTCTGCTTGGATCTACCAAGAACACCTGCAATCTCAGCAAATGTATCAGCATATAAAGCTTTACCTGCTTAGAGTACAGACATTCTTTAATATTTGCTTCTGATTAACGTTTCGGATGCTTTTCCCAGCAACATTAGTATATAAACTTCAATTCAGAAAGAGATTAAAAAAAAAATTATCATTATTTTTACTAATTTAATGGCTCCCACGATTCTTTTTAAATACATGCAGCATTGACTTTGAAAAGGAATTGGAATATGACAAAGATAAACTATAGCTGTCATCCTGCACGTCCTGCAACATGCCCTTTTTGGTCACACATCCCTGCGTGGAGGCAAACCTCCTGAATTCCTGAGTTCCGCACAAGTGGAGGTGGGTGCCTTTGCCCCGTGCACTGCAGACCACAGCACAGGTTATGACTGACAACTTCTAGAGCTCCTTGGGCACATGAGAAGAAAAGTTCTTTGTTTCTTCTTGTGGTTTTTTTTAACATAGGCCAACGAATCTCAGCATTCTGAGTACACGTAAATATTGAGGAAGAATTTGTTTTTTTCTTTTTTTTTTTTTTATTCAAAGAATTTTCTATTTCACAACATCCACTGCCGTAGGACAGCAGCTAGTAATTTTGCATGCTTCATGTCGTTCATTTTTTCCCCCTTCATTAACACATCTAAGAATAAGGAATGAAGGCCATTTCTACAGAATGGGAAATGGCAGCCTGGTAAACAGTGACTAGGAAAGGATCTAGGAAAAACACTGGAAAAACAACTCACCCTGAAAGCCCAGATTGCTCTTGCGCAACTGTAGCTTTAGAAGGTATAAGCATGGCAATTGCAAAGAGGTTTTTTTTCTACCATATACAGCATTAGTGAAGCTGATACAGGTCCAGAGTACAGTTTTGATGCTTACACTTAGTAAAGACTATGGAACTAGTGGAGAAATTTCTGAGAAGAGTCACAGACTTATTAAATGGATGAGGAAAACACCCGCCGGCAAGAGGTTTGAGAGTACCTGTGATCAAAAGGAAGAGCGAAAGGTGTTTGGAGACGGCAGCGGCAGATAGATGCACGGGGAGATACACCAGAGAACAAAAAGAAAAAAAAAAGCACTTCAGTCAATAAGGAGCAAAAGCCAGAGAAATTCACATTAGAAATTAGCCACAACAATTTGACAATAAAGCTGACAGACAACTGGAACCAAGTGCCCAAGGAAGTGGCAGAGGCGGCGTAACTCAATGCCTTCAAATGCAGCCCAGATGCTTTCATGGAAGACTTCTGAGAAATAGTCTTTCTCCAACCAAGACCAAGAAAATCCCATGCTGGGCTAGCCCCAGTAGCAACAGCCAGTATGAAACCAAAAAGCACCTAAATGTTTACCTCTGCGTATAAGAACATTTCCAAGTAGGGTATTAGAAGCAAGCCAGGTATGGAGAGGTCAGCTGAGCATTTATGATGAAACGAGAAGGACAATGACCACGGAGCCACAAGGAAAAGCCTCACCCAGGAATCACAAGTAAAGGAGAATTCAATAAACAGCATCACCTTCCCCAAAAGAAACCGTCCCAAAATGGACTGGATGGAGTAGCCACCCTCCCAAGGCACTGGGTTGTCTCCTAAAGCTAGCCCTAGCTGCATGGGAGAGACTGGGAACAGAAGCTGCAAACCACTGGGAATAAAAGCTTTTCATGTGATAAGTGCTATGTAGAAATTCACCCACATCAAAGAGCAGCAAGAAACAGTTGTTCATCTTCCATTTGAAGCTGCAATTAATTAGATTTATGTCTGTAAAAATTCACATAAGATTTGCTTTAATGCGTCCTTTTAAGATTTGCCTTTTTGTCTGCCTCCTTGCACTACTTTGGATTGAGAAAAGATAATACTGAACTAAAAGATGAAGACATAGGAGAGTAAATGAGGATTCATTTACTCAGCTGAACCAGCAGGCACTCTTAAAACACTGTTCAAAAACAAGGGGAAAACGTCCCTGGCAAGCATTTAGGTCAGGATGAGATTTTCAAGTTTTTAGAACTTTGTTCAGCAAAACTAATGGTGCCTCAGAAACATGTGTGTGCTCAAATTCACCGCTGAGGGCTTAGCTCACTTCCACTGGAGATTTTTTCTGGAAAGAAGATATAGTCCCTTTTTCTTCAGTTGGAAACAATCATAAGTAAATGCCATGATGCTTTTCTGAATAATCAGAGAGCTTTAAGTGCTGACAGGTTTATAAGCAGGTGCAGGGTGCAAAGGGGGGAAGTCCAAGTGATTTGTCATTGCTGCTATTCACATCAGTGATGTTAAACAAAAATCCAAGTTTATTTTTCTTACTACTGTTTGGGAAGCTGAGAAGCACCAATAAGCGAAAGCAAAGCAGACTCCCGTTTTGCACGACTCTGCTTACACTTTCTCTGCTTCTCTAGTACCTTGGTCATATGCTCTAAATGGCTTAACGCAATCCCTACAGATCTTGAAAGCACTCAACCAGAGAAGTGCAAGGTGAGTGGAAGAGACTCCTTTTGCCCCAACAGTGACTTTCAAGCTTACCAAAAGACTAGCAAAGATAACATGCCTTCTATCTCCTGTGCGTCTGCTGGCTCGATACATGCAGGAGGGAGGAGAATAAAGCGTTCTTTATCCCTTCCTGCAAACAAAAGCTTGGTTTCAAAGGTATAAAATGCCAAACGAGAAGCGAGTTTGGTCACTGGACTAATGCCCAGGATGGCTGCCCCTGCAAAAATTCATGATTTCCAGTAACGGCTCTGCTACAATGGCATGTAGAAAGCCTCATCCCTTTCCTTGGGAAAGAGCAAGGGGTTTCACCAAAGTAGGGTTCTTCAATCTTCAAGCTGATCTTTGAGCCTTTCACGGATCTGAAGTTGCCCTAAGCCTGCAGTCAGGAGTCGGTTATCTCCTACCCGTCCCTGCACATCCGTCCCACTCCCCACTGCACTGGCTGTTCACGGCGAGCGGCTGTCTAAGGTCTTCAGCTGTCAGCCAGAAAACACCACGTTGATACTTTGACCCTCATTCTTTTAGTTTCTGGGGTATTGCACAGCTTTTACATTGAGCTGGCAGAAAAGCTGGGGCAAATGGGAAGAACCACAGTCCACAGACAATTTGAGTTCAGCTATCCACTGGAGATGGTCTATAAAGGAATAGTTTCAAAAAAATCAAGCAAAACTAAAACACTTTTGCAATACTGTAATATTTAGAATGTGTATTTAAATCACATTCTTGAAATTTCTGCAAAATCACTACCTGACACTCCAGTTCCTAATGAAATTCAGTTAAAAAAAAAAAATCACCCTAGAATTACAGAACAGAGAAAATACTCAACATGCTACTTCACTATTAGGTGTAACACCGCCAATAAATTTTGAAACTAGAGACAAAACTCTCAAAAATGTTTAATTTATCAGAAAACACTAGGAAATGCTAAACCAAAAGTAAGCAATGTTGCTGCACTTCAATGATGTCTCATTTAAAAGATTCATCAGCCTTTTCACTACTATACAGCTACTTGCTAAACCAAGTATCCTCTCAATAAAACAAAAAATACGTTTTTCAGGTTTGCAAGGAACAGCCAAAAAGGAAACTGCAAATAATTTTATACATCTTATATAATTTTTATATATTTTCACAAATTTGTAGTGGAAGAAAAATGTAGAGCAATTTCATCTCATGGATACACTAGAGAAGAAATATGTTACCTATGTGGCAAGGATGTACCTACCATATGTATAAAAAATGGGATTTTGGGGAGAGCAAGAGGTAACGATGTTCCTCTTTCTCATGTACCTGATGTTGCGTACCATCTCTGAAAAATCAGTTTAATCAAGAAACATCCCTTTGACCCTCAGGTGTGGCTACTGGTTTGATCTTGCATTTCAGCAGAGAGAAGAGATCATTTACCAAAGATCTGAAGTCCTAGTCTAATGAGTTTTATTCTTTAAAGATTATACATTAGAAATGGAACTTTCATGGAATCAACATAGAGAACACGGAAGATCGTAATTTTGTTTAACTCTTCTTGTTTTCAAGTAACAAAATCATGCCCATAGTTAAGTTATATATCAAGTGAATTTCCCATTGCTCAAAATATTTTATTTTATAAAAAAAAAAAAACAAAACAGCCCCCCCCAATTTTATCATGTCTTACTACACTGTCTACCTGTGCCTGAAGCCATACGTGCAAAGGACACGCACTGACATTACCACGTAAACAAAATGCTGGGAAGTTACGCAACTCTTGCAAAGATTTGCAGAAAATTCACACTTCTACAGAAATTTTTTTATCTAAATGTGAGGAGTCCAACCTAGTGGCACAGATGGCATGGTTCCTGAATATAATTTCCAAATTAAATTTACAGCCTGGGCAATAACCATCTGCAGTCCATCTTTAACCTCTGTGTCCTGGCTAAATGCTAACTGGCACCACTCATTTGCATCCTTCCAAAAATTCCTCAGAAGTTTCATCCAAATTCAATTTTCTTCACATTCCATGCTATAAATGTCTCTAGAGTCTTGCTGCGTACTTTTAAATAGCTGCCAGAAGGGACTGCACTCCCAGGACACAGAGCATAATCCGTTTCCATGGTTTATAAATAATTCCGTGAAATTATAATTCTGCGGAATGGGGACTATTTTGTCAGAAGAAAATTAAATTGGTTAAATTGGTGAAGAGTTATTCCAGGTACAAAATTAATGAACTCAGTGGAGTTTTCAGTCTTGTATTAGTATCTGACTATACAGAAATGAAATATTCACAACAGTGCACTTTTAAAACACGAGTGCACAGTTTAAAGACCCAAGTTACCATCTCATGCATGTTGGCTAGAAATGTTATAACCCAAGATCATCTCGGAGGCAAAGGCATGCAATAACACCCTGGCTTTTCACAAACATACTGTACATAACTATTCTGTAGCAAAGAGAGCGCAGGAAAAAAACACCCCAACTTATGAATGTGACTTCCAGTGCCAGAAAGGAGGGGAAAAAAAAAGTACACTGTATTGTTTATATATAAAAAAGGAGGGAAAATGTTCTATGTATTACAATTAATAGAAAACAATGAAAAAGATTTTTAACTGAAAAAATGCCTTACCTTGAGAAGTTGAGGAAATGAACATGTCTAGTGAATAAATATGGCTGCTCAGCAGTGCTTATGTTTTTAATCAATTCCATCTAAAAAGAATTAACAAATCAAATTTTCCATGTTACATCAATGCACATTTTGAGACAAACATAACTCTCAAACAACATATGATGATGTAATTTTCAAGTCTGAATTACTCAGGAACTCCTTCCCCACCATCCCTTTGAAACACTCATCAAGATAGCACAACTACTATTTCATGTCTAAGCAAGAAAGGTTAAGCTGCAGACACCACCTTGCTCTCATGGAGCTTATGTACTTCCAAAAGTGGGTATCAGTTTAAGGAAAGGCATAAACTAAAGGTAAAATCTAAACCCTGACTAAATCTGCACTAGAGCTTTGCAAGTGGCAGCTGCCCTCTGAAGACACTGGCTCTATTCACAAGAATGCCAAAATGTAAAGTGTCTGAAACTGTAACAGAAAGTGGGAGCTGAGCCAATGACCATTTTCATATAACAATAAAAACTGCCAACATTTGCAAAACACTGAATGATCCGCCTGTTTCAATACAGAAATTGGCACTTGCCATTCCTTTTACTATTACAGCAAATTGAGAGCACAAATCAAATGGGCACGTTTAGAAAGATGGTGCCACGTTCTAGTTCAGGCACATTCACCGCATTTTAATTTTTTTAAGAAAATAAATGGTTTAAGTTTTCAGGTCACTAAAATGGAATAATGTAAACAGCATATATTGAAGACTGCGCACCATGGATATGAATATCTATGTTGTGTAAGCTGAGCTCCAGCTATGATCTAGAGGAAACAGAAAGTGTCTAGTGGAGCATCATGATTGAGAGTGGAGATGTCCTGGTTAATTTTGCTTCCTTACTATTAATTTCCTAAGATTTATTTTCAGATTTTCTGTTCTGTGCTCAAATGCAGGCTCTATTACGGACACTGAACACAAATGCATTTGAAATGATAGGTTTATTGATTTTACAAATTAGGAATAGAAAGTAATACAGAAAGTAACAAAAATTCATAAACTGAAAAAAAAAAGATAAGAGAAGGTGAACCAAACATTCTGCTTTGAGTCATATCAATTCATACACTAAATTTAAACACCATTAAGGGGACATTAATTAAAAAAAATTTCTATTTCTTAAAACTTGAATGTTATAGCTGACATAGACAAAAAAAGGAAAAACATGGGGTCCAGCCTGTTACGTGGTCAAGATAAACTGACTGGCATGTGATGAGTTACTGCAGTAAAAGCCTGAAGAGCATGGTAGAAAATGATGTCCGTGCCATAACAAATATTAAACTACATTTAAGGGACAGCAACTGTCAATTTTTTTTCCTTCTATTTCCCAGTTTCAATATAATGGTATTTTGCCATGGTTTTTACACTGTCTGTCACATTTTACTGCTTCTCATCCGTCTTTCATTCTCCATTTTTTTCCTAGGACACATAACCTGCCACCTTCTTTCAGACAACACAAGCTATAGCCATTTAACTTCTAGGACCAAATAAAAAAGTGCACAGACTAATACGCTTTTCCCTACTTTTCCTCTGCCTTCAACAATTTTATACACATACACGTACGATGAGCACTGAAGCGAAAAGTTCAGTTTGTCCATCCTCTCAGAATGGGCCTTTTCCTGTCAAACTATTTCAAGTACATCAAGGCATATTAGATATAGACCTTGTATATCAAGGCATATTAGGTCTGAGAAAGGCTGTAAACCCAAGGGAATGGAACGTAAAGAAGAGGAGACCACCAAAAGAAAGATGATATGAAAGGAAAAGAGAAAGAAGAGAAAACAGAGAGATGTGTTATTAAAAAAAAAAAAAAAGGGCAGGAAGGGAATAGCCCCCCTGCTTCAGTCAGTCATATCTGGACTCTAGACTGTTTGATTCAAGCACAAACAGGTCTTTATACAGCTCCTTCAGTACAATATAAATGCTACGAGCAAGAAATTCATAAACCTGAAGAACAGAGCTTGCCCAGACCAGAATTAGAAAGCCCAGGAAACTTTGCAATAATTGGCACAAAGTAATTGAGAATTGTTTGTTAATGCTCTAAAGAGACAAAAGGTTTCCTAGCAAACCAAGTAAGTCGACACTTCTTTAGGACTGATAACTCTCTCTGCTAAAAAATTATATTCATTCACCTTGCAGAATGAAACAAGGGGAGACTCTAGAGGCTGGGTATCAGATGTATCAATTGCCACCTTTTTTTTTTTTTTTTTACCCAGACGAGTTACAGGAGAAGTGAAATTTTCACAACTGTATGAAGCTTTATGTTATATTGGCATTTTACCCGTGTTACTGTATCTGCATGAATGAAAGAAGGAAGATGGCAGAAGGAAGTTATTGATATGGGATAAAAACTCTATTCATGCCACTACGGTCACCACTGTAATTCCATCTGGGAATAAACAAAACCCCATCATTAGAGTATAAATATGGAGATGTAAAGATAGTATACCCATACAAAGTAATCCCACTGAGTTTAAAAAGACAGGCAGCTTTAATATAATACTGCTAGATAAACATGTGTGTGTGAGTACACGTGAGTGCTACAAAGTACCACGCAAGCCTCCCTTGCCCCTCAGCTCACCCTGTGGCTGCTATCCATTTGCTAGCGCCAGGCTGATTCACATTATACCACCAACACCACATTTCCCATTGCGCTTCACCCGATGTCAGTGTCAGGCTCATCTCAACCTGCTGCCGGACTACCAGGGGCACTTCTGCCTCAGGAGCAAAGAGAGTCTGGGAAGATGCACAGAGAGCAGGACAGCATCTGGCTCCTGGCTTTTTTTTAATCTCTTGCTACCAAAATCAATCTCTTGAGCTATGATAATAGCTTACTCCAAAGCAGACACAGAATTTTGTTTTGACTTAAAGTATCTTCATATTTAGACACTTAATGATCAACTGGACTTGTAAGCAGATGTGGACAGAGCTACAATGTGCATACGAACAAACAAGCAAAAAACATTCTTTTAAAAACCCTGCCAAAAGGGTAAGAAAGGCTCAACAGAAACAACACACAGATGTCAGGAGGGAAAAATAAATAACTGTAATGGCTCACGGCCACATGCAAATTGTGGCCGTATTTCCCATGGGCCCCTCTCTCTCTCTCTGATCCCACTGTGCTGAACTGATTTCAGCCTAACAAGCCAAATACAGTGGTCAGGAATACCTAGTGATCAGCCCTCCTTTTAAGATTATGTTACATAATAAATAATAATATCTTCCAATGTCTCCCAGAAGAGTAAGGTCTCTAGTGTTTTTTTTTTTGTTGGGTTTGGTGGTTTTTTTGTCTGGGTTTTGTGTTGTGGGGTTTTTTTGTTTGTTTGTTTGTTTGGTTTTTTTACAAGTTGATTAGTGTAGAGCACCCACAGAGAGGAATAGTGAGCAGAAGATGAGAGCTGAGAAAAGCAAGTACCTTTGGATGGAATGGGTGATGCGGGAGAGAGATATACATACAAGGACAGATCATCTGGGAGATGGTCTTAAACCAACCTAAGTTTGAAAAGAGATGAAAAAGCATAAGCAGCAGAAGCTAAACTACCCTGGCAAACACCGTTAGGGAAGATATGAACCAGAACACATCCATGTTTGGAGGGAGAAGCTATAAAAATATCTGGGGGGAGACTGGAAGGAGCACATGCCCACTACAATAAGGGCCCGTAAAGAGCTATTCCTCTTTCTTGCTGCTGCCCCAAGCTCGCCTGTGGGAGTTAACTTTTAGTTGTTTCACTGAGACAGTGCTGAAAGAGATAGTAATTTGCTTTTGAAATTAACTAAATTGCACCAGAGAGTTAATGCTGCTAAACAATGAGCCAGGGAGAGGGAAATGTCAGGACACAAAGGCATGTGGAGAGAGGCAGGTGGTGGCACCCTGTGCCCACATGCTTGCATCCACCAGTGGAGCCCAGGGCATAGCTCTGCCATTGACAGAAGTATCTGGGATTTAAAGATAAACTACATGGCCATGAAAAACCCAAACCAATTCCACCTCCCACCCAACACCAATTAATTGCAAGCATCAGTCTTTAGCCTAAATGCCAATTTGCTCCCTAGCATAACATCTTTCTACCACTGTGACTCCTTGCTTAAGCTTTTATTGTAAATTTTTCTCCAAAACTCATTTTCTGCACTGACTTTTAAAGAGGACCTTTAAACAAGACCAGATCTGCAAGCAGAGGCAATCCTGTAAATCATAAGCTATTTTTAAATCTTAAAGTCCGCCTGAGCAAGAATACCAAGAGGCAAAACTCCAAGGGGAAAGGTTTTTCCTTGTCTATTATCCTACACTACCACTGTAGGATCTCAGCTGGCCATACTGAAGAAATCAAACTGTAATGGCTCAGCATCATCCATGTGTTTGTACTCGGCTGTTGCTGCATTGTAAATAACAATCCAGCAGATGGCACAGTGAAATGACTCCGGGAGACTGGATGGGGCCCTCCCCAAAAGGGAAGAAACGTGGAGGATGGCTTTGCTCCAGCCACAGCGTTGTTCCTGCACAGAAACTCAACTCAGACTTGTGAGAGAGGACACCTTCTTTCCCTCTTCTGGAAACGGCCATCCGCCTGCACTGCCTGCTCAGAGCAGTCCCGTTTGGTTCGAGATTTGCAATAGGTAAATTGTACTGGGAACAAAAAAATAACCAGAAAATAATCCTGCCCAGACACAGCCAGAATGTCACTACTTTTTTAAGCTCCTGTATTTCACTGGGAGAAAATTCAAGGTCAAAATGTATAAAAATGGTGAGGCAACTGGGATTTTTCAAGAGAGGTCAGCTGGATGACACTACGGTCTCCACTAACGTTGATACAAATAGGACAAGAATTTCTCTGTATCTGTCTTTCTTTTGAGTTGTTTACTTTCTTCTACTGGTTTTGGTTTCTACTGAAGGCATGTAGGGTCCAGGAGGCACAAGTATCTACAGGTATTTGGTATATCACTTTCATCTCGGTATTCATTTCCATAAACAACTCACAACTCACAGGAATGAGACTAGATCTTCATTTTCAGCTTTCAAAAATTTGGAATGGTTTCAAGAATTTCTTACACTCCCGAAGCTGCTATGACCAATTTTCTGTCTTTAAGAGCATTTAAGAAAAATTAGTGATGGATTTTTAGTGTGTTAAACTGGAATTATATATAAAGCTATCTGCACAGCCATAAGGATGGGTGGTAGAGGGAAACGATATGTTGATAAAATATCAATTACTCCCATATGTGATCAGTATTTGCATATCTATAAGTATACTTATTCTTACTTCTCTGAATGCAAAAAAATGGGGGGGGGGGAACTCAGGGAAGAGGAAGAATTCATTTTGCAACAGTACGTGTGTCATTTTAAAGCCACATCAATTAGATTGACCTTGTATACAAGAATACTACATATTATTTTCTATATTTAATTTACTTGGAAATATTATAGCAAATGCTAAGGCACAGATTAACTCATCTGTTTCCAGAACTCACTCCTTTATGCCCATAGACGTTCAAAGGCTGCACTTCTAATTGCAAGCAGGCACAACATAATTTGGGAAAATTTCTTAGTAGGAAGGAGAGTGGAAAAGGCAATGAGAATATGGATTCCAGTTACGTGCAATCTCCGCAGTCATTAAGAACACCTACATGTTTAACTTTATTTAACAACAGCAGACTGCATAAGCTAAATATTTACAGAAAAGTCTTGGCTGGATCAGGGCTTTAACCAAACACAGGACAGACAAATGACAGAAGGAAGAGAGACTTACCATCTCGAGTGCAAAGCCCAAGCTCACGCTGGGAGCCTACAGGCCAGCCCAGCTCTCTTTTCTTGTTACAATGCCTGAGCCTGAGACCATCCATTCTCTTAACTTCCTCTTATGTACACCACATTAAAGGTGGGAGAAATAATTTATTTTTTCATATTCTGCTCATAAAAAATTAGAAGACAACTAAAAATACCCTGAACAACAGAACAGTTACTGTCTCCAGGCATGTTTCCTGGCTATCAAAGGCACTTTTCAGCAAAAGTACTCATTAAATTATGAACCTATTGTAACTATGTAAATAAGCCATAAATTAAAATAGAGACTCAAAATTATAGTAGGGCAATCTATAGAGTAAATCATCAGCTCTGTAGCGATACATCCAGCACCATCTGTGTTCCAGCACATTCGCTGTCTAACAACCTAACAGCTTCTAGAGTGCAAAAAGTAATGCAGATATTTATCCTCTGTCATTGTATTGGTTGCATCAAAAATAAGTCTGGGCCTCTGTGGAATCTCCACATGCTGGACTAAAGCACAGAAGACTGTTGAGATGTGATCTTGCATCATGTTTAATAAAGGACAATCCACCTACCAGAGAAAGGCAGAACAGAACTGAAACAAAGTAGCTGATGAGGGTGAAAGCTGGTGATTATTAACACCTGAAAGGTTTTTAGGTTTTATGATGTGTCTCCCAATCAGCAGTGAAACTCGATGAAGGACATAGTCAGAACAAAACCCAAACAACCGGAAACACAAAAGCAGTCATACCCACAGAAATCCCCTATCCCATATCCAACAGTTAAGAAGAAAAACTAACCAGGCAGGCTGTGTAGCACAGGGTAGTCTGACCCCGACCTGACGGGACCATTCTGCGAACTCCCCAGGCTCCATGGTGCTGCTGGTGGGATACACAGAGGGATGCTGCAGTAGCTGCAGCCCAGGGCTCTGCCCCTTCTCTTGGCCACGGGCAAGGGCACTGGGGGGTCACTGTCCTCCCCCCACAGCCTTTCACCGGGGTGTCGTACCTAGCTGTGCACAGAAGCCTTTGGGTTGGCGTGGCAGCCCTGGCCAGCCGGTCCCCGCCTCGGGCTGAACTTGAGCACCATGTAGGGTTAGGTGAGCTGGCTGCCAGAGGGACCCCGATGGCCACCTTGGAAGGCAGGAAGGTAGGACCCACAGGAGTAGTATCTGCTCCCGAATTTCCATTTGGAATGAATTGCTAAAATAACAAACTTATGCTCATAAACAGGCTACAAATAAATCACTCCCAATCACAGCACAGTGCCACTGGCAGGCCCACGTCCGTATTTTGATCATCGCACACATCCTTTTGTGGTTCGCAGGCTGCTATTCCTAGGAGTGACGCAGGCAGTTATTGTGGCATTCACCTGATCAGCAGATCAAAATAGCAGCTGTGGGCAACGCAGTCATGTGTACGGCATCTGACTACATCTGTACACTTTGGAGTCTGAGGCTTTTTGTATCACTTGCATCAATACTTACTGATGGCAGTGATACTCACAGAAGGTACACGGTTACCCTAAATACAAGGGAATTTAAATAACTGGATCTTTTGTGTAATCAAAGCTGCAAAAATAAAGCCCTCTACAACTTTAAGGGAATGTGAAAAGCAGTGCACAGGTAAAGAGGTTTCATGTGGTATTTTTACTTGCTTTAGTGAGGGTTGTGTGATAACGTGAAAAAAGTAGATGAGCAAGAGGCTGAGATAGGATCAAGGACGTCTCAAGATTATAGCAACATGAGTTAGCATCGCCCTGGGAAACAACTTTTTGAAGCAAGTGATTACTAGAAGTGAAGTAAGAAAGTGAGCAAAAAAAAAAACAACCCTGTTGGCTATTATTTACTCCTGCTCTGCTTGAAGAGACCCAAGCTAGGTCTGAATAAGCTGGCCCGCTTATATGATAAATGGCTGCGCCCTGCAGATACATTAATACAGGCCCCAGAAGCTGTTAGCACCTAACTTCACTTGTACTAACCCTTCTTGCCTCTCTGCTAGACTAACTGCTATGCTGACTAAATTCAAGAGCTGGCTCACTGGAATTTAGTTTTTCTGGTTAGCTTCCACATCGTGTTGCTCTTGGCTCTACCACCCATTTCTTCTATTAACTGAAGCCACTTAGAGGATGATGAATTCGGGCTGATTACTCAGGTCAAAGTAGCAGTACACCTTTTCAGTACGATTTCTGCTACCAAAATCCTTTGTTTCTGAGTTTCACAAACATAATAAGAAAACAGGATCTAAGACGAGCAGGAGTAACTTACCTGTTCATTTTTGGTCAGTCTTGTTTTGTTATGGATGTCAGATGTAACCAGGTTGAATCCATGTTTCTCTGATAAAATTCTCAAAAGCAAAACCACAGTTCGACTCCCACACTTTCCAACTCTGTTGTAGACCACCTGGCTGGGGAAAGGAAGTACCTAAATAAAGATTGAAAAAAAATGGAGTCAGTATATTGGTATTTTTGTTTCTATGTACCTCTGCATGTTTTGACTGTAAGCCAACAGATACATACAGGAGAATTTCTAGGGCCCTGCCCAGGTCAGAAGCATTCACTTCCACCAGCAAGCTAGAAGCTCTTTAGAGTAGAAACACATGGCTCAGGAGGTGGCAAGCTGAGATTTCCCTCTCATGATCCAGTTTAATGTAACAGTGCAGATTGGTAGCTACTCCAGAAACACTAAGCCACTGCTGATGTCTTCTAGTGAAGATGATGGTGGGCTTAAGCTTGCTGTTTGTAACCTCAATGCAAATAGTCAGCTTTAGTTGACCTCCTCCCACACAAAGCACAAAGAATGAAGAGGAGTGAATATGCACCACAGTTTGGCAACTCAAAGTGAAGTTGACGTAACACAAGAGGAATGCTCGAATTGCAAAACTTCAGCTTAAAAAGAAAAAAAACCCAACCAACCACCAGTTGTACAGAGCTAGAATTAATCAACTGTTTCAATTTCAAATATAAACATGAATCTTCCAAAGAGACTCAGAGAACAAATCATGCCACTGGCTAGGTACTTACTTATGGAATAAACAACACGGGGGCCACAGGTGGCCTGGAGGCCAACTGGCACAGCCTGATCACCTCCATACAGGTAATGTTCACTAAACCTCAAAACAGAACAGCCACATCCAACCAGCCCCCCGGGAACGGTCTCCAGCCCACGCTAACTCTTGCACCATGCTCCCCTCCCCAGGAAACCAGAACAAGCGAGTAGTAATTCACTGTCTTGAAGTACACTGGATGCAGCCTTGTTTTGTTCCTGGATGATATCCATGGCCTCTTCTTTCAGTAAAAGGCATTCTGAAGTCACACTATCGCACTAGACAAGTATTTGGCGTATAGCATATAGCAGCAGCATCTGATAATATAGGCCAAGAGCAATCTGTTTTCAAGCCTTTTAAATTGGCTAACATAGTCAGGAGCTCAGATATTCATCCACAGCAGTGCATATATGGCAGTCACTTACGGAAAGCTCATTTTTCTATTAAGACGACGGCACAAAATGTTTCCCAACACAGGGACTGCACCTGGGTTCCAGGCGACATGTGTTCAGCGCAAGGAACGGCTCACATGCCGAAGTGATGGTGTGTATCAACCTATAGTTACTTCTGCTGTTGATGCAATCATGTTCTCCCAGCAGAAGGTTTTCTAACATAAAAGCAGTCAGATGAGGCACATGGGCTTCTGGCACTTCTCATGGTATTTGAACAGCTAGTAGATCTTCATCAGGGAAGCAAAATGATTCCCAGGCAACCCTTCAGATTACTTTCAAAGAGGACTGCACACTAGAATAAAAAAAAAATAAAAGGAAAAAATCTGGATTCCCTTACATATAATGGGAACATACTGGCGCTTTGCTATCAATGTTACACTTCACGACCAAACGAACATTACTATTGTTACTGGTTGCAATCTTTAAGATATCCTTCACTGCAACATAAACATGGAAGCCATCATTTTCCAAATTACCTGGGGAGGGGGTAGGTATTTAGTGATCATGGCCTCGGTTAAGCTTTCCAAGTTCCAGGACAACACATCTGCTGATTCAGCAAGTAAACATTGGCCTCCCAATGCTCATACAAAACCCACATAACACACCAAGTCTTACTGTTTTGTAACGTTTTTATAGAGTTTTCTATGAGAAACCTAGCCCCCTTATTCCTTATCAATCTTTCCTTCAGAAGCCTTGCTTCCTATGAAATGCAAAATCCCAGCCTCAACGATTAGAGAACTCCAAAGGTGATGAATTTAACATGTCTGTGCTACAGCTATAGCTAACCTTTTCCAAAACAACTGCTAATGTAACATTTGAACACATTTTATTATGTTGATTATAACACCAGGGACACCATCATTAAAGTTTTTCTTATGCAAGAACACAGAGGAGCCATGTTCTAGATTGTCCCCTTTTTGATTCATTTCTTTGCGTAACAAAAACCAGCATCAGTATTTGCCACAGCCCTGCAGCATTCTCCACAAAACAACACTGAACTTGTGGAATGGGAGTTTCTCCTCTGCGCAGACATACACTTTTGGCATACTTTGCTGTGCAAGTATGTGAAAGTCTTCAAGAGAAATGCTAAGTAGACACTGACAAGTGCCAGTGAAGAAGCAAGAGCACATATAGCACGTGTTTGCCTAGCATCCTGGAAATGTGATAAATGATGAGACTTTGTAGGGCTATGGAAACATTTAAAAATGCTTCATAATTATTAACTGCTTTGATTTTCATAGCAGAGTTGCACTTTGCAATATAGCGAGCAAAATATTTTCTTCATTGGTACTTCATTCATTTCAAGTGGAATTCTGCTGCACCCAGATTACATTCGAGTTCTAATTAAATCCCTGACTTGATTAGCCAGTAACTTTGGGTGAATCTTATTAATACCATTCTTAAAAAATGAAACAACATTAAAGCAGACCTTTGTAAAGTCTCTATTCTAAGTACAAACAACTTTACCAGCTAAAAAAATGACAGTTGCTACCAAGTTTGGCCAGTTCTCACCTTTGTTTCTGAAACTCACCTTCCTACATAGCACAATTCTGTTCTGCACACAGAAGATAACCATGGCAACCCCCAAAAAGAAACCATAAGCAAATACTCATTGCAGATAGAGAAAACTGAAATAAAGGGCTATTATTTTCAGACAACTGTTTAGCTTAAAGGAGGCCAGTATCTCAATGCCTTGATTCAGTAAACATCTGAATGCACTTAGGTAAAACCAGACAAGATTCAAGATAAGCGCTACAGGCTCAAAGCTCGCTTCAGAAGAACACAGTCATTAACGGTAATCAAAACTTCACTTGCAGCACTGCTGGATGTGGCTAGCTTTAAGGATGCACTGCTGAAGCTTTGCTCATGTTTCGTCTGTTTACGTCACCATTCCACTTACACACCTAAATACACCAGAGGGTGTGCCCAGTACACAAAGCCATGCAGCACACAGGCTTTTGGTACATAAGCAAGTATTTGTTTAATGTGACCAGTTCCCTTAGGACGCTGCAAATCCGCTTTCTGCGTTTTAGAAAATGTCTAAGTAACTTCTTAGAAGAAGAAATACTTCTTCCAGAGACCTGAGTTTGTATCAGGCAGATCTAGAAATGCAAGAAATTGAAAACTTTTTCAGAGAGGAACTTCTTTCTTTTCCCCTCACGATACTCACAACAGACTCAGACGATATAAGAGATGGTGGCAGAGGAGGGACCTGAAAAGAAGGCTCCTATTTATATTAGCAGAAACAAGATGGAAAACAGCAGTTGGAGGTTTATGAAACGCTAATTGGATTACATTTTATTTTACAATGTAGAGTGACTAACTGCTGAGGTGATGCTCTGGCAACATGATGTTCATGTAACAATATACACAACTTCAAAATAATTACAGAGTGACTTTATTGAGCACTGCATCAAAGCCCAGAGGTAACAGAAACAATTCAAACATATAATTCACTTCGGAGTTATATGAATCAGTACTTACAGCTATAAAAAAGTAAAACCCAGAGTATAATTACAACAGCACTCTCCAAGAGTTTGGAAAGTTATATAACAATTTACTTGTCAGTTCAAACTGAGCTTTTTTTCTTTTGTTCCATAGTTAAAGATGTCAAGAACCATTGTGAATGAAATCAAGAAGAAAAAGCAAGTTTATCCCAAAATGAATTTGCATTACGGACGACAACTGTCAAGCAGCTCTGCAGGGTAGCTCTGCCAGTGTCAGGAGGGCAGCCATTTCTCAGATAGCCTGACAAAAGCCCAGGCTTCCATCTTCAGTGGTGGCTTTGTCTCCAGGTAAACCCTTTAAAAAAAAATTAGGCTGGATAATTACTTGCAGTGTCAACAATTTAGGGATCCACCCAAAGGTCTAAATCATTCCGCTTTTACTGAGTCAAATCCAGTATAATTTTGCCCATTTGCCAAAATTTTCCCAGCCCAGGTACAATTTGCCCACACAAATAACTCATGTCAGGCATACATGTTCCCAGAAAGCAATCCATTATCTTCACAACTTCTGCAAGTAAGTGACCCCTGTCCTTACTCATGAGAGGGGCCAGAAGTGGGTGCCAGAACTGGCTTCTCCTTTCCGAGCAGACGCTAACCTGTGGTCAGATAGTGCTCTGTGTTTATCAGGTGAATGAGGCCAACTAGCACAGACAAAACTAGTAAGATCATGAAAGCAGTGAAACATTTGCTGACATTGCACATCTCTATATAGCATCACATCTTCCCAGTGCAACCTCTCAATTTTTTTTCCTGTTGAACTGAGACAGAATTATAAGAATGTTAAAAATGGCTTACCGGGTCAAAGCAATGGCCCATTTGGCTCATGAGTGGTGGAAGATGCTTGTTAGGCACCTGCAAACCTGAGCACTGTCAGCAGTCCATTTCTCTCCAGTATCTTTCCTCCTCCTCCAATGCCCCCAAAGACTGCATATGGGATGTTAGAAGGCACATCCTTGCCCGTTCCCTGAAGAATTTCTTACACAACCTGCTATATCAACAAATTCCAGAATTCTGTTACCCACCATGCATTTCATTTTTAGCTTAGCTTCTACCATTTCCAGAGAATACCTGTTCTCACATGGTGGGTTTCATGAAGACAGATCAGCTAATTCAGTCACCAGCTTTGAGATCTTCTTAGATCCATCGGATGCCTCTTTTTAACTGAGGTTTGTCACAAGCCTGCCATGGCCTATTGAAAGACAAACTCTAAGGCCACTAAGAGATAACGTATTCCAAACCTAACTTCAGGAATTGTGGCATAAAATCTCATTCCAAACAAATATCAACTTATTCTTACTCACTTTTAAAGCAATTCCAATGAAGAATTGCTAACACAAAGATATGTCAGCAGAAAACATGACTAAAAGATGAAAAAGAGAGAAAACAAAATAAATTACTAGTTAGCCGCCTTCTTCCCCAGCTAAACCACACAGATCCAGTTATGTCAAGATCCACCTGTAGAGTGTAGTGACACAGGACAGAGACAAGCTTTTGAAATTAACCAACTCTAAAGCACACCAGACAGCATGATCTTCTCTATGCGTCACTGGATCATAGCATAGTTTGGGTTGGAAGGGACCTCTAAAGGTCATCTAGTCCAACCCCCCTGCCCTGGGCAGGGACATCTTCAACTAGATCAGCTTGCTCAGAGCCCCGGCCAACCTGACCTTGAATGTTTCCAGGCATGGGGCATCCACCACCTCTCTGGGCAACCTGTG
>NW_008795490.1:1198410-1208568 GCF_000699145.1 Aptenodytes forsteri | reverse complement strand
GCAGCCAGGGATCAGGTTAGGAAAGCTAAAGCCCTGATAGAATTAAATCTGGCCAGGGGCGTCAAGGGCAACAAGAAAAGATTCTATAGGTACATCAGGGATAAAAGGAAGACAAGGGAAAATGTGGGCCCTCTCCAGAACGAAACAGGAGACCTGGTTACGCAGGACACGGAGAAGGCAGAGGTACTCAATGACTTTTTTGCCTGGGTCTTCACCGGCAAGTGCTCGAGCCTCACTGCCCAAGCCGCAGAAGGCAAAAATACACTAGAAACCACAAGAACGGTAAGGGTGAAGTTTGTTTGTTTTCAAAGTTTGAAAGCCATATAGCTGCAGTAGAGCACTGAAAATAAGGCAGAAGAAGAAACAGAAGGTTCTTCTGTTGCATTTTCATTAAGCAACTAACTTAATTGAAAAAGGATGACCTCCCCCCCACCCCGCCCCAAACAATGCATTTCATCTGTTTGGCAGCTGACATTTGGAAGAATAAGTTAAAATGTGTTCCCTAATGATTCAACATCCCTAAGTACCAAAATAAATTGAAAACATAAGCACGGAGCACAAGCAGCAAAAGGACACTGGTTGTAGACATAGTCCTCAAACTCATTAAGACTAAAGAAAAGCATTACTATGAAGTATCCGCCAAAGCTAATGATTCCTGATGTGTCCCACAAAACAGATCTGTATAGCCAATATCAAAACTTCCAATAATTTTTCTGTGGAGAAGTACTGCACCCTTACAAACCTAAAAAGAGCTCAGTCCAAAGCATAGTAAAGTCTCCCTGTTAAGTCTCAGATCATGTCTTATTACAAGATACTATGGCTATACATACAGCAAATTGAAACTATGATATATCAATAGCAACCTGGGAAAATTACAAAGAAAAGGTCAAAGATCAAGTTTTCAAAGTTTCGGCTGCATCTTGTCAACACATTTTGTTTTGCCCCTTTATACCTTACACCTGATTTACCTTCCTACAACAGCAGCTCACAGCTGAACAAAACCTCTACTTCTGCAATCTGCTGCACAAGATTCCCCGCCAGAGAGAGTGCAGAATCAGGTTTATTTCAGGTATGTGAAGATACAGCAATGTTCAAATCCAACACATGTATACAAAGAGTCAAACAGGTTGCTAAATAGCAGATGCTCTGTTCACTCAGCAGTTTCAGGTGGTCACTGATGTTAGGCAGCCTCTGGAGGTGTGAGCAGGAATCCTGGCTCTCATCACTCAGCAACACTTCCTGTACACAACACGATGGCAGCTCCGGCTCCTCTCAGGGACGAAGCAGGAGAGAGGGAATCACCCTACCAAACAGATAATTGCTTGGGGAGGGGGTACAACCAACACCTGCTAGATTAACCAAACCTTTTCCTTTCGCCCTTTCTTAACATAGCATGCTTTTCAATCTCCTCTTCATTCTTCTTGCTTTCCTCTGCAGTTTGCAACTTGTTTACCTCTCCTGGGACCAAAATGAGATATAGTGCTGTACCTTGTCTCCCTAGTGCCAAAGAGAACTGAACAGTTATCCTTCACATCTTGCAGACATTCCTTTTTAATACATTTCAGAATGGCATTTAGAAGAATCAAAGCATATGGGACTGTCACTGGTATAGAGAGGGGTGCAGAACATAAAGCCATCACTCTTTCTTCTTTACCCTACATGAGTGTATGCAGATTACAACAGAAAAAGAACAGGAAGACCCTCATTAGTTTTCTTGTGAAAAGCAGTATCTTCAACTCTTACTTCTAAAGTTCATCACATGGTGGAAGTCATCTTACTGGTATGCACCTATCTCGTAACAAGATAAAGGAGATAAATGATGTAAGGACATGGTTCACTGATGCTGGTATTCGTTGAGGGAACTAGCATGAATTCAGGCAGGTTAAGAATTTTGGTGTCACTTTAATTACCCAGTTTTCCACTGGAAGGTTTTCCATGTCATATCAAAAACCCCTTAAGCTGCAGAATTTGTACAAGGCAGATTTTAACTCCAGAGCAGCTTCACATTATATGTATATGTATCTTGGAACTGTAAAGTTTAAAACTGCTCTTTTTCCTCCTGAGCCCAGGGGTTTGTACGCTCTGTGATGTGCTCAGCACAAACTGGCAAAGTTATTCTCTGTTTAAGTAGTAAATCCTATCACATCCAACCCACATGTTTATATTGGATACTTACAAAATGAGAGATATTAAGTAGCTAAGCCTGGTTTTAAAACTTTTTATAATACATCACGGCACTGGTGTTCCCTTAAATAATGCAACTACCTTACAGTAGTTTCTATCCTTCCAATGCAATATTCATGAGTTCACCCCGGGAGCCAATAATATTGGATTTGAATGTGGCGAGTGGTAGACTAAATAATTTATTCCTCTGTATGCACTTGTCTTTCTTCACATTAAGGTTTAACCCTTTTGTACCTATTGTGATTGACTATCTATTAGGCTGCAGCTAGGGCAACAACTCATGGTTTCACCATTGCCAAGGATCTGTCATACTGCATTTCACTTTGCCCTCCTGCCCTTTACTTTAGGCCCCCTCCAGTAGTTTCACATTTTATTTTAACATCTCCAGCATGCTTGTCTTTTCCACCACACTTTGTGCAAGCACTTTGTAAGTCAATTGCAGTATGAATTAAAGGTTGTTTATAGCCGTAACCAGATTTTAATTTGTAAAACAGGCCAGTTCTGCTGGACTGTAACCCACATGTTCATTACTGATGAGCTGGCTCCAAGGTGCTCTCGCTCTTCATGCTCAGAGGAACTCGAAGGGACTGAATTTCCATCACAGCTTCTGCAGGTAACAGATTCAAATCTAGTTCATGACAATGTATCACCACCTGGAAGGAGCAACACCAAAAAGCACCTACAGGAAGGACAACGTGCTGCTGGCCAACTCTTCCAGCAGAGCCAGAATACAGCAGAAATCCTAGTGTCATCTAAAATTACTCAAAGGCCCAGAACACCTTCCCCGACTGACCACAGTCCACATCTGAGTCACAAGTAGATCCTGTGGTGTTGGAGACGCCACATGTTGGAGGCAATAATCGATAAGGCCCAGCATTAAGTGCTCCAGTTTCACCATTCTGCAATCCGAAATGATTCATCTGGCTTGCTGAGGCAAACCAAACCTCATTCCTGCTGACCAAGGCAGGACTCCTTTCCATTTCACTGGAGGGAGCTTCTCCCTGCATCTACTCAAAATCCCCAATGGTGCCAGCAGCAAAGGCCTTCACACTCCCCCAGGATGCCAAGGTGTCATGGGTGCTGTCCTGAGAATTACCTATTCATACCCACACTGCCCTGTCCTTACATTACTCACCCAAACTCCTCCTTCACCTGAATTACCATGATACCACCACTCTCACGCAGACCCCTTCAGCCCAGTCAAGACACCCTGTCCTCTTTGCCTGATGTTTTGACTCTACTGTTGACCACTCATAGGTGAGTTCACAATCTCATTTTTGATTAAAGCTCACGGCCCTTATTAGAGAACTTCACCACTATTTACTGTTTCCTGAACTACACTTTATAGTTTTGTAAGGCCCGAGTAGAAAACTGCCAGGACCGACCAGCTCATCTTCAAAATCATGAGGCTTTCAAAATAATAGTAGAATTCTTATTTGGTTTTTTTTTTTCAGTTTTGCAAGCCTCCACAGCATCCCAAGTTCCAGGTTTTCCAGGTTTTTTTCTTTAAACATCATAGCTAGAAAAAAAAACCTTTTTGTTCAGGTCAACTGAGATTCTTTCAGAACTGTTTAATGGTAACAGTTCAGGACTTAAGAACAGCATCAACAAATATAAGACTCGTGGTGACATCATGAGTGTTACTCAACTGAGTCACAAGGCTTAGCAACATCAACCAAATCAGTTTGTCACTTTCCAAAGATACCCTGTCATGCTATCCCCATCCAGAATGGCAGATTTTTGTTTTTCCACTGAAGGTTTAGGTCATCCAGACCCACCTGTAATTGGGCTTCAGTATTGTAATCCAGCACTTCCTAATAAAAAGATAATGAAGGTGGCCATGATTCAGTGGATATGATTGAGTGGTTATGACCTCCTCCTATGCTATGTTAGTTTATGAATACCTTCCTATCATGGAAAGAAGGGGAAGAAGAGGGGAATGTATTGGACAGCTAGAAATTTAAAACTGTAATCTGTAAGAGATATTCATATGCTGTGAAATAATCTGCATGGATGCTTTGCAGGTGCAAAAATCAACTCAGAATGGATTATGTCCTAAATTTCAGTGAAAACACAGAGCTCTACTAGCTTTAGAAGTGGGGACGCTAATGCCTTGGGTAGTTTTTTAGCTATGGTATGTGACGTAGAACAAAACCTACAGGTTGCAAAATTGGTGATACCAGAATTTTTCTATTTTGTGTAACAGTGGGTAGGCTGCTGTGTTAATGCCAGAGGCAAGCAAAATTCACCTTTAACTATGCACACAGCCTGACAAGTAAAGTACAAACCAAAAGATGAAATACTTCCCAAGCATCTTTGAAACTAGATGGATGAAAACTACAGACTACTGTCATTCACAAAACCTACATCCCTGTTGTCTCTCAAAGTCTTTCAAAATTGAGAGGCTGAGAATGTCAGGCTTAGTAAAAGGCCACTTCACTACTGTTGAAACTACTGCAGGATGTTAGCATGAACAGTATCCCTCATGGATTTATCTTCTTGTGACAGGCAATCTGGCTTTAATTTCCAAAGTCTCTTTGTACTGTCCATTTACTATCAGTCAGCCTCCCCATCTCCACACCTTTCTGATATACTATAAACTGAAGAAGTATTAAAAAAAAAAAGTAATCACCTTCTCTATTTTGCTAAATAGCAGAATAAAATAATTTCTTGTCCTGAAGATTTTTGATCAATAAATATGAACAAAACAAAACAGAAATTAGTACTCCAGTACTATTCAAATATTTTTTGTTTCAATTCATACTTAATAGTACAGATTCAATTCTAGCTTTTGGCAATATCTCTGTAATACTAGTGTGCTATATCATTCACTACCTGTAGCTTCAGCGGGATTCCAACCGATCATAAATAACAGGCAATGGGGAAATCTTCTGGAAAAATCAGATTTTTCTTCCCTTGAGATACTGTCATTTATAAGGAAGGAGAACATAATTTAAAAAGAACATAAAATAATTATTCCCCATATATCTACAATTATTTTATACCGCCTTTAATAAACTGAGGGAAGTGGAGAAATATTTTATGTTTTTTAAAATCGCAGTATTTTATTGATTGTACTAGGCTCAAAAGCTCACTTAAACAGCAAAACAGTACTTCAGACTATAAAGGAGATCTTTGTGGTTAAGGCACTTACTGAATTCTCTTTTAATATTTTGATTTTATCAGCCAGGTATTGAGTCTGGTAACCACAGGAAATTACTTACTCTATTTTAGCATTTCTAAATTCTGACAATTTTTGCTAGCTGAAAGCTTTCGCACTGCATGATCATCTCATAAACAACTCTTGATTTTACAAGCAGGATAGGGCTTTTTTTCATCACTGAAATCTTCTCCCACCCTTACCTTGATGGATTGCTTCAAAGATTATCCACCATTTGTTTTACAACAGCTAAACAGAGAATTTCAACTCTATCAAAGACACACACACTACTATTCATGCTCTTAAAATCCCTAATAAGCATGTACCTAAAAGGAAACAAATCTTGCGTGTTTTTTGGTTTTGTTTTTTTAAAATCAAGCACTTCATCTCTATCAAATCAACCATTTAAGACTGTAGAGTGCTGAAGGGGTAAAACCATGTTCTCAAGAAAGATGGCTAGAACTAAAACACAAGTTCAAATGAAACAGGATATCCACAAAAAAAAAAAAAACAAAAGAAAAATGCACAGCTCTTGGCTGTTATCTTAGTACTGTTATCAAAATAATTGGAAAAAAATAAAGCTGACACAAACCTGATGAACATAAAAAGTCAATGTAATGGGGGCAACGTGACATCAACTTTTATTAAGATTTAAAGTCAAACAAAATAAAAAAAAAAAATCTACTTGACAATGGAGGAAGACAAGGACTGGGTACAGTACATACCAAAGGCCACTCAAGGATTCTGCTATCTTTTCCCATAGTCTTGATCCATAAGGAAAACATGAACGATTATCACATAAGTACTAGGTAAGAACGGAAAGAATGGTGAAAAGGGTATCTATCCACTTTCCAGCTTCAAACCAATAAAAATCAGATCAAACTTATTTTGTGTATGCATTTTATTTCTTCTCATTTTGACCTCATCCTGACCCACTTCCATTTTTGTATTCACTTAAAGCTTTGAAGCACTGTCACACATGTGCTAAGCATTGGGCTTCGCTGACACCTAAAAAGCTGCCAAAAGACATTGGGTCCATGACAGGCATCCCATGGGAAAACTGTCAAGAAAAGGAGAATAGACCACTTGAATGTAATTTATGTCATCTATGTGCACAGCTCCTTTACACATATATATCAGCTGCACCAAAAGAGGGACACATCCTGGTGCTCGTGCCAAGTGCTCAGGGGAAAAGCTTTCAATCAATAACAACAGTAGGTTTGATAAAGATCGCATCATTTGTCCTCAAAGGTCAGCTTCGCCATCTTGGATGGAGGAAAAAACCTCAGGAAGTTTCGCAAGAAAATAGCTAGCCCAAATACTGGAACAAAATACACCCATTTTATTCGCTGAAATACTCAGACATGAAATATATCAACAGAACACCATCAGTCACTAATGAACACCAATTTCACAGGTGTTTTTTAAAAACAGGCTAGCATCATCTATGGGTATCACTTAGACTCCAATCTACAGAGAAAGGATAAACAAATGATCACTTTGCAAAAACCTTAAAACTGGTATTTTAAGAATTGTTTAAAAAAACCCAGGAGGTAGTGAGATAGAGATTTGAACTAGGAAATTCAAGTGCTTTAACTTGAAGAGTTAATGTTTACCGACAGAGTAGGAGGTTACGTTTGGCTCAACTATATTCCCTTTCTATCTGTCACATACTAACACCAGCAAGACCAGAGGTGTGCTAGGGTTGCTGGAAGTTGCATCTACCTGCAGAGAAGCACACACAGATATGTCTTAGAACTCGTGAAAATCAAGGATTAGTCAATCTCTGGTCAAGTCTTCGGTGCCTATTGACCAAAGAAGAGTGGCCTATGCCAGACACATTACCTTCATTCCACTGGCATGGTAAGCTTCATACCACTGCCAAGGGTAACCACTGCTAATCTTTAGCAGTCAAGTAAACCTTCACTGGGGGAAGACTTGAAAAGCTGGCTCATCTGGCCTTAAAGGGAGAACCAGAACCACACCAGCAACGTTCAGGTACAGCAGTGAGCAAAGCTTTCCTTCTCTACTTGCACTGAGAAAATTGCTGCTGCCATCTTTACTTGAAAAAACAGCCCAGTACCCTAATCTCCTGAAATGTGATGATGCTATTCCTTATTCAGAGAACAAGTGCTATTTTCAGTTCTTCCACTGGGAAAACACACACACAGTATTTAAAAAAAAAACAAAGTTTCGGGACCTAGCCATGACGAAAAGCCAAAACTAATATGATTTCCAACAAAACACTGGAATGTACTCTGCAAAACAGCTACAGTTCAGTGCATATCAACTGTTGGTGGCCTTCCACTACAGCTAACTACATACCACCGATATGAGCTATCGGTCATTTCAACCCCGGGTAATGGATTGTTGTTCATCATCTCAATTTCTAGTTTTTAACCATTTTTAAGCAGACACATAAAATTAGAATCCTTTTGACCCTAAAACTTGCTTCCTAAACCTACCAAATCCCCTTCTCATGCTTTCATTTCATTCAGGGCATACTGTAATTCCCTCTGATGAATACAGCGGGCATGAGGAAAACGCTGGAGAGCTTCACATAACAGTGCCACGTAGGACTGACCACAGTGGAATGCAGCAGGGCAAAGGTATGCTTTCCAGGGTAAGTGACTGCCAGGATTGGAAGAAACAAATCGAGGGCCTTTTCGTCTGTGCATGACACGTGCTACTAAAGAAAGGTGCATCATGTCATCTGTGCTTTGTGAGAATCACAACTGAAAATACTATTTGTAATGAAATATTTTACATGTTGGATTCACGCTTAATTTCTTCTGACAGCTTTTTATATGTCAAATTAAACCGTTTATTGACCTTAACCATCTATTAGTTTAAATGTAGACAGTCATCTAGTCTCATGAATAGACGCTACCTGAAAGATAATGACAACTACAGTGAATTTAGTTTCACTCACACAGGCAGAGTTCACAGTTCAGAGCTGAAGCTGCAGGAGGGTAAATAATTGCACTTAGCCAATAATGCGTGAGATTTACAAAGCAAGAGCATCTTTGTGCAAAACGTGACCCTAAGCAAATACCAGGAATTATCTGCCCTTTTACCAATCCCCACCCATGTTTTGATTAGAAGAATGGAAAACAAAACAAAAACACCCACCCAAGAACAAGCAGGCTTGCCCACATGTTGTCCAAGGGATGATCAAAATGTGTGCATCCATCTTTTTATCAGTGTTTCTAAACACAGGCAAAGTACTTCAAAAAGCAAATACCTGTAACTTATACAAGGCTACAGCCTGTTATTCCACTGAGCTATTCACCAAGCTTTCAGGAGTGAGAATGATTACAGAGGAAGCCCAAAAACTTTACTGACTGTAAGCAGCTAATCAAAGAGTACCTACACAACCAATCAGTCATGTAGGTATCTAATCAGCTGGCCTTTCTACAGACAGCTGAGCTGCAGCTGGATGAAGCTGTGTACACACAGCCCAAAATTACATGTTTAGATAGGCAAAAGAAATTTTCATAATGTAAACAGGAAAGTGTCTGGGTTGGATAAATCTGTCCAACTGCTACTGCCCATTGGAGTATAGTTCCCATCCACAGCACCGTTAATTGGTAATGCAAAATTCCTGAAGTAAAGGGACCAAAATCTGAATAAAGTTGTCAAGGTTAAAAACTCTTGTCTAGATTACAGTCTTTTCCTTACTGGCATAGCTAGGCATTTCTGAATGCTAACGCAAGCATGAAAAATACAGGTCCGGAATAAGCATTGCTTTACTCTTCTGAGCCGAGTGTTCGCTCTGGAGACCTGACAAGCATAATGCTTTACTCCACGCAAGCTGCTGTACTTCTGGGCAAGAGAAGCAGATGGTACACAAATAACAAACAAACAAAAAAATCGAGCACAAGAGGGTACTAAATAAAATTTAAGTGTGAAACATTTGTTCAGGCTTAGATTTCCCCCCTGTCCCATCTCAGTTAGTAATGATGAACTTAACAGGTTGATATTGTCACTTCTGTCTACATCCATTTGTTTTTGTAACTGTGCATACAGAAAAAGTGAGTCATTTATGTTGAGAGGAAGAAAATCAGATGTGCACAATCCCTCTAAGCGAGCTGTCTGAACTTTTAAGAGTGTAACAAATTTCCACGTATCAGCTGAAAATTACAGAACTCATGTGCGCACTGAGTTTGCAGCAAAAAGGTGAAGAAACCCAGATTATTGTAGCTTGCTTTCACTGGTAACTAAGCTAAGTCAAATCGCTTTCCACATTACCCTCCTTCCGCTGACCAAAAGCAAACTGTTTCACCACACTGATGCACACACGAGGCTGAGCATTTAAACTCAAGGCCTGGTGGCTCAGGATGTGATTTTATGGTCAGTTTGAACAGAGATGAGTGAGGACTACCATCAGAGATAGTGGCTCTTCACCTCCACCCCACCTCTAACTACTCACTCTCACCTGCTGCACTAGCATTCACGGTGGGCCACATCAGCAAAATAATCTGTCTGAAAACTAAGCTAGAAGACACACACATTTTCAGGTAACTGCTCTAGCTCACCCACATCAGCCCGGTGGAAATCCTGCACTGCTGAGGAAAAACACAACCCTTTCATCAGCAGACTCCACTTTTTGGCTGGAAGTGACCACGGAATCTCACTCTTTCATGGGGAGTTCTTAAAACAGGTAAAATTTCTACTTAAATACCAACAGGGCTTACAAAAGCATTCAGGCATCTAAGTTCCATTAAAACAATACTACTTGAAAAGTTTAATATAAAAGCAGGCTATATTATATATTATAGGCTATATATATTATATAATATTATAGCCTATAA
>NW_008795490.1:1194933-1198361 GCF_000699145.1 Aptenodytes forsteri | reverse complement strand
CAAATTATTACTAAAGACATAATCACAGTATCTCTGCCCCCTTTCTGCTTTGGTTTTTTACAAGTAATAGTGAGAATTCTGCATAATTTGGAAAGGAAGCTGTCAGAAAAGCTGCATCTTCAAGTGTTGCAACTGCACAGCATGAAGACTTCAAAACCACAGTTAGTTCTACCCAAATACCTCAGTAAGATACTACACTGTACCTACAGAAATAAAGTGAGTCTGGAGCAATTAGAATGTGGCAAGAGAACTGTTGTCTTATTTTTTTTAATAGCTACTATACAAAAGGAGTTATAATAGCCTTCTTGTCTGGAAAGACAGACACAAGATAGTACCAAATTGTGTTTTACAGAATAAACCAACACAGGGTAAAAGAAAAGAAAACAAAACAAGGGACCCTAAATGCCTGCTTCCACTTTTTCCTCTTGAAGAAACCATCACGATGCTTGTCCTCACCTGAAATGTCATGAAGTGCCATGATGACGGTGAGGGAAAAGTCAATGCTGCACAGTCATATGTAATGGGAACAGTGTACCTATCCCTATAAAAGGACTCATTATGCATTATTCACATTCGTTAAATATATCCTACTGCTTTGCTTGAAAGCATTGAACCTGCAGCAGAGCCCATGTTCTAGGAACTGCTGCCAGCAAAAAGGCCAACTTCACCTGCCATATTAGCTCCAACTGCAGTCTTGTTTTTGCATGAATGTGCTGACAGACAAAACATGACTAAAATCCTGTCTCCCCTTGACGCAATGAAAAAAAATTGCATTAATTTAATCACACAGAGATTTAACCCGTTACTTAACAAATGCCTGAAAACACTGGGGGGAAAAAGTTGGAAAGGCCAGGTGCTGTTGATGCAAACTCAGCAGAGTTGCTTTGCACACAAGTAAAGATACAATTAGTTAAAAATGAAAACCAAAAATGCAAGAAGGAAGCAAATGCAAATAACAGCAGCTCACCTTTTGAGGGGGTGGTCCGTGGTCATCCAAATAAGTGGAATTTCCTACAAAAAGGATGGAGATAAACAAAAGTCATCCAATGCAACTTCAAAACTTGCCAATTCATGGAACCAGTGTATCTCTATCTCACTGGTTCTGTGGTGTCAAATAATTCAAGGAAAATAAATACTCTCTGCTTTAATTTTTGATTAACAGGGGAAAAACAAAACTGATTTGTTTTGGCTACATTCTTGATAAAAGATTAGACGTACATTGCCATTTTAGCAAAAAACTAAATGGGCCAAGGCAGCTTTAATTAAATAATCACGGCATTCAATTATTTGCTTGACAAAAACTGTCAGCTGCATCCTTGTACATTTTAAGCAAGTGAGCACAGTCAACCTTAAAACGATTTCTTTAATAAAGTATCAAAGGCCTTCATCAGATTTTGGTCTGATGGAGTTGACAAGCATTCACTTATCTCTCTTCTGACATGGATCTTCCCCAACCTCCAAGGTACTTTTTTGTTCCCAAACAGTATCGATTGAATGGGAGTTGTATTCTGATGTAATTACACCTGCCCTTTCAAGATGCTCTTTTAATTCAGAGGAAACACTTCAGAAAAAAAAAAAGCTTCTAAAATTTTTAAGTGCTCCCTTCTTAGTTAGCTACAATAAAAAAGGCAACAATTTCAGACTTTTTACCCATTGCTTACAAACACACACTGATATATAAAATACACCCTCCCACACACACCCATAGGCTGTCTTCCCTGCAGCTGTCCTTCCTGAACCCTTCTCCCAAAGGATTAATCAGGAGCTTTCCCAACGTGTCCCAGCAGAAGATCAAACCTTGCAGCAAGTCGAAAAGTTCCCCTCAGGCCACACATGCCTCTCCTCTCAGTCATCCTCCTACCAAAGACGGCAAAAATACCTCTGCTCTAACCTTACATCAGTACAGAGTAAGAGAATCATTTTTACAAGTGCCTACTAGATATCCAAACGTCACACGGCGGAGGACAGTAAAAAGCATGTCCCACTCGTGAGCATCTCCGTTCCTGGGGTGTTGAATGGGCAGCAGATACTGCCTCTGGGGCAACACAGGCTAGTGGGAGTAAAACATAATTTGGCACCAACGAGCTCTTGTCTTGTCAATCTGGCCAAAAGGACACTATGTCACATTGTTTTGCGGAGTGCCAGAAAAAACAGAGATTTCTGGATCCAGGAGGCAGGAAGAAGTTTGTGTGTGAGCGAGTGTGATGAATTTCCATGTACAATAAAAAGTCAGGATTACTTTGCAGAAGTATTTTCCTTTCTGTTTTTTCTATGCTTTTCTAGCATGGGTTATGAAGTTATGAAGACTTGAGTCAAAAGGCTTCCAACTCGTCTAAAGGTAAGTCCCAATACCCCAAACTAGTTCTTTTAAAGATGTATGTACCTTGATCTTGCAAGAGTTCGCACAACTACAAAAGCCTGAACAGTAACTTTTCGATGGTCGTCTGAAATCGTGCATCATCTTCTGAAGCATACTAGAAACTCATCTTTCTATACATTTGACACAAATATCCATCCTTCAAACAACTCAGTTGATTATTTTAATGCCATGGATAATATGGGTGATTCCTTATATTCAGGATAACTTCTATTATCCATTCCTCTGATATGATGCTAATTGCCAGGGAAGTAATTCAGTTCCCAGACTGCTAACAAGAGTTGTGTATGGCTTTCCAATAAAGTAGCTACTCCACACACAGTGAGATGGACTTGAAAAAGCAGCATTTCAGGAAAACACAGTTACACCTGGGAGGGGAGCAAGCAAAGCTCTGTCAGTGCCTCTCCTTTCACACTCATTCAGGAATTAACTTTCCTGTAGGATCAGGCTGTTACTCCATAGTTCACAACGACTTTCTCCTCTTTGTAATTAATTAAGCTGAAAGACTGCCACTGTTGTTGATAAAAAAAACACGTGGTTTTCTCATTGTGTCAGGAAAATTGTTTCATTTTGATCCATGCTAAAACAAGTGATGTTTGCTAAAAAGCATTTTTGTTGTCTAAACAAGTTAACATGTTAGAAATGCCATAAACATTATATGAAAACTACTAATTTGTTAAAAAGAGTAACAAAACTTTGAGTTTTATAATTGGTATTAAGAAAGTTATATTAATAGTCATATATATTTCTCATCTCCCTGAAACATTGGCAGTTTATGCTCACCCAAATAAAAACGAATATTAACTACATATATATTAACTATATCTTTAGCAATCACAGCCCATTTTGCTGTAGAGAAGGATTTGAATTACCACCTTCTCTTGAGAAAACAGATCATTACAGTCATAGCTTATACAGTATCTTACAGAGTAGCGTCTCGTGATGGGTGTAAGGAAGAGTTACATTTCAGTGTATACATACATATACATGTGTACATAGAATAGAATAGAATCATTGAGGTTGGAAAAGACCTCTAAGATCATCGAGTCCA